>NC_056750.1:243210358-243325358 GCF_019279795.1 Protopterus annectens
GAGTGCCCTTTTTTCCAGGTGAGAGTGGTATGTCAGGTGAAGGAAGTCGGTATAGCTGGGGAGGTAGGTTGGGTAGGTTAACAGACAAGACAGACAAGACGCATACAGGGGCGGTGTATGACACATGTGGGGGGGTTACACAATTGACGGGGATGGAGGTTGGGATATCCGAGATGCATGAGCCCACAGATGGCAACAGTGGAACTGATATCCCCACCCATAGGCAGTTGTCACTGTTCCTTCACAGCCCAGGACGGGGCTGTGCTGGGGGCTGTGTAGGTGGGGCAATGGCCGGGGCCCTTAGCTGTGCCACACGAGCCTCGAGCTGGCATAGGGGCCCAAGAACAGAATCTTGGATCTCCCTTTGCACCACAGACCGGACACCTTGGAGGGTGAGTGGACGAACCCCTCCGGCCACACTTGCAGAGGGGGGACGGGCCCCATCCCCTGCAGCGCTTCCACCCGAAGGTGGCACAGGGCCACCGGAGGGGGGTCCGGCCTGGGCACTAGTGCCAGGTGCAGTCACCAGCTGAGGTGGGAGAGGTGGGTCCGCTGGGACCTGCCTTCCCAGCGTTCTAGGTTTGTGAGTAGTTATGTTAGTTTGGGTTAGTGGCATTTTATTCCACTCAGATTAGTTGTAACAGCATGCATTGGTATTCCCATCAAACAAACACCCAGATATTAACACCATTGAACATGGGGCATATCAATATCACATGCATTATTTGAACAGAAATACACAGTCAAACAACATGCAGGGTTGATTAATGGCAACAGGCCATCAAATTTGCAGGTATGAACAGGGCACATGCACAAACAGGCATGCATATATTTTTGAAACGGACAAATGTCCATGATTAATGAAATGTTCACATACCATTATTTAGTGGGTGTTGTTATATGGAATTATAGGGTTGGGTGGAGATAGACAGAGATGACACATTCATATGTTACACATTGATTTACATTTGTAATAGGTACACAATTAAGTTGAGGCTGATGTTTCAAATAATCTTTATTTGACTGTCATGCTACACCTGTTACGAATACATCACTATCCTACTTATTTTAATCTGATCAGATACATCATCCTGCTACACTTTGATGACAGGACAGGGGACAACTATGGCTGTTTAGTCTGTCAGATAATCATTCATTCTATCTGCAAATTGTATACTGTGATCACCATACAGACTTTGGCCTACACATTCCAGATTCTGACACACTGAAATCAGTTTGGGATATTAAGATGTACTTCCCACATGCATTTAGTTCTGTAGAAACACACTGGGGCTACTATATTCAGGGTTATTACTACTTTATTTATTCATACATGACCCTTTCTGTCACTCTCACACATCCTGCAACTTCACAGTTCAGGTTGGTACTTCTAGGCTTTGTTCACATGTTAGACTGGTGGTGATTCAAACACTTTCCAACAGCCTCACTTCTGTCATGATTCAGCATTTCAACAGGGGATATATCTCACATATGACTACCTCAGATTCTAAAGCTGTACTCTTGGGACTACTGCAGGTTACACTATATTTAATTCATGGTGGGACATCTGTATTACAGCACTGTTTAATTCTATCAATTATATTTCCAGTTACACTTGCATACTGATGAACTTGTTGCAGCCATACCTGCAGACTTACAATTCCTGCTTGCACATTATATTACTTTTAATCAATACACTGCAGTGTTCTGATACATGCTACAGTACAATATTTATTTAAAAAGTAATGGGTGGGGTTACTAACCTGCATGGTGGCGCAGCCGCACCAGCCTACGGCCATACATCTTGCGATTCGCAGGCGGACACCTGCAGCTGTAATACAAAGAAGTAATATTGGACTACACATCTCCATGGTATCAGCCAGTTGAAATCCTTACATACATAAGCAAAATGTAACTTACTCAGTAGTGGGCGTTGGGCATATCCCGGGCCTCCTGGATCCATTCGGTCAACTGGTCTTCCTTGCATCGCTTCAGGTCCGCATGGTGGTGACGGACCTGCTCACCAGTGCATGGAATGCCAGTAGCACTGGTCAGATCACGAGCCAACTGGTCCCATGCCTCTGCCCTATATGCTCCCCATGAGACCTGGCCCTGCATGAGTTGGGCCTCGTGATGATGGACAAGGAGCCAGACCATGTATCTGGACTCCTCAATGCCCCAACGCTGTGCTCGAAAGCAACGTCCCTCACCTACTCCACTCATTCTGACTGCAGGTCTGTTCTACAATCGTTTCTGCTGTGTATTCCCGCCTATGGGGCTTATATATGCCGCTTTTCCCGCACATTTCTCTGATTGGCCATTTTGGAATTGTATCTACTTCACTGAAAATGCTTTATCATGCTCCATTCTGGATTTTATCCCATATATATGCTATTTCTGCATTTCTAGGTATTGCTGTCATGGCTTAGTGGTTTAGTACCTTGACTCTAGTGCATGGTATCCTGGGTTCGAATCTGACAATTGATTTTTGATTTTCCTGACAGATATGAGTTGAGACCTGTCAATCAAACATGCCAAAAGCACTTTTAAGCACTTAAAAGCAGGTCTGCGCTCGTTTGCGCGGAGGTAACGCATGCGCACTGGCAGTTAGCTTGTGGGAGTGGCGCGCAAACGGTGTGTGCTAGGGTAAACCTTAATTGGCTAGTGACACACATGTTCAGCTTAGCACAGCTAGTTGCCAACAGTTTCAGCCTGTTAAACCGGTGCTTAGCAACGGGCACGCAGTTTGCAGCTTTTTAAACACTACTCAGCTACAGGCAGTCTGTCTCACAGCAGCTTAGCTATGAGTACATTTCTGACTATTTTTATTCTTGTGTTACTTCAAAATATATGCTCCATTTCATTGCATTTTACAAAAGGGAATACTTTTACATTTGTACAATACTGTCAGGGGGTGTTTTAGTGCTTATTTACAAAAAAAAAAATAGGCTGTTGTGGGGGCTCGAACCCTGCCTGCCTACTCTTAGGCCAGCAACTCTACCGCTAAGCTATTACTTCTTGGCTTGCTTTGCATATTTAGTTCTTATATCCTTTTCCACTGACTGCTAACTGCAATTGCGCTAGTAGCACACCACACTTGGCACACAGTAGCAAACATTCTGAGGTTTAAAAAAAAAAAAGGTTTTAATTTAATTTTATAACATCTCTTCACTTTATACACTGATGGTCTGTCGGGGCATGTGTTGTGTAGTGTGTTTATTCACATTTCCATGGCCTCTCTCGTGGCTGTTTACTTTCAGCCATTCTAGTCTTCCGGGGGCGTGTCCGCTTGCAGGGCTTAGGCTACAGACACGCCCCCTACTCTCTTACACGGACCGTGTAAGAGTTACTAGTGTGATTCAGCATGCCTCATGCACCTCATGCATATGCATGACATGCTGACATCACACCGTTTAACTGCAGCCTCCGTGTAAGAGTTATAACTCTTACACGGAGGCTTCCTGAATCCGGCCCAAAATATTTTCAATAATTCCTTTCCATTTATATGGGTTTCTAGATTAAACCCAGTAAAAAGAGGAGTTTTGTATACAAATAAAGAAAAAGGAAGTTTAAGATTAATTAACCCGGTGGTATATGCTGCTTCATTAAATTTGTACAAAGTGTTAAAGTGAATAAATGAAAAAGCAGAGGGATTAGTAGCAAAATTGTATAAATACAAGTTTGATAAATATTTTGGTATGGTAAAAAAAAGTAAAAGAGAAAAAGAGCATATAAATGAAGAAATAAAATGTTACCAAGAAAGCAAATTGTTGTCCAGAGTAAAAATTGATGATATAGAAAAATATAGTAAAGTATGGTATAAGAATATAACAATAAAACATTACTATGTAAAACCATGGGAAAATCTAATGAATGAAAAAATTAAAGCTATAAAAATAAAAAGCAAATGGTGTAGTCAGAAAGTAGAATGCTAAGATTTTTTGTGGAGACTGATAATAGATTAATTGCCAGCAAAAAGAAATATGCCACATAAAAAGTAAAGTAATACAATATGTTTACATTGCCAAAAAGATAAAACTGTGGAACATGGGTTTTTGAAATGTAAAAATATAAAAAAGTTATGGGGAAAATTATGTAAAGAAGATTTTTTTCACAGGTATAAAAGAAGTGGATAAATAAACATTGATATGATTAAATATGGATATTATAACAATACAAGTAAAGAATATGTTAAAAGAATAGATAAAATGTTATTTTATGTTATATGACTTAAATGAAAGAGTCACGCTGCTACATCTATATTACCTGATCGAACATTTAGGTAATTGAATACCTAAATGTTGAACTGGTAAATTAAAACCATGAACGGCTGATTTAACGTAGGGAATGAATTCCCTCGGCCACAAAAAAAATTTTTTTAAACCAAAATGAAGTGGAGGACTTTTCCTCCACACCACCCCTAACTAAATATACCAGCTACAACATCACTCTGCAGTGGAAAAAGGAGAAAAATCTGCATAACGGCCAAGGGAATTTTTTCCCTGCGTTAAAACGTCTGTTCACATTTTTTTGTTTTCACTATTGCCAGATCGAAGTTTAGGTATTCACTAACCTAAACATTTGATCAGGTAATAAGAACCCATGCTGCCAGCCCAGCTATCTGGAATTTTGTAAATAATTCTATGTCATTTGCAAATATTGATATGATTTATACAGACCTGTATGTTATGTACTGAGCTTCAAGAATGTAACCACAGCATACGCTGCTGGAACATAGAAGATTAACCTGCAAAACTTAATAATAGTTGAGATTAAGTTACTTTATAGCTGGGCCATGAATAAAAGATGTTATCTCTCAGTTTCAGTTCAATAGCAGACACAATGTCTAGAGTTAGAAATGTTCCTATTGACTTGAAAGAAAAGTAGTTCCTGGGTTTTAAATATAAAGTGTTTTATTGTTTTATGACTTCCAAGATCTGACAAACATCTGAGAGCTAAGTATTTTTAACACAGAGATGTTAAATCCTGCAAAGTTTCTGTTTAGCCTGGGAACTGAAGTCAGATGACAAAGAGTGATGTCACCCAAGCTAACCCAGCAGTAAAATGTTATATTAATTTAAGAACTCTCTCAGAGAGAGACTGTGCATTTTGTATTCTGTCTTGGACCTAGCTAGAACATCCACTCATCATCATCTGCACTTGCCTGCCTGTAAGTAAGATTCATGGCATAGTATATCCCTTTGAAATAGATAGGAATATAGTAAAGATTAATTTAGATGTTTTCTGTATTTATTTGAGACTGTTCTGCAATGTTGTTTTAAAATATTGCCTGTGATTTTGAACTCTGAAGTCAACTGTGTTGAGTTACTGAGTAGTGTCTTGTTCTTTTATTATCTATTATTAACTATAGCTAAACCTATCATTGTGGCTGATATTTGTGAGACATATTTAAGCTCATTGAGTACTTGCATATGTATTTGGTGACACTGTACAGGCCATTTCAATAGCCTTGCTTGGTCAGACTACCATTTGGATTAATAGTAACATTACACACTAGGATTGGACACCCTTTGTTAAAGGCCTTAAGTAGCTGATAAAGAGTTGGCTGGTGGCAGCTGGAACTGCCTTATAGTCTGGACAAAATGGGACATAGCTAGTAAACCTGTGCCAGCCTTCCACAGGTGTGTGTGGGTGTGTTTGTATATCAATCAAATCTAAAAGTGTGTGTGTGTGTGTGTGTGTGTGTGTGTGTGTGTGTGTGTGTGTGTGTGTGTGTGTGTGTGTGTGTGTGTGTGTGTGTGTGTGTGTGTGTGTGTCTCAAAGACTGCACACTTGCAGCCAGGACTGGTGAGGTGGTTACTTCAAGGAAGGAGCTACCCTGTAGCAGCAAGACTGAAAGTGAGCAACATCTGCTTGAGGGTACTAATGTTCCCTTGGACAGAGTGATTGGAAGGGCAGAAGTGAGTAATAGTACATGGGTTGATAGTGAGGCACCACTGTCAGAGGATACCAGACTTCCTGTGGAAGGGGAACTGGGAAGGGTTACAAAGAGAGAGTAGAGACATGCTCAGCTCTCAGACCTTACATTACAAGGCCTGAGGGAGGTAGCTAGTGAGACACTTGATTTTCAAAAGAAAGGTGAATCTGTATACTGGCACAAAGAGTTACAATACAGAGAGTGGACCCTGAGGGAGGGCTAGAGGGTGAGAGAATACAGCAGTTGGTAGTGCCTAGAGCCTATCATCTGGCACTTCTAGCCATAGCCCATGATATTCCCTTTGCAGGTCATATGGGCATACAATGTACAAAGACGCATTATGCAAAACTTTTATTGGCCTGGGAATGCCAGAGATCTAATAGGGTACTGCAGGACCTGTGAGCAGTGCCAAAAGGTAGGCAATGCAGGAGACAAGGTGAAAGCTCCTTTGATGTCTTTGCCTGTGATTGAGCAGCCATTTCAGAAGGAAGCTATGGATATTGTGGGGCCTCTGAGTACTGCAAGTTTCTCAGGGAAAAGTATATCCTAGTGGTAGTAAATTATGCTACCAGATACCCTGAGGAAGTGGCTCTGTCCTCCATTGAGGAAGAAAAGGTGGCAAATGCTTTGTTAGAAATTTTCAGCAGGATAAGTTTTCCAAAGGAAATACTGACTGACTGAGGTGCCAATTTCATGTCAGACCTGCTGGCTTGTCTGTGGAAGCACTGTGGGGTGAAGAACCTAAAGACCACCCCTACCATCCCAAGACTAATGGTCTTGTTGAGAGGTTAAACTCAAGACAATGATACAGGCATTTGCAAACCAGTTTAAGAGGGACTGGGACAAATATTTGCACCATCTGTTTCCTTATAGAGAGGTTCCCCAGAAATCCACAGGTTTTTCATCCTTTGAGTTGCTGTATGGGCATAGTGTGAGGGGACCTCTAGATTTGATTCGAGATGAGTGGGAGGGTGAGTGTGAATCCCACAAGGAGTCTGTTGTGGCATATGTCCTAGACCTCAGGACAAGGCTCAGGAAACTCATGGGCTTGGCCTAGGAGAACCTGGCAAAAGTCCAACAGCAGGTAAAAGGTCTGGTATGACAGGAATGCTCAAGCTAGAGAGTATGCTGTAGGACAGCAGGTCATGGTTCTCATTCCTGTCAGGCACAACAAGCTGCAGGCAGCTTGGGAGAGACCCAACAAAGTGGTAAGGAAGGTCAATAATGTTAACTACATGGTAGAACTGCTAAGC
This sequence comes from Protopterus annectens, assembly GCF_019279795.1. NCBI lineage: Eukaryota > Metazoa > Chordata > Ceratodontiformes > Protopteridae > Protopterus > Protopterus annectens. The sequence continues at coordinate 243,217,550 of NC_056750.1, forward strand.
AGGAGGTAGGAGCATAAATTGTATCATGTTAACATGATGTGATAGTGAGGAAAAGAGTGCATTCAGACAGAAGTTGCAAGACCTACTAGATAAAGCAGGACAACATGAATTGGTGTTGATAATGGGTGACTTAAATGCACATATCGGGACAGACAGAACAGGATATGAGGACTGCCTGGGTCCACATGGGTGGAGCAATAGGAATAAAAAAGGAGAAGCCATTCTAGACTTGTGTCTGGCAAATGGCTTGATAGTAGCCAACACATGGTTCAGAAAGAGAGACAGTCACAAGATCACATACAAGAGTAGCCAACATGCAACTCAGGTAGACTTCCTCCTAGTAAGGAAAAGGCACTGGGGTAGAATCTATGATTGCAAAGTCATCCTCAGTGAAACAGTCGGTTCACAGCATAAACCAGTAGTTTCCACAATCAGCTGCAAGCAGTGGTCAGAGAAGGCTCTAAGGTCAACAGAGACCAGGCTGAAGACCTGGAAGTTGACTGGAGAGAAAGTACAGCAGTTCAAGGAATTACTCAGGGCTCTAGCACCCAAAGAAGAGGAGGAAATAGGTGGAGTTGAAGAAGAGTGGCAGCACCTAAAAACAGCATGTGTTAGGACTACAGAAAAGATATGTGGCTGAGCCAGGTATGGAAATAAGGTACATAAGGAAAGCTGGTGGTGGAATGCAGAAGTGCAGGAAGTAATCAAAAGAAAGAAGGAGTGCAGGATGAAGTGGGAGATTGAAAAGACTGACCAAGCTAGGAAGGACTACTGGTTGGCTAACAAAGAAACTAAGATAGAAGTTGCAATAGCAAAGAATAGAGCATCAGAGGCACTCTATCAGCTTCTGGAAAGTGACTCAGTAATGGACACAAAGAAACTATACCAGGTTGCAAGGCAAAGACAGAAAGATAAAGAAGATAGTCTGACACCCTTCATAAGGGATTCCAGCAACAACCTGCTTACCAGCCCACAGGACATCAAAGGCAGATGGAAAGAGTATTTCCAGCAGCTTCTGAATGAATAAAACCCCACAGAAGCGGTACTGCCCTAGAAACAGCCTACAATGAGAGTAGAAGAGGAGCCCAGCTTAGAAGAAGTAAGAGCAGCACTAAGGAAAATGACGTCAGGGAAAGCAGCAGGCTCAGATGAGGTCACAGCAGATATGATAAAGATGCCGGGTGAGCTAGGGGAGAAATGGCTCCTGAGGGTACTAATTGCAGTGTAGAGAGAAAGGCATATTCCAGATGACTGGAGAATAAGCATACTCGTGCCAGTGTACAAGAACAAAGGGGACATCCACAGCTGTGGACAGTACAGAGGCATCAAACTCCTACCACATTGCATGAAAGTTCTGGAGAGGGTGACTGATAAATGGATATGCAGAATAGTAGAATGTAAGATGGGAGATGAACAGTTCAGATTCAGATCAGGATGCAGCACAATTGACCTGATGTTTGCATTGAGACAGACACTTGAGAAGAAACTAGAGAAGCGGAGAGATTCAAACTGGGCTTTCCTAGACTTGGAGAAAGCATATGACAAGGTCCGAAGAAAGCTGATCTGGGCAGTACTGTGGTGGTTTGAAGTCCCAGAAACATTGGTAGAATTAGTACAGGCTATGTACAAGGACCCAGTGACTCAAGTACGAACAGCGTTTGACCTCACTGAGGGGTTCCCAGTGGGAGTGGGTGTACACCAGGGTTCAGCTCTGAGCCCACTGCTGTTCATACTGGTAATGGACTACATCAGCAAACAGGTTGGAGGGGTCAGAGCAACAAAGCTGCTGTATGCAGACGATGTGGTAGTACAGGCAGACTCTGATCTAGAACTTCAGCAAAAGATAGGAGAATGGAATGCAAATCTGAAGGCACATGGGATGAAACTAAGCACAGATAAGACAGTGGTAATGGCAGCAGATTGGAGAAATCAGAAGAAGCTGAGAATAGAGATAGATGGGAAGATAGTGGAACAGGTAAACAGCTTCAAGTATCTGGGAGGGGTGGTTGAAGAGAAGGGTAGTCTGAATGAAGAGGTCAAAGCTAGAATCAGAGGGGCTGCAGCCAACTGGCATAGAGTATCAGATGTAGTATATGACAGAAGAATGCCAAAGAAGCTGAAAAGTAAGGTGTACAAGGCAGTGGTGCGACCAGTACTACTGTATGGTACAGAAACCTGGGCAGTAAAGGCAGAACAGTTGAAGAAGCTAGAGGTGATGGAAATGAAGTGCCTGAGAAAGGTGGTAGGATGCACACTGCGGGACAGGTGAAGAAATGAGGACATAAGAGCAGAAGCCAAAGTAGCTCCAATTACAGAAAAGATCAAAGAAAACAGATTACGATGGTATGGGCACATGTGTAGAAAAGCAGAAGACAATCTGGTGAGGGAGATTTGGGACAGACAGGAAGAAGGTAAGAGGGAGCGAGGGCATCCAGCAAAGAGGTGGATGGATTATGTGAAAGAAGATCTGCGACAGTCAGGCATGAGTGTTGAAGAAGGCAGGAGAGTGGCACTGAATTGAGAGAGTTGGCGACAGTTAATACGATAGCCCGACCCCATGTAAATGGGAAAAAGGTGATGATGATGATGTTAACATGATGAAACCTTACCATGATAGGGAGTCCCTTGTGCAGATTATTTGCAGTGGATGGCAGGAGGAGTCTGAGGGGGATCCGGTGATTATTCCCCTCAGTGATACTCGAACTGACATGTCAAAGGAAGGGGTAGCAATGTCCCAGCAGCTATCCCCTACCTAGGTTCAAGAAATCCAAGCAGTGTTACAGGAGTTTGGGTACATGTTCACTGGGAAACCATGTGGATACAGGACCCCAAAAGCCTATTAAGCAGGCCCCTTACAGGGTGCCTGAGAGAGTCAAACAGACTCTGAGAGAGGAGATATAATAAATGTTGCAACTAGGGGTAATTCAGGAGTCCAGCAGTCTTTGGGCCTCCTCAGTGGTGCTGGTACCAAAGAAGGATGGCAGCACCAGGTTCTGTGTGGACTACAGGAAATTAAATAGTCACACAGAGTCAGATGCTTACCCCATGCCTAGGACAGATGAAGTGCTAGATCAGCTGGGTGGGGCTAAGTATCATACCACTATTAATCTTACCAAGGGTTACTGGCAGGTGTCCTTGACTCCCAGTGCTAGAGGGAGGTCAGCCTTTGTGACTCCTTTTGGCTTGTATGAGTTCACAAAGATGCTCTTTGGGATAAAAAATGCCCCAGCAACTTTCCATAGGCTGGTAGATCATATCCTAGCATGAACAGGAGATATGGTCCTTGCTTACCTAGATGATATTGCCATCTACAGCCATTGCTGGCAAGTGTACCTTCTGCATGTTAGGGAGGTGCTGGGCAGACTACAGAGGGTTGACTATTAAGCCCAGCAAATGTCACGTGGGTATGGCAGAGGTCTCCTACCTGGGACATAGAGTGAGGAGTGGTATGATCAGGCCAGAACCTGCCAAAGTGGAAGCCATTCAGACATGGCCTGCCCCTGTTACCAAAAAGCAGATGAGGGCATTCTAAGGGACAGTTGGGGTACTACAGAAAGTCTGTCCCCAATTATAATACCATAGCTGCTCTCCTCACAGACCTGACAAGGAAAAAACAGGCCAGATAAAGTAGTGTGGACCCCAGCATGTGAGAAGGCATTCCAGAAGCTTAAAGTAGCTTTGGGTGAACCCCCTGTGCCAGTCCAGTTTACAGCAAATAAATGTTTGTGCAGTTGGATGCTTCAAACCATGGGGCAGGGGCTGTATTAGCCAGGTTTCCTCAGAAGGAGAAGAGCACCCAGTGGTATATCTCAGTCATAGGCTCCAACCCAGGGAGGAATGCTATGCAGCTGTAGAAAAGGCATGCCTAGCTATGGTGTGGGCACTGAAGAAACTTTAGCCTTATCTGTATGGAAGGAAAATCACTGTAGGTACAGGCCACAATCCCTTAACATGGCTACATCAAGTCAACAAGCAAAATGCCAAGTTGCTAAGGTGGAGCCTAGGGTTGCAAGCATATGATATGACAGTGCATCACAGCAGTGGAGTTAGCAATGCCAACGCAAATGGGCTGTCAAGATAGGGAATGCGGTAAGGTATTCCCAGATAGGCTCAATCCTCTAAAGCAACATTTCTCAAGGGTTACTTGAGAAACTAGCTTGAGTTTTCTGGGGGGGGGGGGGAGAAATGTCACGCTGCCAGTCCAGCTATCTGGAATTTTGCAAATAATTTTGTGTCATTTCTGAATATTGGTATGATTTATACAGAACTGTATGTCATGTACTGAGCTTCAAAAATTTAACCAAAGCATACCCTGCTGGAACATAGAAAACTAACCGGCAAAACTTAAGAATAGTTGAGGTTAAGTTACTTTATAGCTGAGCCATAAATAAGCAATCTTATCTCTCAGTTTCAGTTCAGTAGCAGACACAATGTCTAGAGCTAGAAGTCTTTATATTGTCTTGAAAGAAAAGTAATTACTGGGTTTAAAATGTAAAGTGTTTTATTGTTTTAAGACTTCCAAGATCTGGCAAACATCTGAGAGATATGTATTTTTAACACAGAGATGTTAAGTCCTGTTAAGTTTCTGTTTAGCCTGGGAACTGAAGTCAGGTGACAAAGAGTGATGTCACCCAAGCTAACCCAGCAGTAAAATGTGATATTAATCTAAGAACTCTCAGAGAGAGACTGTGCATTTGGACCTAGCAAGAACATCCACTCATCATCATCATCTGCTCTTGCCAGTCTGTAACTAAGATTCAGGGTACAGTACTTCTCTTAGCTATAGATAGGAATATAGTAAATATTAATTTAGATGTCTTCTATATTTATTTGAGACTGTCCTGCAATGTTGTTTTAAAATATTGCCTGTGATCTTGAACTCTAAAGTCACTGTGTTGAGTTACTGAGTATTGTCTTGTTCGTTTATTATTTATTATTAACTATATTTAAACCTACCTTTCTGGCTGATATTTGTGAGACATATTTAAGCTCACTGTGTATATGCATATGTATCTGGTAACACTGTACAGGCCAGTCCAATAGCCATGCTTGGTCAGACTCCCATTTGGATTAATAGTAACATTACACAGTAGGATTGGACACCCTTTGTTAAGGGCCTTAAGTAGCTCATAAAGAGTTGGCTGGTGGCAGCTGGAACTACCTTATAGTCTGGGCAAAAAGGGGCATAGCTAGTAAACCTATGCCAGCTTTCCACAGATGTGTGTGTGTGTGTGTGTGTTTGTATATCAATCAAATCTAAAAGTGTGTGTGTGTGTGTGTGTGTGTGTGTGTGTGTGTGTGTGTGTGTGTGTGTGTGTGTGTGTGTGTGTGTGTGTGTGTCAGCTACTTGGGCAGGGACATGAAACACTGATTGGACAGAGAGGGTGCTGAAGGTCTTAGCTTGGCCACTTGGCTGAGATCTCAACTCTATAGCTGTACCAGTGGGGAGTCTTACTTGGTATCTGAACAAAGAGGGAGAAACCAGCCCCAGAGTGACTGTGATCTCTGTGTGCTCTTAAGGGAAATTGTATTTTACTTTGTGTGTACTTGTCATCCTCTCAATGTGTTTGTCCCACAGCTGTTGCCAGTGGTGAGGATTGAGGATCCTTGATTACTGGGGCAGTGCAGGAGTGCCACAGAAAGAATAAATGAAATTATGTTTAATGATAAATGGATGTTAGCAAAGATATTAAGTAAAATCAGATGGTTATGGAAAAAGGAGTAGGGATCTAATAGGGATGAAAATTTAGTATGATTGCAGAGGAAATTATGAATATTTGTAAATAGATTTGTATATTTATATATTTGTACATATGTAAATATCTGTAACTATGTAAATATTTTGTAAACAAGAGCTATTTTTATATATAAATAAAGGACCCCTAATTTTTTCATTTGATACAGTGGGATCTTTTACATCCTCCTCAACTACCACCAGCTCAAGCAGATGGGGTCTCAGTTTAACATCTCATCCCAAAGACGTCTCCCTCAGGAGCACAGCATCCTCCTTATGCTGAACTGCAGTGTCAATAATTCATCCACCTAGTGTGAGAATAGAACCCCTTCTATTCCAAAAGTAAGTGTGCTTAGTATTGTGCCACTGACACAGACTGTTGTTCCAACCTATCATTGTCACATTCAGGTGACTCTGGTTCAACTTAGCATTCTTGCCATACCCTTATTTGAGCACATGAAAAGAACCAGAACTGGAAGCAAAGAAATGCACTCCAGTTCAGAGTAAAAATAAAAGATCTGATTTAATATATTACACAAAGAGGGTTTGAGCCAGATGTGCTTTAGCAATGTATCCACAAGCAAAAAAAAAGACATCCTAAGTATAATAAGCAATTAATTATCAATTAAAAGACCAAATTTAATTTAAAGCTGCACTCAACATATATATCTCTCCACATTTGTAACTCTGTCTATTACTCATAGCGACCCTAATAAAATATACATACATAATTTAATTACAACTTATTTGCTACATACAGATATATAGATATACACCTACACATACATATATATATATATATATATATATATTGATAAATTGCAACTGGCCTGAAAGCCCTGTATGTTATATATTAAAGCAAAATGTTTATTATTACGCTGATCTGTAGTGATTTGTTTGCTTCCATTTCTGGGTCTTTTCTGTTTGTTGTGTGGAATCTACAGTCTGGCTACCTCCCCATATTGTACTTTTCATTATTTGATAACGTAATATCCAGGGGACTACCTGTTTGGTAACTCATATTTGTTGTTTCACAAAAGACATAGCCATACAGTTGAACAGGCTGGTCATCTTACCATTTTGCTTTAGAACATCATCCCAGCCAACCTTGCATAAATGAAAATTACCAATTACAGTGGAGTATACCACCTCTAGAGAACCAGTAGGTCATTTTACATTTATATTTAACAATCTGTAAATGGGAGTACCCAATAATTTTTCATCTTCTAATGTTAAAGCCCATGTTTTGCACCCATATTCTTTCAAGTTTCACATTTTATGTTCTGATCTTGTTCAGGTCATAAGAGAATTTTGCCACCTATCCTGTCTAGAGATATAAATGAAAATGTATTATATCCACCAAATCCATGCCTCCAGTAATCTAGTATCCATCAAATTTTTGTTGTATCAACAGAACTGGGTGCATAATTATTCAGGTACAATTTGGTTACTCGTACTTTTCTTTATCCTGCAGACTTTAGTACTCCAGGTGTACAAATGATTTTCCTTTTAGTGGCTGGCCATCTCCAAAAACCCACAGTAATCCAGAAAAGGGTTCATTTTATAATCCTGAAATCCTAAAATATCGAACTTCAGAATCTCGAGATCATAAAGCCAAAACCTTAAAATCCTCAAACCCCAGAATCGCAAATTTCAAAACTGCAACTCCTACACTAACCATACACCACACACATACACATACACACACCTTTCCACCACACACAAACACACAAAGCTACACCCCCGTACTTAAATATATTAACTCCAAGGCTGCACTACACAGACAAACACATGAAAACACCACCATACAAGCTACATTCCCCTCGCGCACACACATCACAGTAACAAAACACACTGACAAACACTAAAGCCACTAACCAAAACCCTTAAACATAAATACTTAACTGAATCTCCAGCTATCTATTCACACACTGCAACAATAGAAGCGCTAATTCAACATCTCCGGACTTTGGGATTTTGAAATTCACGTTTTTGGGTTTTTGGAGTTTTGAGCTTTTGGTTTTATAATCTCAGGATTCTGAAATTCGATATTTCAGAATTTCGGGGTTATAAAGTGTTCCCCCAGAAAATCCCCTGAAAACGTCATATTTTCTTCCTCAAAAATGTATAACCATACTATACTTATATTTAATCTCATTTCCACTGTAAAGTGATGAACATGTGTTCCTTCTCTGGATAGATAGCATAAAATCCATGTTCTGCAGTAATGCCTCTGAAATACTTCTACTTTACTATGAGGCAGACATGTTAGTGTCCTATGCATAATGAAGAAGACATCATTGTCTTATACAAATTGCTGTACTTATAAATATGACGATTTATATTTCTACTGATGGAATACCCTGCCACAATCAGTTTTACTGTGCAGCTTGACTTTTCATTTTAAATTTGTTGTCTTAACTCATTTAATTATTCTTTTCCACTATAATGACCTCCTGTACCCATTTACTTTTTGTTTTGTACCCATAACCCTTACATATACTGCCAGTCTCCAACTCCTGTCTGTTTTTGGTCTTTTTCATCACCAAGTCCTAACTATGTCAGTGTTCACTGATTCTATTCTATTCTATGAATATCCATATATTAAATCTATATATGGATGTGGCTATTTATATATATATATATATATATATATATATATATATATATATATATATATATATATATATATATATATATATATATATATATATATACATATATATATATATCTAGATATATGGTTTACTATAAATTTTTCGAATGGAGATCCTCCGCAGATGGACAATTCGAAACTGGATGTTCGAATGTCCATTTTGCTGAACATCTCTGTGTTTGAAAGTTTATATCAGCGAATGCAAGTTTATATCAGCAAATGCACTGTGCATTCGCTGATATAAACTTTGGTCGGTGTACCGTACTGAGATAGCAGTACAGTGCGGTGTGGAAACTCATCCATTTCTTCACTGTATTGCGATCTCTGAGTTGGAATATATAGCTAGCAGGGGGTATCAGCGTGATGTGAGGTATAGGAGTTTCATTCACATGAGCTCTTATACAGATATCACATGAACTTTTTAGACACAATGTCAAATCTGCTGAATTCGATCAGCTGATTCAACATTGTGCCTTAGCAGTGATGTTGTTTTTCATTGTTGTGAGTCAGTCTTCCGAACAGTATTTATTTTGTCATTCGCAAAAATGATAGTAAACCTCTATATATATTTATATATATATATATATGTGTGTATATATATATATATATATATATATATATATATATATATATGTCATATCATATGCAACTCTTTAATGATAGGCCATTTGTTTTTCATTGTTATATTTAGTCCTGAAGGAGAAGCTTTGAAATCTGTATGTCATTTTAATCTCTTGCTTTTTATTTCCACCCGCTAGTTGGTTTAAATAGAGATTTTGTTGCACTTTACTTGGCTGCTGAGGTGTAGATTGCAACAGTGTGGGTCATTGTGTCAATTAATGGTGGGTTGATGCTGGCCTTGCCATGAATGTTGCAGGTTCTTAGACTGTGCACTGCTGTGGTCTTCCTCAACAGCTGCTTTACATCAGCAATCTGGTATTGATTTAAGAAGTTGCATATGATATTGCAGCATCTTAAATGAATGCATTCAGTGCCTTAATGTGGTAGTAGCTGTATATAGGTTCAGTGGTACAGTTACTAGCACTTGAAGTATTAAGTGCATTCATTTAAGAAGATATACTATCATCCTCACTTTCTTTATAAATGCTGGGACTTCACTTGTATCCCATCAGCAAGTGCCATTCATGCCCCCTAACAGCTTGCATCTGGGTCAGTAATCCACTCCACCCCACCCGAGTTATGGCTCTGGTCTTTGAGGGAGTCAATGAGAACTCCAGGCTTGTGATCATCTGTGAACTTGGTCAGCCAAATGCTTTTAATAATGGTTTGTACATCAGAGAGTAAATGACAATTACAGGTGGTTCCAGAACACATCTCAAGGATACACCACCAGTGACAAGTTTCTTAAGGGATAGTGTGCAAACAACACTAAAATAATGAGTTTAATCAATAAGTCAGTTGCCAATCCAGTAGGTTAAACAAGAATTTATACTGAATTTGACCAGTTTATTGTGATGCCACAGTGGGCTGTAATGTCAAAGGCCTTAATTAAATTAAGGTAAGCCGTGTGCATGCAGTAACCAACAGCTACATTCTTTCAGTGAAGTCAGCTAGGATTAATAAGCATGTTCTACATTTTACGAAATGAAATTGGTTTGGGAATAAGGACTGTAGATCCCATCAGTTATTACTTCCCCTATTAGCCCCCCATCCTCACCTAGAAGGAATATGTTAACTTCATGTTTTCACTGAAACTAAAATATATGTAGTTTCAGTCTTGTCCTTTGACCTGGCTATAACATAATCTGAGAAAGAAAAGTTTGTCCAGCAAACTTCCCTTGGCCATTAGAAACATCATCCATGCACAAGAATTCAAGACAGGTCTCAGACTCTATCTACACAGCTCTAGGATATGTCTTTGTAACCATCCCACCTAAAATGTATTCCCTTCCCTCCTTCCTACCCATCCATCCTTTTCTCCCCTTCTCTTTTCCCCTATCCTCTCCTCCACCTCCCTTCTCCTTAAACCCTCAAACTATTCTAACTTCCTGAACATTAAACCAGCCCTCTACTACTCCCCTCCTAATCCCTCTAGTTTTCTGCCCCAGTAATCTTATACTTCTCTTCCCTGCCCACTCTTCTTCCCTTCTCTTTCATTTTCCCTTTTCCGTTTTAGCTTACACTTAAATCATCTTCGAAGTCTGTCCTGCTGGACCACCATTAACTAGTTCCTCGACATCTTTGCAACCTTTGCTTAGGCCAAAATGTTCTTCTTTAGCCACTTCTAACTTGACGTCCCATTTTCAACTATATCTTGTCTTGGAAAACAGTAAGTTAACTATTGCATACACATTATTGTATTTTTATTCTAATCTGTTATTCTTTACTTTGAACATCCTGCCTGTACAATCTTTCCATAGAAGTTTATTTTTCTTCTTGTATAATTTTGTTTTGTAAACCTGTCTGTTTTTTATTTCTGTACCAGAAAAGTTTTGTTTTGCATTACTTGTCCTTTAAATCTAATTTTTGTATAATTTATGTATAAATTTTTTCACTTCAGAGATTTTCTCCTTGGGCTACCTCTGAAAAGGACGCAAGCTCAGATGGACTAACCCGGTCAACAAATGTCAAATAAATAAATAATAAATAGCACAGACGACTAAGACTATCAGCTAGTAATTTGTTGCTTCCTGTACCACTCAGTTTGATTTCCTCTGCTTCCATTTGCCTACGACTCTGAACATTTCACTAACCCAGACCATTTTCCCAGGCTGAGTCTGGAAAAAGTCCACAGGGATCAGTGATTTACCCTCATTAACCACTACAAATTTACAAACAAATAAATGAATAAACAGATGGCCCAAACAGATACCATGGATGAAATGGATCAAAATGAAAGAACATTACCACTAAATGAAATTAAAAAAATGAAAAATCAGAAAATCATTTTTCTAGCATTTTCAGTTTTGATTTTTTTCTGCAATAAACAAATGAAAACCTGTTTAGTAGAGCTTGTTAAAAACGCATTTGAATGTCAGTCATGTTGAGTTTTTTGATATGAATAACCTTGTTAACTATGTAGATCTGTAATTGATATGAATAACCTTAATGAAAACAAAAATGCAGAAAGGTAGCAGTCTGGCGATACAAATCCATGAAATGTGAAGAGGTTTGAATGCAAAATTAGTTTAATAAAGTAGCGTTTTCGCTGCTTGAAAAATCCGCAGCTTCTTCAGAAAAAACTTAAAAACAAGCAGTGAAACTTTTTTTAAAAAGGTTTAGAGGAAGTGTTAAAATTACATCACTTCCTGTTGAGAACCTCATGACAACACGCTCATACTAAAAAGTTACTAAAATCGCTCCAAAACATTAAACGGGCGCAAAGTTAGTTTAATAAAATACCATTTTCGCTGCGCCGAACCTGGAACTACCGGCTACTGGGGCACTTGACAATGCTTCAACAATTAATTCCATTACTGATAACCTAAAGAAACTGGATAATAAACTTTTGAAGCTTAAGAAACTCCAACTTGAAGTTTCTTACTTCCAACAGTGCATCAAAGAACACATTACTCCTAAGGGCTTACGTTCTACTTTTTCACCTTCAGGTTTAATTCAAGGGTCTGAGGATTTTTACAATGACCTTATGGGCCTTTTTGAAGCACAAGGGTTACAGCTTCTAGAACTTTTGGTCAAGCATTACACTTTGAATATCCACAAAGTTACTGAAGAAATTAACCTTTTGGATGACTTAATCAAAATTGATACTGACTTTTTGAGATACAAGTTCGACTACAATCGCATATTTAACAGCATCGATGGTTTAATGACTAAATTAAAACAAAATAAAATCAAGAAATTAACTAGGGATAGAACAGCATACCAGCAGCGTAAAGCCTATCCCAAACTACAACAACCACAAGCCCGAGAATTTAACACCGGGCCAGAAACACTGATCGACAGTGAGGACAGTAACGACAGCAATGGAGATGGAAACATGTGTAATCATGCAGAAACTGGGACACTTTACCAAAGTGAACCCCGCAGAAGTAATAGAATTAAAGGAAACAACAACAGAAATAGAAACAAAAACAATGGCAATGACAGAGCAGATTTTCAAAGGAATAATCACACTAATTTGGATAACGGTGACAACCGTTTTTTAGGACCTCTTCCAGCCCGGACCTACCAGACCAGGAACAGGTCATGCAACAACTGAGTGACACATCAAACTCTGACTTGATAGGAACAGAAGACTTACCTATTGAACATGAAACTGGCCCACTAATTCTCACTAATCTCAAGGGGGATTTTAAAATTTATAACTTCTCCCAAATTGACTTACAACCAGAGATTATTGAATTATTGGCTAGAGGGAACACCTTTGTCCCAAGTACGTCTTTTAATTTAACTCAAACCATCATCGACCTGAAATGTTTTGTGAGAAAATTGAACCTGAATCTGCTTTTTAATAACAACGACCATGTTAATTCTTCTACTTTAAAACTTTCGAGCATCTTCAATCCACCGTTACATGCAGGGTTACGCACCTTTGAATCTATCTGTGAAATTGACTTGAGGCACTTGAGGAGCCAAGGTGGATCCCTCAGTCATTCCCACAGATCAAATGTTTCCAAGGACCAGAGAATGGCCCTCTCCGATTTGAAAACCTTATCTATCCGCTTAATTAAGCCTGATAAGGGAGGTGGCCTAGTAGTTTTTGAAAACAACATGTATATAGAGAAGATGTTCATTGTTTTAGACTCACCTGCATACTCCGTTTCCTCTCTCAATGAAATGAACTTGGCATATAAAAGGATGAGAGGTTATTTGAGAGACCTCTTCCTCTCAGCAATCATTGATCTGGACCTTTACAGTTACTTAGACATCACCTTCCCCAAAGTGCCAGTCATGTTTGGAATTCCGAAAATACACAAAAACCTTGCAAATCCTCCCATGAGGGCCTTGGTGGATGGTAGGTTGTCTATGACATATCCATCAGCCAAGTTAATTGATGAAATATTGTCAAAATACATCAAAGAAATTCCTACTATCTGCAAAGATTCTTGGTCTTTTTTAAGTAACATCAACAGTATGATTTTTGAGGATTCCAACAACTTTTTAACCATCGACATTGTGGATCTATATACTTCAATTCCACATCAAGAAGCTGTAGAATGGTTAGAGCTGAAATTACTCGAACTGAGGGCTACTTCTAACGAAATTAGAATTGTCACCGAGTTATTGGACCTTGTTTTAAGTTCCAGTTTCTTCATGTTTAACAACCAGATCTACCTTCAAAAACAAGGGGTGGCAATGGGATCTCCTTGTGGGGCTAGCGTGGCTAATTTGTTTATGTTTTATTGGGAAAGTAAATTTCTCTTTTCTGATTCTACATTCAAGAAACAGATACGATTATATACACGCTACTTAGATGACATCTTCATCCTCTTTAATGGTGATTCCCATGAGGCTACCACCCTTGTTGAGCACATGAATCAAACAACTCCATTCTTGAAATTCACTTATCATTTTTCTACCAAAGTTATTGACTACCTTGATGTGGAAATTAAAAAAGATCGAATAGGAAAAAGATACTTGTCCTCAGTTTTTCGGAAAGCGACCTACTGTAATTCAATGCTCCACTTCACCAGCCTGCACCCTTATAAGCAAAAATGTGGAATAGTAAAAGGCCAGCTAGTACGGGCTGCACGGATGTGCAACACATCCGAATCATTTCAAAAAGAGGTTCAATTTCTCAAGAACCAATTTTCCAGCAGAGGATATCCTGAGTTACTTCTGGATGATATTATTCTTGAGATTGAAAGTAAGAGAGCAACAGGTTATTTTAAACCCCTACTAGACGAATCCAAGACTAACTTGGCCAACAATGCATCTGGAATTTCGTGTGTAATTTCTTCTACCTCTCCTACTGATGTAGATTGCTCTGCTTCTCTACTGTCACCTTCCAAGACAAAATAACTTCACTACCAGTTTCATAACTACTTTCAATAATGACTCCAAGAAAGTTACTGACATTATTTGGAAAAATTGGTATTTTATAAGCAGCGATCTATATCTATCTGAAATATTGGGCGCAGTTCCAAAGTTTGTTTTCAGAAGAGGTAAAAACCTCAAGGAGCTGTTACAAAGCAACCCCTTGAATATGGATTTCACTAGGAACAAGGGATGCTTTACTTGTGGGGCTTGTAATTATTGTAATGTGATCAAAGCTGGAAGCTCGTTTCAAGTCAACAGGAGGAAATATTTCATCAAACATAGAATTAACTGTGACACCCGGTCTGTCGTGTATCTAGCCCAATGTGAATGCTGTTCTGCATTCTACATTGGCAAGACTGACAGGAAATTGAAGCAGCGTATCTACCAGCATATTTATACCATGAAGAATCATAAACTGGATAACGCACTGGCCAAACATACAGAAAGCAACCCTGGCCATAAATTTTCCTTTATGGGCATTGACCATTTACCTAATAATATTAGGGGAGGCCCTACCCCATGTCTATTAGAATTAAAAGAACTTCAATGGCAAATAACACTCAATGCATTTAATAACCCAGGGTTGAATGAGAACTGCAATATCTCAGCAGTTCTAAAAATGAGGAGTTACACTAGATAAATTTACTGATTCCTCCATTTCTCCCTTTTCTCCTGCTCTCCCCTCCCCCTCTTTCCCCTTCCCCCCCAAATCCCCCCATTCCCTCCCCACCCCCCCCTTCTCCCCCTTCCCTTCCCCACGCCCCCTCCTCCTTCTCCTCCTTTCCTTCCCCCCTCCACACCCCTTCACCCCCCTACACCCCCTTCACCACACCCCACCCCTTCCCCTCCCCTTTCCCCTTCCTCCCCTCCCCATCCCCCTCTTCCTCCCCTCTCTACGCCCCCTCCCCTGTACTTCCATCCCCTTTTTTTCACTTTTTTTTCACTTTCTTTCATTCTTTCATCTTTTTATATCTCTTTACATCTTTTTACATCTTTTTCACTTTTTATCTCTTTCTACCTCTTGCTTCAAACTTGCCATTTTATTTAGTATTGGTTCATGTTTTATAATATTTAGCCATTTCTTACACATTTTAATCCTTGGAGCTCATCTAGCAATTTTTTTGTATGAGCGTGTTGCCATTAGGATTTCAACAGGAAGTGATGTACTTCCCTCACTTCCTCTAAACTTTTAAAAAAAGTTTTGTTTTTTTGTTTTAACGGAGTTTTTTGTGAAGAAGCTGCAGATTTTTCTAAGCAGCGAAAATGGTATTTTATTAAACTAACTTTGCGCCCGTTTAATGTTTTGGAGCGCTTTTAGTAACTTTTTAGTATGAGCGTGTTGTCATGAGGTTCTCAACAGGAAGTGATGTAATTTTAACACTTCCTCTAAACCTTTTTAAAAAAAGTTTCACTGCTTGTTTTTAAGTTTTTCTGAAGAAGCTGCGGATTTTTCAAGCAGTGAAAACGCTACTTCATTAAACTAATTTTGCGTTCAAACCTCTTCACATTTCGTGGATTTGTATCACCAGACTGCTACCTTTCTGCATTTTTGTTTTCATTTTGGTTTGTTTTTTGCTTCTCCAGTATTTATATGAATAACCTTGTTAACTATGCAGATCTGTAGTAAGGTTTAACTTACATTAATTTATAAAACTTACCTGCCAAGCCTTAAAGTTATGATTCTCTGTGCAGGACCTGTTCTGAAATGGCCCATTTCCAAATGAGCATGAAAACATGTCATGCAAGGCATGAGCAGCTACATAGACTGCCTGATAAACATTGTAGGTGGTTGTCAAAGAAGAAACGTCTAAGAAAGGTATGTCTAGTTCTTTAAGGATCTCTTTTCCTGAGCAAAGTTTTATTCCTTCATATAAGGATGTTTTTGTAATTTGACTCAGATTAGCACTTAGCCACATACAGCCAAAGGCTGTCTCCCAAAATGCCTTCACAAAAATGTCATCAGGGAATATCAATGGATGAATGCTATCAAGGTATCTTCTAAATCCTGGCATTTCTCCTTTGTGGTACAGAAACCCAATAGTACCCTGCAGAGTTTTGTGGAAACTTGTTTGGGAAAAGATGGGAGAGGAGTACCATCCCTCACTGGCTATCCAGGTTTTGCCAGTTATGTTGCTCTTGTAGATTTCTTCCATTACAGGATTCAGGCTGTCATCACTAGAGAAGGCCAAAATAACATTTGCAGATGATCCCTTGATAACATGAATGATTCTGTGGATCTTTGTTGCACTGTAAATTACAGGAATTGATTCAAAAAATGCAATACAAGCTTCAGACTTCAGAAGTTCCTCTTTAATGATCTGGCTACCCTGCTGTCCATAGTCACTTTCTTCTGCCAGGATTCCAACCCAGGTCCAGCCAAAATATATTAGTAACTGAGTTAAGCCAATAGACTGGAATCTGTCACTGGGAGCAGTGCGAAGGAATGAAGGGAACTGTATTTTGTTACTGAGCATTGCCACAGTTGAACCATAGCTGATCTGAAAAGAAATTGTCCTAAAGTAATTAACATAATAATAGTTTCTCCACATTTGAACTTTTAGAATTTGAGTTCAAACATGGATGTTTGTAAATGCACTTATACTGTTATGGAAGGTTTATATAAGGTATACTACTGTATCAAAGCATTCTAAATTTCAGCAGATGCATTAATTCATAATATCAATGTCTGAAAATTCTATGAATTTGTTAGCACTCATTAACAATTGTTATAATTCTTATAACAGTGATATCTGTCAGCCTTGATAATAATGCATGCCATGTTGGACTCTATGATTCTGTTGCTTTCATATTAATACATACCATGGGGATTCTGTGATTCCTTTGTCTTGGGCAGTGGTTGTTAAGATGAAATGACTTGTACTGTGTCCAGTCAAGAAACAATCCTAAGAGAAATGCTGGTTTGGAATTGCTGAGAGATTATTTTTTTGTATGATTACTCTAAACAGGGTTTTAATCTTGCTCTGAGAAATGACATTTTCCATACTACAATGACAATTTCCGCACTGCCGGTGCTTCTGAGATGATGCTGTGTTCTATTAATCTTAAGCATGGTACATACAATACTGCAGGCCTTTTTCAGCATGGAGAGATTAAGCATTGGCTACAACCCAGATGAGTCAAGTTTAATTAGCTTTTGGGCCTTGAAAGAGCTAGTGAGAGTGGGTGGTCTAATCTACTCAATGCAGGCACATTTGGGAGGAGTAACTGAACAGTATGCAACATTATGTGTAACAAATGCATGCTTGGTATTACAAAGCTGTTCATGCTATCTTTCGTGGACACGTGTAGAAGTCAGTGCATGCAGAGGAAAGACAGCATAAGCCCTCCTGATGACACAAGACACATCAGTTGTCAGCTAGAGAGGTTAAAATAAATCACTCTTCTCCCTAACAAACATTAAGCTGAGGTTGTCAACGGGTTCTGTAGCCTGATGATAATTAAGATCTAGCCTTAAATGTTGATGGCCCTTGTTTGGGGGTAAAACTAGACCATCAGAAAAGATGAAAGAGACAGCAAAATAGCAAGGACAAGTAACCAAAGCCACCCTTTATGGGTATTTGGATGATGCCCATTGGTCTGCAAAGCTTTCACCTCGGCACCTAGGCAACCAAACAAGCCACCAGGAGGTGAACAGAATTCCCCAGATGAGGTAGGGTGCAAATTATTGAGGTGAAACAGAAGAAGAATGTGAGACAAAAATGGTAAAGGTTTCATTTGCGGCAGGCACAATGGGCAAAAAGCACTTAGAAAAACTGGCAACGATAATAGAGGAAGGTATGACATGCAGTAGGTACAAAACAGATACTGAAGCCTATGAATAAATACGACAAATGGGTAAACAGAATGATGTATTAGTGGTGGTGAAGGATGTAGAGATGGCAAAGGAAAGATGTAGATATCGCTGTAAAAATGTACACATCGCTGTAAAATGCAAGACCAACGAAGGCAAAAAAGGCATGTGAATGGCTTTATTTAGGGAAAATTAAACAAAGTGCGAGTGAACCATAAATATCTGTTTATAGCTGATATCCTACAAGGGCCTTCTATGTCTTATTTGGAATGGAAAATAGAGTGAGGTAAATCATATGAAAACAGTCAGATCACAGTTCTGAAAAAGACAGACAAATTAGTTTAGGATCATAGTTCTGAGTCAGGGGTGTAGCAAGCAAATTCCAATTTGTACTCACAAGCTGTTAGTGCTACCGCCCGACACCTATCACTTAAAAATGGACATATCTCTCAAAATTCTGCCCCCAAATACTTAGTAAATGTGACTAACATTTCCATTGTTCCCTCTAAAAATATTAAAATATTGTTTTCAGATTATCAATATTGCACCCATTGTTAAAGGCATTCATTTAGACACTTGTAAACATGATATCACCTGAAAAATGCCATGTTGATATGGTGCTCAGAAGAAAAATGTACTCAGTACAGTACAAAGAGTATGCCTGGCTACCCCCTTGTTCTGAGTGGAGTACACATCAGTTCAGGATCACTACAGAGAAAGAGGGGACACACACTGCTGCAGGGTTAGGGCTAGGTGCACAAATCAAGCTCATTGCTATGTCTGAGGTGCACATTGTTGCAGGATCACTGCAGGTAAAGGGGTACACATCTCTAAAGGCCATTGCTGGAAATGGGATACACATTAGTGCATGTTTTTTTTTTTTTTTTTTTGCAGTGGGGGATACACATTTTAGGATCACTACTATGAATGGGATACACATGTGGTTGCTAGTTTCCTTCTGTAAGCACGATATACATTGGTGCATTATCACTATCCTGAGTTTGTCATACTTTAGAACAAGACCATTGCTGGCTGTGGGGTACATATGGTAACTGCTGACACTGGGGTATACATTGACATAGGAACACTTTTGGCAGTGAGGCATATACCAGTACAGGATCACTGTTGGAACTGGGTATACATCAGTGAAGGTTCATTACTAGGGGTTGGATAGACTTTGGTGAAGGATCACTGCTAGTAGACGACTACACACCTGTGTAAAAGTACTGCTGGGAGAACAGTACACTTCGGTACAAGATCACTGCAGACAGACTTTGATACAGGATCAACACTGGTAGTAAGGTACTCATCAGTAAAGGATCACTGTTGGGAGTGGGGTGCATATCAGGACAGAATCACTGTTGCATGAGGGGTGTACATCAGTACAGGATCACTGTTTGGAGTGGGGTGCATGTCAGGACAGGATCACTGCTGGAAGTGGGTACACTGATACAGGCTCACTGCTGGTAGTGGCAGACATAGGAGTGCAGGATCAGTGCCAGGACTGGGGAACATATCAGTGCAGGATCACCACTGAGAGAATGGCACACATCAATACAGGATCACTGGTGGGAGAATGGCACACATCAGTACAGGATCACTGGTGGGAGAATGGCACACATCTGTACAAGATCACTCCTAGGAGAATGGCACACATCAGCACAGGATCACTGGTGGGAGAATGGCACACATCAGTACAGGATCACTGGTGGGAGAATGGCACACATCAGTACAGGATCACTGGTGGGAGAATGACACACATCATTACAGGATCACTTTTGGAAGTAGGTACACAGTATAGGATCAGTGTTGAGAGTGGGTATACATTAGTGTTGGTCCACAGCTGGAAGAGTATTGCACATCTGTGTAAAATTACTGCTGGAAGAATGGTACAAATCAGTACAGGATCAATGCTGGGACAATGGCACACATCAGTACAGGATCAATGCTGGGACAATGGCACACATCAGTACAGGATCAGTGCTGGGAGAATGCACACATCAGTACAGGATCAGTGCTGGGAGAATGGCACACATCAGTACAGGATCAGTGCTGGGAGAATGGCACACATCAGTACAGGATCAGTGCTGGGAGAATGGCACACATCAGTACAGGATCAGTGCTGGGACAATGGCACACATCATTACAGGATCAGTGCTGGGACAATGGCACACATCAGTACAGGATCAGTGCTGATTGCACATATCAGTACAGGATCCATGATGATTGCACACATCAGTACAGGATCAGTGCTGACAGAATTGCACACATCACCACAGGATCAGTGCTTGAAGAATGGCATACATCAGTACAGTGCTGGGAGAATGGCACACATCAGGGCAGGATCACTTTTGGGAGTGGGTATACATAGTGTAGGGCCACAGCTGGAAGAGTGCTGCACATCTGTGTAAGATTACTGCTGGGAGTGAGATACATTTCAGTGTAGGATCATTGCTGAGAGTGGGGTACATATCAGTACAGGATCACTGCTGACAGCAGGGTACATTTTGGTGCAGGATAACTGATGCAAAAGGGGTACACATTACTGCAGGATCAGCGTTGGGTAGACACATTGGTGAATGCACAGATCAATATGCATTGATAACTTGCTGCTCTGATAATAGTTATAACATTGGACTAGACAGAAAGTATTCACCAGATGGAGAATGTAGTATGTTAACACCAGTGAGCTTCACCTTTCAATGAGTTATTAATGCATGTGTCACTATGTGATGGGGAAAATAGATAAGAATGTAACAGTGTCCTTTAATGAAGTGACTAGAGAACTGTGCTTGAGCAGGCCACAACCTTGACACCATACATCAGAGAAAACCCATGAGCAGTGAGCAGTCTGAGACTTTGAATAATGTTGGTGAAAACGCTTCAGATGTAGTTTTACACAGAGAGATCAAAGCATCTGTAATAGTGACAGCATTTCAGAGCTGCAATGTAAATGTATCTGTTGTATACATGGATCCGTGCTGTTAATGCTAATGAGCAAGCAATAGTGATTATAATTTCGGGTGGTACACCCTTGCTTCTTGAGAATATGTGTGGAATATAGACCTCATGGGTGGTACAGCTAATTTGCTGCCTCTGTATATTAGTTAGTAAGCCTCCTAACATGGTATAATATAAGAGAGTATAGGACTGTTTGCCAAAACTGAAGAAATACATGTGCATAAATTAATTAGATTTGCAGTCAAGACTTTCAAGGTTTGAATTTGAAAAAGTGCAATTTTATGTGGGAATGCTACTCAGCTTCACTCTTATGGAATTCTTTAATTCAAAAAGAAATCTGGCAGAAAAATGGAAGCTTAGTATTCAAAATTGGATTTATTTCTCACTGAAAGTGAGTTAGCTGAAAAATAAAAGGTTTAATGTGCTGTATTCCTGTAAGTTGCTGGAGAACAAACTATAAAACTATTTAACTCATTAACTTTTCTTGAAGAGGAGAAGGGTAAAATGGCAGTATTCAGCAACAAATTCAGTAACTATTGCCAGACCTAAAAGGAACTTTCTATTTATTAGATATTTGTTCTTTGAAAGACACAAGGCCCTACGGACCTTATAGATGTTTATATTATTGAACTGGATAATATACAAAAATATTGCAAATCTGATGACTTGCATGATTCTGTAGTAAGATGTGGTTAATATGTTTCTCTTGCTCTAATAAGTATATTCCATTTACCATTATGTCACATATTAAGAGGAATCCCTTCCTTCTGCAACGTATTCATAGGTTCATAGGTTCATAGGTTAGTACTAGGCTATAAGCCCTAGGGCCTATACAAGCCTAGCCATAACAATTCCCTGAATATTTCTTCCCACATTATTTACTTTCCTGGACCCCTGTCTAGCAGGGCGACTGACGTGATCCCTGGGGTGAATTTCCTTTCTCCCATCCAATCGTCAAGGTTCCTCTTGAAGAGGTCCAAAGAGGCACTCTGCTTGACATGTATGGGCAATCTATTCCAGAGTCTGGGGAGTCTCTGGGTCAGGAACCTATCCCTCCAACATGTTTTGTTTATTGTGATGACAAGGTTTAGATCCCTGGGCGTGTAGCTCTGAGGGATTGGGATTTCTTTAAGTGTAGCATGTCCAACAGCTCTGGGTTTGACATGGCCTTGTATGTTAAGCAGAGATCGCCTCTGAGTAGACAATATCACGACAGAGTATAGCTGGAGTTTTTAAGGCGGTCAGCATAGGGCATCTGCTTTAGGCCTGTGATTCTTTTAGTGAGGTATTTCTGAGGCCTTTCCAGTTGTTGCAGATGTCTTGAGAGGTACATACCAAATGGGGCATTGTATTCTATAATGGGTCTAATGAGGGATGAGTACAGTGGGACAATGACCTCCTTTTTCTGGATGAAAAGCCCTTCGTGATGAGGTGTGCCACATAGAAGGATTTCCTGACTGTTGTGGCGATGTGGTTATCGAAGGTGAGACCACTGTCCACCTGTGTCCCTAAGTCTCTTATCACACTTTCTGTGTTTAGTGTACTGCCACCTATATGGTATTTCATGGATACATGTTTCTTCCCAAAGGGATAACAATACATTTCTTGGCATTGAGCTTGAGCCCATGGCTCTGGCACCAAGCATCTGTTTCTGTAAGGCCCTTTTGTAGAGTATCCACATCATTTGGGGATTCAATAATGGCTCCCAGTTTGCAGTCATCTGCAAACTTTGTTAGCCACAGTCCCTTAGTGTTGACCTGTACTTCAGAGAAGTAGATGCCAAACAAGAGCGGCCCCAGGACTGAACCCTGAGGTACTCCACTTGTCACTTGTCTGGAGCTGGATTTGGAGTCGGCTACTTTTACAGTGTGGGTTCTATCAGTAAGCCATTTAGCAACCCATTGGGTGACATAGGGATTAATGCCCAACTTAGTAAGTTTATCTATGATTCCAGAGTGGGGGATGGTGTCAAAGGCCTTGGCAAGGTCTAGATAGGCTGTGTGGACCACCTTACCCTTGTCCATGGCTCTGGAGAATCTCCTTTCTCTTTTCTGTACTTCTCTGTGTTTACTGTGGTATTTCAAAACTTTCTCCTCTCTCTAATGTACTCTACTCAGCTATGAAACACTACATATGATGCCTGTCTCTCTTTTCACCAGTTTTACTTCAGACTAGGGTCTCTTTTGATGAAAGAGATGCTGCCACCAGCATATGTCAGAAGGCCTGTTTGTCTCTTATACTTACCTCTATTTAATAATATTAACCAGAGGCATTTATTCTCACCCTTGACTAAGTTATTTTTCCTTATCTTCCTACCCATCCTTACCTTTTTCCCTTCTCCAAATTTCCTCTCCTATCCAGGCTACATCTACTATAAATTTAAATCAAAATAAAGGCATTAACATACTCCACCTTATGTCCAAAGTCCTAACAATAAATGGATTAAGGGTTATGTAGCCTTGCACAACCCTGACATTCACAGCGTGACTGAGTCTTGCTTAAAAGTCCTTTCCTGACCTTCTTTTTTCTTACATGAAGAGTGTCAAACTGTTTACAGTAACAGAATCAGTATTAAAATAAGTGGGGAGCCATGCTTGTAATAATGAAAACTCGAAAGATAAATACCTCTTTTATAGCATGTGTTAACCCGGAGAACAAAGGCTTCTACAAACTAATTTGTTAAACTAATTATTAATAATCATGTTAAACTGTGCATAGCAGTTGTTTACATCCCCTCCTCCTTCAAATCCTAATCTTTTCCAGTCTGCTATACATTCCATATATCCGTGGTCACCCAGAAATAACACAGATACTTACAGGGAACTTAACATTGACCTGCTTGGTCCCCAAATCAACAAATATGTATCTTTATGGAGCTTCTCACAAATTGTGTCCTCAGACTAGAAGCAATTCTTCCACCAAAAAGGAGCTCTTCTAGAGCTCATTCTCACAACTATTCCTCCTAGTTTAAGATGTTTCCTGCCTTCCAAATGCACTTGATCGATCGTCACTCTAGTCATGCTGTCATGCCCTACAAGATCCCAAAACCTCCTTCACTTTTCATGTACTAGAAATCCTTCTCCAAAACTAAATAAAACCTTTATTTTATAAAGCACAGAACAAGGGGAAATCTGCTCGCTTAGATTCTGACAATCTAGCTTACCTAACACTCAGACCAAAGTTTAAACTTCTGTTCCTGGAAAGAAAGAAATGCTTATATTTTCTAATCTTATAAATCTTCTGGAAATATATCAGATATCACCTATCTTGACAGTCACTAGAAAAACAGTAGCTCTTCAGTCTCTTACTTAAACTCTCTGCTTCGAGGACTTTAATACACTTACTTTCACAGTAAATATGACCTCAGTTTCTTTCTCCTGCTTTACTATACCTTCTCATCTTCCTCCTCTTCAACTTCAAACCCTCCCATTCACATTATCCTCACATTTCCCACAATTCACCCCTCTATCATGTTCCATCTTTGAATAATTACTTCTACAACAATTAGAAAGCTGTTTGAAAAGTCAGAGAGTAAAACAGATCCCTGCCCTAAAGCTGCACATCCCTGCTGTCTTCATGCAACTGCCATATATATCACCAGCATCCTTTGCTCACATTTATAGCATTGTCTCCACAGATAAAACATACGCTGATGGTTCCTATTTCAAAAGTTTGTTCTCTCTTAGCAGGTTATGATTATACAGCCATATGCATTTTTTCTGTGTCCTAACAGCAATATTTGAAACAATCTTTTATGATTATATCTTTGACCATACAAATAAGAATAGACTCTTCCCATTTCTGTAGCATAGAGAGATGAAGGCCTGACTGCCAGATGGATGACCTTTGTTTGATTATTGGCACGGGAAGTCAGTTGGAAAGGATGGCAGTGAGCAGACACTGCCAGATTACCCATTCTAGGGGAGGGAAGGGCTTTGTCTTGCGGCATTGGTGATACCTACCAGTGGGAAGGCTTTCACACACAGTAATGAAACTAGCAAGCCTGCATTGATAGTGGTGCACCACTTAGCCAGAAAGGTCTGCATCGGTATCCATGCACATCTTTGGCTGTAATAGTGACATAGGTTGTAAAGCACCTACAGGACGGGAATTAGTGAATGCCCACTGATTGGCATGCTGGTCCATATTGTTGTTGTCTTTCGGCTTTTCCCAGTTAGGGGTCGCCACAGCAGAACTCCGGTCTGCTAATGATTGGCAGTAGATTTTTACATGCCGAGTTGCCGGCCCTGATGCACAACCTTCAATGAAGGTACGCCCATTCACGCATGTCTCCACACAGAAGACGCTCTAGCTGAGAATTGAACAGGACAATATCTTACTGTGAGATGACAATGCTACCGCAGCACTGGTTCATATTAAAAACCTAAATATTGCATGTCATTCTGATTGGGAATTGACCTTGTCTAGCTCCCACCCTTCATTGGAAGGCTAAATGGGACAACAATGTGAAATAAGAGAGTGCAATCAGACAAATTGTGTGAACAGGAGTCTGGGGGTAGTCGGGCTTAAAAGTCAAATATGGGATCCTCTTTAAATGCCAGCATGACTTCAGGTCAGACCACAACACTCTGGCTGCATATACTTTCTCACTGATAAAATAGATGCATTTATAGAAAACAGCTACTATGCTGGTGCAAATTTTGTATCTCTAAATCAAGCCTTTGAGAGTGCCAACATTATCTAAATGAGCTACAACGTATTGACTTCATCCTCTCTTCTCTAGCATGATTCGCTTGCTATTTCATCCAAAGGATCTTCAGTATTGCTAGTTCAAACTTACCTTCTGAATTTGGCACCTTCTGCTTTGCTACTCCTCAAGTTTCAGTGCTGAACTCATTATTATTGTCTTTGTTTTATATATATATATATATATATATATATATATATATATATATATATATATATAACATAATAAAAATACATATATACAAATCTAGTACATCCAGCTTGTATAGATAAAAAATAAAATGCTAATATATGTACATAAGTAAATACTAAAATAGTGCTAACAAATCTAAAATACAATATGAAAGATAAAAATATATTGTAATATATAATTAAAAATCTAAAAATGTATAACCATTCAAGAGAATCAATGTTTCAATGGTCGAGCTTTTAAAAAAGGTTTAAGCGACACCATTTGATTCAACCCTGGGGGCTTGTCTGAATTAAATCTAATAATCCATCTCTGCTTAGCAGCTTCTGTATCATTAGATACATTTCCCCACCTTAATTTCTCAGACAGTATTTGTAAAACCAAAAATTTAAAGTTATGTTCCGGTCCTGTATTCCTGTTGTGCATAGCAATAGCACTGTTCTCCTTGCAGTTCCTAATATCCCTGTAATGTTCAAGGATCCTATCCTTCAGGCGTCTATTGCTCTTACCTATGTAGAAGCTGTAGCATACTACACAATAGGCGATGTAGACCACATTAGATGTGGTACAATCGGCATAGACATTACTCCTATGACTGAATTTCTTAGAGGGATGTATAAATGTCCTGCCATTGTGTATGTGTTTACATGCTCCACAATTTCTACACATGTATTTGCCCAATCTATTAGATCTACTGACAGTATTAGTAGCGGCATTTCTATAACATAGTTCACTTCTCAATGTTCTATTGTTCCTAAAAGTGAAACTCGGCTTAGTACCAATTATACCCTGTAGGTTATCAATCATGGATAGAATGCCCCAATTTTTGGTTACTACATCACATACTACACTTATGATGCTTGCAAAAATAAGTGGCATCCTAAGTGTATTGTCTGTGTCTGCATGTTTATGCCTTACCTCATCACAATCAATGACTTGCCCGCTTGCTCGAGTTGTGGTGTGTGTATCAAGATAGGGTCTACATCTGCCTGCCCTATTACTCCACTCCACAGCAAAAAAATATCATCCACAAACCTGACATACCAATCGATGTACCTACCATATGTACTATTGGTTAACACATGTGTACCTTCCCATTGAACCAAGGAAAGGTTGGTGTAGCTATTCGCACAAGCTGTGCCCATAGCCATACCAACCTTCTGTAAATATTTCTGCTGTTGAAATAAGAAAACATTGTTGGTCAGTACTATATCCAACAGAGTGCAAATGAGGTCGCAATTGATCTTGTTATAATCTACACTGTGAAGTAGTTCCCTTATGGTCTCTATTCCCCATTCATTCGGAATCACTGTGAATAATGATTTTATATCCATTGTTACCAAGAAACAACAATAGTTGGTATCTATATTCATCCATTTCATCCTAAGAGTTTCAAGAAAGACCTTAGAATCTCTTAGCACAGTCTCACAATTAGATAGAAGTGGATGTAGATTCTTCTCAATAAAAAAATTGAGAGGTTCAGTAACCCATCCTTTACTTGAGACTATGGGGCACATAGGTGGAACTGACATATGCTTGTGTATCTTAGGTAGGCCATAGATCTCAGGTATGATGGGATTAGCATATAGCAGTCACAGCAGTAATCTCTACGCTGATTGTACCACATCTAATGTGGTCTACTTTGCCTATTGTGTAGTATGCTACAGCTTCTACATAGGTAAGACCAATAGACACCTGAATGATAGGATCCTTGAACATTACAGGGATATTAGGAACTGAAAGGAGAACAGTGCTATTGCTATGCACAACATGAATACAGGACCGGAACATAACTTTAAATTTTTGGTTTTACAAATACTGTCTGAGAAATTAAAGTGGGGTAATTTATCTAATGATACGGAAGCTGCTGAACAGAGATGGATTATTAGATTTAATGCAGACAAGCCCCCAGGGTTGAATCAAATGGTGTCGCTTAAACCTTTTTTAAAAGCTAGACCATTGAAACATTGATTCCCTTGAATGGTTATACATTTTTAGATTTTTAATTATATATTACAGTATATTTTTATCTTTCATATTGTATTTTAGATTTGTTAGCACTATTTTAGTATTTACTTGTGTACATATATTAGCATTTTATTTTTTATGTTTTTTATGTATGTATCTATACAAGCTGGACGTACTAGATTTGTATATATGTATTTTATTATGTTTTATATATATATATATATATATATATATATATATATATATATATATTTTTTTTTTATAGTGTTGTCGTTAGGATTATTAGGTTATATCTTTTTCATTATATAGAGTTATGCACTATATAAGGTTATACACATATACATATTTTTAATTACACATTTTTTATTTATTTTAGCTATAATTCCTTTAGTATATGGTCTATTTATTTGCATAACTGTGCTAATATGTACTGATGCACTAATTGTTATGTCCTTATTGGGTACAGCTGAAATATTTTTGAAACATCATGTGACTATTTTCCAGTATTTAAAGAATTATGGGATTTTTAACTGTTGTCTGATGAAGGGGTAGATCCCTGAAAGCGTTAACCACTGTTTTGTAAGGATTTATTCATTGTAATTTTTGTTTTTGTTTTTTACTTTATTTTTTGCAATAAAGTTCCTAGCTGTGGTACTGTCAGTGTTCTTAATTTGTTGCTAGTCACTTTTTACTGACAGTTTTGTGCTTAGAGAGGATATTTACCTTTACTTCTACTTATTTTGGCTCTCTAACACAACATGGCAAAAGGAAATGTTTCTACTATTGCAATTGAGCTGAACAGCGATGCAAATATGGTTAATGGCTCCAAAACGCCTTCTGCAGAATGCCTGAATGGACTACTAACAACTGATGTGAATCCCTTACTGAACATAGGGCTGAAAACAACGGATACAATATATGTTGACAACTCTGAACAGCTAAATAATTTTAATACTATTTATAGGGAGACCTGGAGAATAAATTGTACAAGTTTAAAC
The DNA here is from genome assembly GCF_019279795.1 of Protopterus annectens. NCBI lineage: Eukaryota > Metazoa > Chordata > Ceratodontiformes > Protopteridae > Protopterus > Protopterus annectens. Next base: position 243,246,536 of record NC_056750.1, read on the forward strand.
GGCTCCAGTGGCAACTTTTCCACTTGGAAGCATGTTTACAACAGAATCTTGTCCCTAGAGGGCTATGCGTGTTGACTATGCCAACTTCTGGTCAAACATATCCAGAACTTCTTAGGCGTTGGCAAGTCATTAACTTAGAGTGCAATTCCAAGTACCTGCATCTACTAATAGACTTTTTATGTCCACAAGAAGACGAGCTAGCTAAAGACATTAATACAGTCTATGGCAGCATTATAGATATTTTTCCACACAAATAGTAGGTACAAAGCTAGATACTCTACATGAAAATATATTAAACTATGTGAAAAGACTTGCTGCAGTTAAAACCTGTAAATTGCACAGGGATTTTAATGGTTTCCAGCATGGAAACGTATTCTCTTGGGCGAGGGAACACCCATCTAAGAGCCAGACCAGACAGACAGCTCGAGGGATCCAATCATAAGCTGCACAGATGCAACGCCATGACAATGTTAATTTGAATGAAGGAATAGGTGACACACCCACTCCAACTGATTCTGGGCAAACGATAAGCAATGAAGCAACTGCCAGCCTTGCTGGCATTGTAAAAAACTGTGTAAAGCCGGTTTTTGGTTCTAAAGTACATAAACTACAACCTGACATGAGCGATGTTCCGGTGGTTAAACCCAAAGAAATTAGAAACCTGCAGTTACCTTCTAATAGTTTATCTAATGATCTTAGGCCAGTGAACAACATGGATCGTTTTTTTACTACAAGAACCCCTGCCAATAAGAGGACGGCCAATGTATCGCAGTCAGCAGAGACCACTGAGTGCAGAGGGACAGGACAGAAAGAGGTTGAGGAAAGTTTGATTTTCAACATTTCATCACATCCATTGACTGAAAACCAGTGAAACTTTTAAATAAAGGGCTCAGTTTTGTTCCAGCAAAGAAAGCTGATTCAACTGATGTAATAAAAGACCTTAGACTCTTTGGCTGGACTTTAACACTTAAAACTTTGTTTGGCAATAGCCCTCATATGACCAGCAATATATTTAAAAAAACGAGTACGTTTATTTCATCATGTAATGCAGTTATCGGAACTTTCATTGATGTCTGTGACTGAGAACTAAGGGAGAAGTTGGATGTTAGTAATAAATGCAGTTCTAACACTTTTTATAACTTGAGCAAAGATGAATACCATGCTATGATGGATTTAAAACACATGCATTCTATTGAAATAAGACTGGCAGACAAGGGAGGGGGAATAGTTGTGATGGATAAACAGCTCTATGTTGAAAAAATGCTACGACTATTAGATGATGACTCCACATATCAGAACATATCTAATAATGTTGTAAGAAGTGTTACTGATAAGGTATCTTTTTTGAGGTTTGATTTGCTAATTACTGGCATGATCAATGAGGAACTGTTTGAGTACTTTTTGGTCAGTAATCCCACCATACCTGAGATCTATGGCCTACCTAAGATACACAAGCATATGTCAGTTCCACCTATGCGCCCCATAGTCTCAGGTAAAGGATGGGTTACTGAACCTCTCTCTATTTTTATTGAGAAGAATCTACATCCACTTCTATCTAATTGTGAGACTGTGCTAAGAGATTCTAAGGTCTTTCTTGAAACTCTTAGGATGAAATGGATGAATATAGGTACCAACCATTGTTGTTTCTTGGTAACAATGGATATAGAGTCATTATTCGCTGTGATTCCGAATGAATGGGGGATAGAGACCATAAGGGAACTACTTCACAGTGTAGATTATAACAAGAACAAATGCAACCTAATTTGTGCTCTGTTGGATATAGTACTGACTAACAATGCTTTCTTATTTCAACAGCAGAAATATTTACAGAAGGTTGATGTGGCTATGGGCACAGCTTGTGCGAATAGCTACACCAACCTTTCCTTGGATAAATGGGAACGTACACATGTGTTAACCAATAGTACATATGGTAGGTACATTGATTGGTATGTCAGGTTTGTGGATGATATTTTTTTGCTGTGGAGTGGTACAGAGTTAGAGCTAAATGCATTTTTCATTTACCTTAATAATACCACTCAATTTCTTAGATTTACCTCTCAATATTCCATGACTGAAATTGACTTTCTTGATGTCAAAGTAAGAAAAGATGAATTAAACCAGATTAGAACTGGTTTGTTTAGGAAACATGTTAGAAAAAACACATTCCTACATAACACCAGTATGCACCCTAACCACACCAAGGTCAACATCATCAAAGGCCAAGTATACAGGATTATGAGACTGTTTAATGATGATGATGAACTACAAATAGCCCTGGACCAACTTAAATCTGAGTTTTTAAACAGGGGCTATGATGCTAGAACTATAGATAGGTGCATTCTAGATGGTTGGAGTAATAGGGAAGGCAGATGTAGACCCTATTTTGATACACACACCACAACTCGAGCAAGCGGGCAAGTCATTGATTGTGATGAGGTAAGGCATAAACATACAGACACAGACAATACACTTAGGATGCCACTCACTTTTGCAAGCAACATAAGTGTAGTATGTGATGTAGTAACCAAAAACTGGGGCATTCTATCCATGACTGATAACCTACAGGGTATAATTGGTACTAAGCCGAGTTTCACTTTTAGGAACAATAGAACATTAAGAAGTGAACTATGTTATAGAAATGCCGCAACTAATACTGTCAGTAGATCTGATAGATTGGGCACATACATGTATAGAAATTGTGGAGCATGTAAACACATACACAATGGCAGGACGTTTATACATTCCTCTAAGAAATTCAGTCATAGCAGTAATCTCTATGCTGATTGTACCACATCTAATGTGGTCTACTTTGCCTATTGTATAGTATGCTACAGTTTCTACATAGGTAAGACCAATAGACGCCTGAAGGATAGGATCCTAGAACATTACAGGGATATTAGGAACTGCAAGGAGAACAGTGCTATTGCTATGCACAACATGAAAACAGGACTGGAACATAACTTTAAATTTTTGGTTTTACAAATACTGTCTGAGAAATTAAGGTGGGGTAATTTATTTAATGATACAGAAGCTGCTGAGCAGAGATGGGTTATTAGATTTAATGCAGACAAGCCCCCAGGTTTGAATCAAATGGTGTTGCTTAAACCTTTTTTAAAAGCTCGACCATTGAAACTGATTCTCTTGAATGGTTATACATTTTTAGATTTTTAATTCTATATTACAATATATTTTTATCTTTCATACTGTATTTTAGATTTGTTAGCACTATTTTAGTATTTACTTGTGTACATATATTAACATTTTATTTTTTATGTATGTATCTATACAAGCTGGACATACTAGATTTGTATATATGTATTTTTATTATGTTATATATATGTATATATATATATATATATATATATATATATATATATATATATATATATAAATATATATATATATATATATATATATATATATATATATATATATATATATATATATATATATACATATATATATATATATATATATATATATATATACATATATATATATACATATATATATATATATATATATATATATATATATATATATATATATATTTATAGTGTTGTCGTTAGGATTATTAGGTTATATCTTTTTTCATTATATAGAGTTATGCCCTATATAAGGTTATACACATATACATGGTTATAATTACACATTTTTTATTTATTTCAGCTATAATTCTTTTAGTATATGGTCTATTTATTTGCATAACTGTGCTAATATGTACTGATGCAGTAATTGTTATGTCCTTTTTGGGTACAACTGAAATATTTTTGAAACATCATGTGACTATTTTCCAGTATTTAAAGAATTATGGGATTTTTAACTGTTGTCTGATGAAGGGGTAGATCCCTGAAAGCGCTAACCACTGTTTTGTAAGGTTTTATTCAATTTTTGTTTTTTATTTTATTTTTTGTAATAAATTTCCTAGCTGTGGTACTGTCAGTGTTCTTACAACTGTGTGACAAATATCTGCAAAGACAATGTTTTACTGGGTTTTTTTGTAGTTTTTCTTGAATGCTATGATGTTACAAGGGTGTTCCTTGCACATAAAGATGAAATTTGGGTATGTTGATTAAAGTAAGTATACTCATATTAAATATAGATATTTATTCATCACTTTCCCCCTTGGACAATTAGATGCCAGACATGGACCTAGAAATGGAGGAGAAACCATACTATCTTTTAAATCTCACCTAAATGTTCAAGTTTATGCAGTCCACTATCAACTCACTTCCTAAATGGCTACTTATTAAAATACTTAACAAAAATAACAAAGGTCTCAACCTCACAGATGTTTGCCTTACCCCCTTCCACCATCCTTTGGAAAATTCAAAACTCTTTCACATAGCATCATCACCACAAGGAGACACATTAGCAACCTCTTACTACTTGGTGACCTTAACCTCAATCTGCAAAACCCATCTATTGTAATGTCATATACCTTCTAACCAACTACAGTCTAAAGCAGCTGGTGGATCAACTCACTCATCTCAAACCTAAAAACAAACAAAAAACAATCATTAATATATCTACTTATAATCAACAATTCCTTGTCTAGTTTCAGATATCACAATTTATCCTCCATCACTGAGTGATCACTGCCCATTTAGCTTTCAGCTACATTTCCCGGATCCCTATTACACAATCAAAGACACTTTTCTTCAAATGCATAATATTCGAACCCAAAACATCGAAAATGCTAAACCGCGAACGGCTATGCCCACAAACTTTTTCCTAGGGAAAAATTCTGTTGGCCGTTCTCTCGGTTTGCCCTTTTTCCCAACGTTGAGTGATCTTGGAGTTGGCATATTTAATTAGGGGGGATGTGAGGGTGCAGCCCGGCATGTTGGGGGGGGGTGTGGTGTAAAGGCCCCCACTTGATTAGGATTGTGAAGATTGTGTTGTTTGTGGCCTTGTGAATTTTTTCCCTAGGACAAAATTTGCAGACATGGCCGTTTATGGTTTAGTGTTTTTGATGTTTTGGGTTCGAATATTACACATTCAAAGAAAAGTGTCTTCAATTGCATAATACAGACCCACATTTCCCAGCCCAAAAAATATCTACTCAACTTTTCTCTTCTAGACCAAAGTTTGACTCTAACAACAATAAACCAAAAACAAAAAGAACACAGACCAAATGTGTTTCAGTGAAACTGAGTGCTTCTGTCTCACGTTTAATAAAGATTTCTTAAGAATATAAACAGTACTATACAATCCCTTAAATGGTCATATAAACCAGGTGATCTAGGTCATGTGACCAATGCATCATATGACTAAACATTTAAAAGGTACACAACGCATAAAATATACATAAACACATAAAATATGCAGCAATAAAAAAATAGTTTTATAGCCTGGTAACCCTCATTTTTAAACACAATTTCAATTAATAGATATCTCATCATTTATACCTGGGTACACTCTGGAATTTAATATCATTTGTTCTAAAAAGTCCCTCTATTCAATCATGTTTTCCCAGTTTCCATATCATACTGGATAAGAAAGTTGTTCCAGCCTGAAAAAATATAAACCAAGGGCGTTAGTAGGCTCTTTTAAATAGATTCGCTGAGCACAATTATAGTATTAAAACCAAAAATTCTACTAACATCCTTACTAAATGTGCATACACTAAGCCTAGCCTCAGAGGTACCAAAACAGTCTGTCATCCACTATCCATTCCTAAGTGTGACCTCTTTTCCTGACCATATAAATTTACCTAACACTATGGACAGACAATTTCCCACAGTTTCTCCAGCCACCTTGGTTGACATGGGGATTCTGAGAAAGTGTAGCGTCTGCTTTATATTCACAGACAACACTCTACTCCTAGCCCACACAAACTCAACATGTGAGAGATGCAACTATATTAAGAACCTTAAATCCATGCTCTCTCTCACACACCAGTCAGTCCATATGACAATAAAAGGGTTGTCAGCATGCACACCTCACCTCCTACTCCACCCAAACCCACATCACACATACCTACATATGCAGAAGTCCTCACCAGAAACATACCTAAACACCAGAGACCTCCAAACACAAACACAGACAAGCTACACACAATACTTCTTCTGCAGAACACAATACACATAATAGCTCATGCACCGGTGTCTCACCTGTCAAGCCCTTAAGGCAAACCACAAAACCAAACATATATCATAGGGTGATACCATTGTGAGACACACAGATGTCCCTCTCATCAGGCTGAATAAGGAAAAGGTCACAGCTGTCTGTCAGGTACAAGGATACAGCATATGACACATGCACTGAAGTTTCTCAACAACAGGCACTGTTATGACTCTGTCACAGTCCATGTTGGTGTGAACGACTTGAGATGTACCTCTCTGGACTATGTGAAGAGAGACATTACTGAGCTCTTGGACTGTGTGTCTCAGGCAGGTATGTCCCTAGCCTTAAGCAGCATTTTACCTTCACCTAGGATGATGCCTCAATATACTGAAAAACTGATTGACTTTAATAATTGGCTTAGTTTCTGGTGTCATTCTAAGGGGATCCAGTATCTGTCAGCCTGGGATGACATGATCATCAGACCTCAATGCTTTGCCAGAGATGGTCTTCATTTGTCACCCCTGGGATTTTAGCTACTGGCTAAGGGTCTTGCCACCCCCATAGTGCCTTTTTTAGGCAGTGCCTCAAGAACAACTGGAAGCAGTCCTCACCTTGGAAGATGTAGACATTTGTGCAGTCACAGAGACCTGCTTCAAGGCTGTGGAGAGCACCCCAGCCATACTGGGTTACACCTCCTTCCACATGTTTAGGCCACAAACTGAAGGCATGAAAACTAAAGGAGGCAGTGTAGCAATATTCATTATAAATACACCTCCAGATTGGTTAAACAACAGGATTCCCTGGAGATAATTCAGGATCAATTAACTGTTGGTAGGACACTTATTCAAGTCATTGTCAGCTACAGAACCCCATCCATGAATCAGGACACCCACACTACCTATTTGGGTCTACTTGGGTCTATCAAGATACATCTGAACACCATGGTTTTGGGTGATTTTAACTACCCATCCATTGACTGGGTAAATTACTCATGCTCAAACTCTCTTGCCAAGGGTTCCTCGACTTCATTAAATCCAATGCCCTGGACCAGCTGGTTGACATCCCCACAAGGGGTGCCAACATCCCGGATCTGGTGCTTACCAATATGGCGAACCACTGTAGCAGCCCCACTGTGAGGTCTTCCCTGGTGAAATCTGACCACAATGTCTCATTTGAAGTAACTGTTACACCTGACCCACCCCCAGCATCAACTAAACTAAATTAAAAAACTTCTCCAAAGCAGATTATAACCTCTTACAGGATGGTATAAATAACTTCAATGCACCTCCCCCATCAGATAGAACTTGCAGTTACGTTGAGTTCTACACCAATGCTTTATACAAACACCTGGATAACTACATTGACTTGGCTGTACCTAATATGATGAAAACAAGCTCCTCAAGGAAGAGCAAACCTGCCTGGTGGACAACTGCCATTAACAAGTTTTACAATAAGAGGAAGAAATTGCTATCGACGATTAAGAAGGAGTGAGCCCTAAACTGGAAACACTCCTTCCTCAACTAAAGCAAGAAAATAAAACTTCTTGAGAAGTCCTCCAATGCAAACTATGAATCCAAATTAGCTTCCTCAACTAAATACAACCTTAAGGTATTCTTTAGTTACATCCATAACCTAAAAGGAAAGGCCCAGATTTGTGCCAAACTAGTAGTTAATGATACCACATATACTGAGCCTGTGGACATAGCTAACCTGTTGGGCAACAGATTCTGTGAAAACTTCACTCCCCTGTCCTCACACACATACCCCATGACATCCCTACCACCTGTCCCCTACCTTGTATCTCTAATGAGCAGGTCATAAACACACTCTCTAAGACAAAAACACAGCATCTGTGGGACCTGATAACATACCAGCCTGCGTCCTACATGGACTCCAACAAGAATTAACAACACCATCGGGTACTCTTTTCAATCAGTCATCCCAGCTGAATGGAAAATGGCCACCGTTATTTCCTTGCACAAAGGGGGGTTTCCACTGACCCTGGGGACTATAGACCTATTAACTTGACTAGCCTTATCTGAAAGACCATGGAGTAAATCATCATGGACCTTGTCAACAAGGATATAGGTAATCTAATCTCCAAACACTTGACCCTACTCAGCTTGGATTTGTCAAAGGGAGATCATGCCTGTTAAACCTGGTGGACTTCTTCCAGACAGTCACCAAGGCCCTGTACAATGAAAATTTGTGCATACAGCCTACCTAGACTTAGCCAAGCCATTTGACAATATCCCCCACTCAGGCATCATTGACAAATTCACCCAGCTAGGTATCAACCCTTCTGTCATTAGATGGGTCACTAACTGTCTCATTGATAGAACCCATATAGTCAAAATAGGGGAATCCACCTCCAAAAGCAGACCTGTAACAAGTGGTGTTCCACAGGGATCGGTCCTGCGACCTCTACTGCTTGGAATCTATTTCTCCAAAGTACAAGCAAAAATTAAAGGTCTGTGGCTGACAAAATTTGCTGATGACTGCAAACTGGGAGTGGTCATAAAACCAAGATGTCAACATCCTACAAGAGGGTCTTAAACAAACAAATGATTGGTGCCAAAGTCATGCCTTAAACTCAATGCAAAAAAATGTATGATCATCCCTTTCAGTAAGGGCGACATTCTTGCTAACTACCACATCAATAGCAACACCTTAAGTATGCACTCACTGGTGACAGACCTGGGTACACAAGTTGACAGCAGCCTTACCTTTTTTCACCATGTCTTCACAGTGGTAAGAAGGGTATTCTATATTGCTCATCTCATAAGTAAGGGCATTGCCTCCAGAAAAAAAGAAATTAGAACCTCACTGTACTCTTCCCTCATCAGGCCAGTAATTGAGTACAACTCCCCTTTCAGTATGTACCTTTCCAAGCGCCCGCAGCAATTGGAATGACCACAAAGGTTCCTCACAAGGAAAATTCTAGGTCTTCTGCATCTGTCCTATGTGGATCATCTGAAATTACTGTCACTTTATTCTGTTTCACACAAACTAATCAGAGGCGATCTCTGCCTTGCATACATGGCAATCTCTGACCCTGCTTTATTTGAAATCTTCCATCTCCGTACGTCAAATGGTACACAGGTTACTCACTCTAAAGACCTTAAGCTAGCATGTGACATTAATAGAACCTGCTGGAGGAACAGACTTGTCTCCCACAGGTTACCACACCTTTGGAATGGACTCCTAACTTCATGTCAAACAGAGCACCTCACTGGCCCTCTTCAAATGCAGTTTGGATGATTGGATGGGTAACTGTAAATTCACCCTGGGGGTTCCACCTGTGTCCCTCTTGGACAGGGACAATAGATGCTGATCATGGAAATAAAGGTAGAACTTGGCTAGGCTTGTAAGGGCCCTAGGGCTATTAGCCTAGTAGCTTCCTGTGCTCCTATGATCCTATGATAACAATATACAAGTTACAAAAAGTTCATGCTTTTTTTATACTGGAACATGTTTCTTATACAGTATGAGTTGGAAATCTTTCCATAAAATATAAACAAGGAGCTTTGTCTAGCCTGAAGAAGCTGGCTTAAACATGAGTCTAGGCTATACATCTCCAAGTTGGGAAAGCTCAAACTTGGTTTCCTACGAGGAAGCCATCAGCATTCTATAGGTCTTTGTAGGGGTGAATGCCCCAAATAATATCAAATTGACACTTCTAAAGCTTCAGGACTTTGTCTTAAAGACCAAGTTGGAATTGTTTTAAGCCTAACATGGGATATTTAGGTAAAATGATTATTAACATCACACCTGTCTCTGCCAAAAAGGTGACTCTTTATCTCTTTCTATCATGATAGGGACACCTGCTCTTTGATTTGCATTCATTTCATCAAAGGGTGACTTTTGCCAGTATGGAAATCATTTAAATGTTTCAATACAGCTGCAGTGGTGCAGCAGTTAGTGTTGTAGCCGCACAGCAAGAGGTGCCAGCTCGATTCTCAGCTGGAGTGCCTTCTGTGCAGAGTCTGCATGTCCTCCCGGCGGTCAAATTCACTTTAAAAGGCATGCGGGTAGGTGTGTGCATGAGTGGGTGTGCCTTCCTTGAAGGTTGGGTGCCAGCCTTGCAACTTAATACTGTAAAAATTCACTGACAATCATTAGCGGACCGGAGTTCCACTGTGGCGACCCCTAAATGGGAAAAGCCGAAAGACTGATTTCTGTTTGGTGAAAGTCTGTGTATGTTTTTGCAAGATTGCTGTTGTAAGCGTGTGTGTGTGTGTGTGTGTGTGTGTGTGTGTGTGTGTATGAGTAATATGCTGGTTGAGGGTCTTTGTGAAGGTGGCATCGGTTGATGAAAATATATATGTCTGAATGCAAGATCTTTTAATAACAGTTTGTGTGTGAGAGTAGATCCAGTGAGTGAAGCTATCTGTTAATGCAAGAGCAGTGTATGAATGTGCAAGTGTGTTCATATGCTTATAGTATTGTACTAGGCAAACAACCACTGGTGCCTTTTTAAGGCTAAATTGTAAAAAGTAATCCAGCACAAGGAGAAGTAAAATTAAAAGGCTTTATTGTGGCAATTCCATGTAGAATAACAAGCAAATCAGTTTCGGCTGAAAATTCAAGCTTTCTTCAGTGCAACAGAATATTTTGTTGCACTGAAGAAGGCTTGAATTTTCAGCCGAAAACGGTTTGCTTGTTATTCTACATGGAGTTGCCACAGTAAAGCCTTTTAATTTTACTTCTCCTTGTGCTGGATTACTTTTTACAATTTGGACTGATTTAGTATAATCCGTGCACTCTGTCTACCTTGTATGGTTTTGGTTTGTGATTTTTAAGGCTAGCCATACATGTCAAATCTCTAACAAGTTCTGGTACTCTTGAAAAGTGTAAGCAGGGCCTTGTGAGATGAAATATTTATAAGCAGAGATTTAAGAGATGTACCATTTACAGGCTGCCTGTGTATATTAGAGATATAGGTACCAAACCAGGGATGAATTTCCTGTTCCCCATCCAATTGTCTAAGTAATACTTGAATTGGATTACAGAGTAATTTCACACACAAACTGTTAATAAAAGATCTTGCACAAAGAAGAGGAAGTCTCTAGGATACATACCTGTCTCTCCATCATATCACAGGCTAGGTTTTAAGTCTTAAGAATGGGTAATTCTGGTGCTGTCGGTTTTGTGCTTATGCAGGAGGTCCATCGGATTAAGGTCTAACACTGCCTTCTCTGCCAAGCATAAATTTCCCCTAAACAGCCTGTAGGAGACAGAATACACTGATAGGGCTTTGAAATGAACTGCATAGGACATTACTTATGCCATGTATTCTTTCAGTGAGAAACCTCTGTGGATGATCAAACTGTTAGATCTGCCTGGTTAGGTACATACCAAAGGGGTATTGCACTCAATGATAGGTCTGATGAATTCCGAATACAGTGGAACAATAACCTCCTCCATACGTTTTTTTATAAGTTGGATAACACAGAACGATTTCCTCACTGTTGTAGACAGAAAATGGTCAAAGGCTAAATTACTGTATATTTGTGTCCCCACGACCATGACTACTGGGTCAAATCTTAGCAGTGTGTTGTCAATTTGATAGTTACCAGGGGTGGACAACTTCCTGAAGGATACTATTATGCATTTCTTGGCAGTTCATTTTATTCCGTGGCTTTGACACCAGTTATTTGTCTGTGTCAGCCCTTCCTGGAGAATATTATTATTATCAGTGTGGGTTTCTTTGACTGCTCCTAATTTGCAATCACCTGCAAATTTGGTCAGCCAGAGAACCTTGACATTGGCCTTGACTTCAGAGAAGTAGATTCCAAAAAGGAGCAGTACCAGGACTGATCCCTGACTACACTTGTGACTGGCCTCTTTGTAGAGGTGGAATCCCCAATTCGAACTTTCTGGGTCCTGTGAGACAGCTCGCTATCGACTGGGTGATATAAGGGTTTGCACCTAACCTCTTACATTTATCAACAATGCCTGAGTGGGCTATTGTGTCAAATGCCTTGACCAGCTCATGGTAGACAGTGTGAACCATTTTGACCTATTCTATTGCTTTGGTGACCTTCTCAAAGAAGTCCATCAGGATGAGTAGGCATGACCTGCCCTTGACAAAACCAAACTGTGATTGATCCAGTGTTTGAGGCTTGTCTATGTCATTATTGATCATTCCCATTATAATTTGAAGGATCACATACATGACCAGTGAAATGTTTTTGTCTTTTTTTTACCACAGTCTGTAGATGCCTTTGTACAGTGGGATAACAGTTGCTGTTCTCCATCTGTGAGGCACAAACCTTGTTTGGAGACTACAATTAAACAGATATTCTAGAGGGCCTGATGGGTCATGTTTCATGTCATTTAGAAGGCATCCTGGGATATTGTCTGGGTCCATTGATGCAGTATTCTTGGCCTTAGTGAAAGCATTGAGGACCTGTTCCCTAATGATACAGGAGAAGTTATATTTGATGGTATTTCTTGAGGGCAGACAGGGGGAAGAGACAGAGCCGGCATACCTCTCAACTGTACAGATTTTTGCAGAATATCCAGATTTTTTGCTTCATATTTTTGGTGTGTTCCTCCTAAAATCTGTACTTTTCTGGCAAATAGCTTAGGAGTGAAGTCATTAAATAATGACAAATATTTGAGTTTGACTCCACATCCTTCAGAAAATTATTGGTAATGCAAAACCTATTATTCTACCGACTTTCTAAGTTTGTAAGAGCAATATTTAAAATCTGTCCCTATTTGTCCCCCCATCATTTTAGGCTTTGTCCAGATTTTTGGCTGTAAGAGGTTGAGAGGCACAAATCTCCAAACACTTGACCCTACTCAGCTTGGATTTGTCAAAGGGAGATCATGCTTGTTAAATCTGGTGGACTTCTTCCAGACAGTCACCAAGGCCCTGTACAATGAAAATTTGTGCATACAGCCTACCTAGACTTAGCCAAGCCATTTGACAATATCTCCCACTCAGGCATCATTGACAAATTCACCCAGCTAGGTATCAACCCTTCTATCATTAGATGGGTCACTGTCTCATTGATAGAACCCATATAGTCAAAAAAGGGGACTCCGCCTCCAACAGCAGACCTGTAACCAGTGGTGTTCCACAGGAATCAGTCCTGGGACCTCTACTGTTTGGAATCTATTTCTCCAAAGTACAAGCAAAAATTAAAGGTCTGTGGCTGACAAAATTTGCTGATGACTGCAAACTGGGAGTGGTCATAAAACCACAAAATGATGTCAACATCCTACAAGAGGGTCTTAAACAAACAAATGATTAGTGCCAGAGTCATGCCTTAAACTCAATGCAAAAAAATGTATTATCATCCCTTTCAGTAAGGGCGATGTTCCTGCTAACTACCACATCAATAGCAACACCTTAAGTATGCACTCACTGGTGACAGACCTGGGTACACAAGTTGACAGCAGCCTTACCTTTTTTCACCATGTCTTTACAATGGTAAGAAGGGTATTCTATATTGCTCATCTCATAAGTAAGGGCATTGCCTCCAGAAAAAAAGAAATTAGAACCTCACTGTACTCTTCCCTCATCAGGCCAGTAATAGAGTACAACTCCCCTTTCAGTATGTACCTTTCCAAGCGCCTGCAGCAATTGGAATGACCACAAAGGTTCCTCACAAGGAAAATTCTAGGTCTTCTGCATCTGTCCTATGTGGATCATCTGAAATTACTGTCACTTTATTCTGTTTCACACAAACTAATCAGAGGCGATCTCTGCCTTGCATACATGGCAATCTCTGACCCTGCTTTATTTGAAATCTTCCATCTCCGTACGTCAAATGGTACACAGGTTACTCACTCTAAAGACCTTAACCTAGCATGTGACATTAATAGAACCTGCTGGAGGGACAGACTTGTCTCCCACAGGTTACCACACCTTTGGAATGGACTCCTAACTTCATGTCAAACAGAGCACCTCATTGGCCCTCTTCAAATGCAGTTTGGATGATTGGATGGGTAACTGTAAATTCACCCTGAGGGTTCCACCTGTGTCCCTCTTGGACAGGGACAATAGATGCTGATCATGGAAATAAGGGTAGAACTTGGCTAGGCTTGTAAGGGCCCTAGGGCTATTAGCCTAGTAGCTTCCTGTGCTCCTATGATCCTATGATAACAATATACAAGTTACAAAAAGTTCATGCTTTTTTTATACTGGAACATGTTTCTTATACAGTATGAGTTGGAAATCTTTCCATAAAATATAAACAAGGAGCTTTGTCTAGCCTGAAGAAGCTGGCTTAAACATGAGTCTAGGCTATACATCTCCAAGTTGGGAAAGCTCAAACTTGGTTTCCTACGAGGAAGCCATCAGCATTCTATAGGTCTTTGTAGGGGGTGGCTGCCACAAATAATATCAAATTGACACTTCTGAATCTTCAGAACTTTGTCTTAAAGACCAAGTTGGAATTGTTTTAAGCCTAACATGGGATATTTAGGTAAAATGATTATTATCATCACACCTGTCTCTGCCAAAAAGGTGACTCTTTATCTCTTTCTATCATGATATGGACACCTGTTCTTTGATTTGCATTCATTTCATCAAAGGGAGACTTTTGCCAGTATGGAAATCATTTAAATGTTTCAATACAGCTGCAGTGGTGCAGCAGTTAGTGTTGTAGCCGCACAGCAAGAGGTGCCAGCTCGATTCTCAGCTGGAGTGCCTTCTGGGCAGAGTCTGCATGTCCTCCCGGCGGTCAAATTCACTTTAAAAGACATGCGGGTAGGTGTGTGCGTGAGTGGGTGTGCCTTCCTTGAAGGTTGGGTGCCGGCCTTGCAACTTGATACTGTAAAAATTCACTGACAATCATTAGCGGACCGGAGTTCCGCTGTGGCGACCCCTAAATGGGAAAAGTCGAAAGACTGAGTTCTGTTTGGTGAAAGTCTGTGTATGTTTTTGCAAGATTGCTATTGTAAGCGTGTGTGTGTGAGTGTGTGTGTGTGTGTGTGTGTGTGTGTGTGTGTGTGTGTGTGTGTGTGTGTGTGTGTGTGTGTGTGTGTGTGAGTAATATGCTGGTAGAGGGTCTTTGTGAAGGTGGCATCGGTTGATGAAAATATATATCTCTGAATGCAAGATCTTTTAATAACAGTTTGTATGTGAGATTAGATTCAATGAGTGAAGCTATCTGTTAATTCAAGAGCAGTGTATGAATGTGCAAGTGTGTTCATATGTTCATAGGCTTATAGTATTGTACTAGGCAAACAACCACTGGTGCCTTTTTAAGGCTAAATTGTAAAAAGTAATCCAGCACAAGTAGAAGTAAAATTAAAAGGCTTTATTGTGGCAACTCCATGTAGAATAACAAGCAAACCAGTTTCGGCTGAAAATTCAAGCCTTCTTCAGTGCAACAGAATATTTTGTTGCACTGAAGAAGGCTTGAATTTTCAGCAGACAATGGTTTGCTTGTTATTCTACATGGAGTTGCCACAATAAAGCCTTTTAATTTTACTTCTCCTTGTGCTGGATTACTTTTTACAATTTGGACTGATTTGGTATAATCCGTGCACTCTGTTTACCTTGCGTGGTTTTGGTTTGTGCCTTTTTAAGGCTAGCCATGCATGTCAAATCTCTAACAAGTTCTGGTACTCTTGAAAAGTGTAAGCAGGGCCTTGTGAGATGAAATATTTATAAGCAGAGATCTAAGAGATGTACCATTTACAGGCTGCCTGTGTATATTAGAGATATAGGTACCAAACCAGGGATGAATTTCCTGTTCCCCATCCAATTGTCTAAGTTACACTTGAATTGGGTTACACAGTAATTTCACACACAAACTGTTAATAAAAGATCTTGCACAAAGAAGGGGAAATCTCTAGGATACATACCTGTCTCTCCAGCATATCACAGGCTAGGTTTTAAGTCTTAAGAATGGGTAATTCTGGTGCTGTCGGTTTTGTGCTTATGCAGGAGGTCCATCGGATTAAGGTCTAACACTGCCTTCTATGCCAAGCATAAATTTCCCCTAAACAGCCTGTAGGAGACAGAATACATAGATAGGGCTTTGAAATGAACTGCATAGGACATTACTTATCCCATGTATTCTTTCAGTGAGAAACCTCTGTGGATGATCAAACTGTTGGATCTGCCTGGTTAGGTACATACCAAAGGGGTATTGCACTCAATGATAGGTCTGATGAATGCCAAATACAGCGGAACAATAACCTCCTCCATACGTTTTTTTATAAGTTGCATAACACAGAACGATTTCCTCACTATTGTAGATAGAAAATGTTTGAAGGCTAAATTGCTGTATATTTGTGTCCCCACGACCCTGACTACTGGGTCAAATCTTAGCAGTGTGTTGTCAATTTGATAGATACCAGGGGTGGACAACTTCCTGAAGGATACTATTAAGCATTTCGTGGCAGTTCGTTTTATTCCGTGGCTTTGACACCAGTTATTTGTCTGTGTCAGCCCTTCCTGGAGAATATTAGTATCAGTGGGGGATTCTTTGACTGCTCCTAATTTGCAATCACCTGCAAATTTGGTCAGCCAGAGAACCTTGACATTGGCCTTGACTTCAGAGAAGTAGATTCCAAAAAGGAGCAGTACCAGGACTGATCCCTGACTACACTTGTGACTGGCCTCTTTGTAGAGGTGGAATCCCCAATTCTAACTTTCTGGGTCCTGTGAGACAGCTGGCTATCCACTGGGTGATATAAGGGTTTGCACCTAACCTCTTACATTTATCAACAATGCCTGCATGGGCTATTGTGTCAAATGCCTTGACCAGCTCATGGTAGACAGTGTGAACCATTTTGACCTGTTCTTATGCTTTGGTGACCTTCTCAAAGAAGTCTACCAGGATGAGTAGGCATGACCTGCCCTTGATGAAACCAAACTGTGATTGATCCAGTGTTTGAGGCTTGTCTATGTCATTATTGATCATTCCCATTATAATTTGAAGGATCACATACATGACCAGTGAAATGTTTTTGTCTGTTTTTTACCACGGTCTGTAGATGCCTTTGTACAGTGCGATAACAAGTGCTGTTCTCCATCTGTGAGGCACAAACCTTGTTTGGAGACTACAATTAAACAGATATTCTAGAGGGCCTGATGGTTCATGTTTCATGCCATTTAGAAGGCATCCTGGGATATTGACTGGGTCAATTGATGCAGTATTCTTGGCCTTAGTGAAAGTATTGAGGACCTGTTCCCTAATGATACTGGAGGAGTTATATTTGATGGTATTTCTTGAGGGGAGACTGGGGGAAGAGACAGAGGTAAAGTCAGAGCTGAATTTGTCTTCTAGTAGGTTTGCTGTATGTTCTGGCTCAGTATATATGGTTTCATTAAAAATGAGCTTTGCACACAATTGTATATTGCCTTTGAGGTTGTGGAATAGCTAAATAATGCCTTGTGGTTGTCCTTGACTTGGAGGCCAAATCTACCTTAAATCTGGCTTTGGAAGACTATTTGTCCTCCGAGTTGTTTGTTTAGTTTAATGAGATTGCTTTTATCCTGCTGGGTGCTACACCTCCTAATTTTTGCCATGATTTTCTTCCTTCTGCTATACAGCTCACTGATGTTGTGATTCCACAAGGGTGGCTTGTTTTTTGAGTTGGTTCTGTATTTATTCCTGATGGGTACAGTTACTTGTGTTCAGCTATTAATTTGCTTGTATAGGATTTCTGGGCATAGACAGCAGTGTTCTCAGGGTTTAGTGTGGCTTGACATTTTGCCAGTTTTTTTCACTTAATAGCAGGATGTTAGCCTTAGAGTTGTTACTGAGCATTCCAGGATTAGCTTAGGTTCTGAGTTTTATTTTTACTTTAAAGGAGACTATTTTGTTGTCTAACCTTACCAGAGAAGACATTGCACAGGGGGCGTGTAGCACTCTCCCATATTAGTGAGGACCAAATCCAGTATGTTTGCACTCCTGGTTGGTGTATTGACAATCTGATTTGGGAATTTATGTTTATACAATCCAGAGAATTCTGTGCCTGCAAATTTGGTATCACATATAAAATATTTCCTACTTCATAGTGAGGTAATTAAAGTCACCCATGAATATGGACTGGGCTGAATGGTTAGTGTTTCTGGTAAGTTATGAATTTGTTTGAGAAATAGCTGGTGGTCTGTAAACATGACACAGTTTCTACATTGGCTCAGGATGCACATATCCACCAAGGTGGTAAAAGAGATAGTGGGAAAGTTCATATTCATGGCAACAGGTTCTTTTGTATTGATTAGATGATTGTGGTGATATTATAAAGTCAGGAGTATCTGGTTTGCAACTTTGGAGGCAGTACTTGTCACTGCAAACTAGTTGCCTTGCATGCAAGTAGATGCTGGTGAACTTTCAAGAGTGTTTTTACAGAAATATTCCAACTCAAGGTGCCTGAATCTACACAGGCCACTGGGGAAACTGCTAAAGTGGACCCTGACAATTTATGGATGGAGTCTTTAGGAAGATATTCTGAAGTTAGGTTAGACAGTAACTAATCAATCTGTACGTACTGAAAAGAAATTAGCTTTGTCAAGAATGATGAATAGTGGGGATTCACTTAATTGGCTACCACCTGACTACTATTCCTGCTGGCCTCACCACAGCTTCACACTTCTGGGATACATTTCACCTTTGCTACTTCTCTCACCAGAAGCAAAACAGTTATACTAATCCCAAGATGAGAAGCAGGCCACAGGCTCTTTGGTGATCAACAATCATGTCCCAGATTATGCAAGGATCTGTAAGCTTGTTGTAGTCTTTTACTGGTAAATGCCTTTAATAGCAATGAGACCAATCAGAGACAATCAAGAATCAATGCACTCTGCTCCTCTCACCAAGAGCAAAACAAAAACACAAGTTCCAAACCAGTACCTATGAAGCAGTTATTAGGCTTTCTGGTGATCAGTATTCCCCAGTAAATAATGTCACTAGGCTCCTTCTCTCACCAGGAACAAAACAGAAGTATTAATCCCAAGACGACTACTGAGAAGTAGAATGTGGGCTGTCCAATGACTTATTGCCTTGGACCAGATGTTGCAGATTTGGATGGAACTTAGGTTAATATCCTAAGAGTCACAGTGTGTACTAAACAGTTGGACATGAAAGAGGAGATAACTCAAGCTTTAGCAATCTAAGGGGACAATCATTACATTTGAGACAGTAAGATAGATTGGATGGGGTGGGCACTTTGTATTCTGACTCTATGGAATACAGTGGGAGGGTGAATACATTTAAAAAGTTGAGGGGGAGTGACTTCACAAAATGATAACATGGTGCTTACTGACAATAACCAGTGAAAGAGAAGGAGGGAAATATGTGGTCAAATTAACATAAGGGGTGGGTAAGTAGATAACCAGTGAGTTTTAAAACACAGCACCATCAGATTGGAAAGGTGGGGAAATTTTAATTTCTGTATGACTCACAAGAGACACAGCTCTGGTTTCTTTTCTAGTTTAAATATTTAATACAAAACATAACACAAAACAAAGCACAATGAAAATACACCACCATATAAGAAACAGAAGAAAGTAATAAAGCAATACAAATTAATTACAAGAAAGTAATATAAACCTTTCCATCACAGCAGTACCCTTTTTGTTAACACTTGGTCTGAATCATATAAACATTCAGGTATTAGCAATATGAATGCCCCTGACCCTGAGGTTGGTAAAAATGAGGCAAAGCATGAAGTACACTTTGAGCAGCAGACCAAAGGTCTAGTCAATGCATCACTTTTCTTTGTACCAAACAGACAGAAACAAGCAACATCAGCAGCCTTTACATTCAGGCTATCCACAAGATGTGGCAAGTACAACAGCATAAAGGATTTGCATTTTTATAGCTTTCTTACAACTGGAAACTAGTTTAGCCTAAAAGAGTTTACATTTTACTACTATAAATTTCCTTGGCTTAGTCTAAAATGGGTCCCAAGTATCCTTTCTTTACAGGAAACTAGGTAAAGCCTAAAAGAAAATAATTTCCATTGGTCTGACACTAGGAATGCCTTTTATGGCTAATGGCAGGGGCACTTTAAGACTAACCCTGCAAGAGACTTGTGATAAAGGGAACGGAAGGCATTCCCTTGCAAGATGAGACTGGAATTCTATCTTGTATCCATCTATGGACAGCTTGAATTACTGGGTTTTGAAGTGAAACAGACTTCTGGTGAGGGAGGAAATGAAGGGGGTGGGTACTCAGAATGGGAGGCACCCTTTGGCTGAGAGGGAAACTACTGCCTCTGCCCAGTTACCTGCTTTAGCTATACTGCCCACATTTCCAACCTTTGAAAGGTATCTTGCTTAAATTGCTAGGTATGTAGATGTTTTTGAAAGAGCCTAGTGTTTCACAGAAAAGACCCTTTATTTTTATCAGGAATCTGTTCTGCCATAAAACGGCTTTATTCTTCCTCCAACTTTGCATATTGTGTGAGATGGCAGACCAAATAATACCTCTTTGTGAGGGAAAAACTGAACAAGCTGCCCTCGGACATCCTTCAGCAAGGGCTGAAGGGTTCAGCATCAGAGTCAGTTTGTGCATGTGTCTATGTCAGATTGGCTGCTAGCATACTTCTCCTTTTTCCCCACTGTTGTGTGATTTCAAAATTAGTATATATTAAGGTATAGAGTGGTGGTAGGGCACAGCCCCCAAGTGGAGGGTATAGAGGGGCAAAAACTTGTACTCTTAATTTTGCTTAATAACTTGAAGAAGCATACTGTTAATGAGTGGAGTTTGATAATGATTACTCTAATGTAAGTTTTTTTCAAGGAAATATATTAACTCCGTTCTTCTTCTAATAAACATTTATTTAGTTATTCATTATTTGCTTTTAATAACTGGGGTAGTGCACTGATCCATGTGGAACTTTTTCAGATTCAGCTTTAAGTACTTTTTTGGTTAAGCAACTTACTAGAGTCACTTGGCTGTGTGTCACCTCTTATCAAGCAGTCCTAAGCTATTGTTATTCACAGTTACTTATGAGTATCACTGAATATCAACATATATCCATTTTAAATATTTTGAATTTCATCTCACTTGCTGTCATTTATATTTTTTTATTTGTCTTTTATTGTGGTGGGTGATTTGGTCATAACTGGGCCACAGGCAAAACAATTTGAAGATTGCATTTGGTTGCAGGATACCACCACAATAAGGGGAGTATAAATTCAGACATATTATTAAAATAAAAAAAAAATTTACAACTCTTTATAAAGCAATTGTTATCATAGTAGTAAATATTTATAGTACACTTTCTTTTACACAGTAACATCAAAGAAGAGTCTAGAATATGCAAGGGTTCAGCCCCTTGATCTGGAGATCTAAGTAGGCAGTTGTTATTTTTAGCTATTAATCTTTTGACTTGAGGGGGACAATATTCCTTATGCAGCGAGTAAAACTTGTATAAATGTTACTAATCTGTGTAAGTATTGTAGTTATACTCATTCTTTTTTCTAACTTAAGTTTTGTCTGATGTAAATATGAATTATAATTTGTTGAGCTTATCTTTCTGGGCCTCCTCTTTGGACTATGCCTCCCCTTAGGGAGCATCATCGATGAACACCCTCTCACCCAGAATGGGCACACCCATCCCTCACTCCCTGCCACTCTGTCAGTTACCCAAGCTGCTAATCAGATCCAGGTCATCCAGGAATTAAAAAAAAAATTGCATATTTTAAGATAAGGAAATTATTGTTCCACAATACTTTTAAAATTATTTTGTTTTGTTTCATCTGTCATTTATTAATTCACAAATAATTATAAAATGCATGATTACAATTTCCCTTTAATTGTTCCCCATCATATACTTTATATTTTATATAGTTTGGAAATCTTATTAGGTGTAGTAAAAGATCTATGAAGAAAGGTCTATGCAAATATTTTACAAATAATGAAGATGCATTTTAGGGATCTTAATGTTAAGTTTCTATTATCCATATCTGGATTTGGAAATCCCTGGTGATGCATACAATTCCAATAATTATTAACTAACCTATATGTGCATATTAACATTAATTTATAAAGTTTAGGTAAAGAGAAATTTAACTTGACTTTCTTAGACATGGCCGACAAGAAAAATTGTAGTAAATCTGAGTGAAATTATCTTTTTTCTATTGCTATTTCCTGAAATTTTTTATGTATATATATATATATATATATATATATATATATATATATATATATATATATATATATATATATATTACTTAACAATTTGAGCCATTATGAGTCTTTCATAATTATTTATTGTAATATCTGTCATATATCATAGATATCTTTTAAAACAATTTAATCAAAACAAATATTTTTTTATTTTATTTTTACCGTATTATTTAAATTAGTGTCTACTACAAACCCGATTTTAAAAATATTGTTTATATTATTGGAGTTTGATGGTTTAGTACAACAACTAAATATATAATTATTGTCATAGAACAATGTTTTTCATTATGGTTATAGATTTAACTGGCATTTTTAATTTAAATTATTTATAAATTGAAAATGCAAAAAGCCCTTAACCAGTAACAAACCTGTGTCAAAACACTTAAACCAAACCAAACAAATAAAACACAGAGTAAGAACTTCATCAGAATAAAACATTAAATCTCATTAAAAATTTATACATTCACAAAGTGTGACATCATAAATACATCACCCAATAAGCTCTTGGTAAAAAACAAATCAATTACATCTTTAAAAATAATTAAAAAAAAATCACATTCAAAGCACGTAAACCAAAATATACTACTAACGTTAAATACTTAAATATTTTAATAAACTCTTCACCAATATAGCTTCATTCAAACCTGGTGCTGTATCAGCATGCAATAATACTTGCCATTTTATCTCTAAAAATTCTAAATAGTAGTTAACCTGACTAGTAAATGGCTTCAAATCAACTACCTGAACTACAAAAAAGTAGAACTTCCTAAAATTAGGACAGACAGTATTATGTCTGGCAAGTGCATTGTTCAGGTCTTTGATTTTTATAACCCTAACATGCTCACCAATCCTGAAACTAAACTTCCTGGTAGTCTTGCTAACATAAAAACTCTGACAACCACAACAAAAGTCTGCATAAACTAAACTCTCCGTCTTACAATTGTATCTACCCTTGGCCTCTTTACCAAGAGCTTATTGGGTGATGTTTAAGTGTTTTGCCACTGTTTGTTACTGATTAAGGGCTTTTTTGCATTTTTGAGTTGAGTGTTTTTGCCCCATAGGCTCTGGTTGTTTGTTAAATTCTTAATAAATATTTTAAGAAATGATTTCCAATTTGCCTCATAAGAAAGATCTAACCAAAACATAACCTTTTTTTAACATAGCAGCAAATGAATAGGATAAGAAAACTCTATCCCAATTCTTCCCATTATCTTATATGATTTCTGAAAGCTTTTCATGGTTTATCAAGATACCACAAACAATTATGAATATTTTATTTTTTGGTCTTGCATCAATAATGTGGAATTATTACATATAAAATATTAGGGAGAAAATTAATTTTAATTTTAATCTAGCTTAAAAACTGAAAAAATGTTCTATTTATGTAATAATACTAATGCTATCTACGTTTATAGTTAAAATAATTCCTAAATAATTTATAGTGGACTCATCTCATTTATAATTAAATTGCTGTTTAGAAACATCATTAATATTAAGATTTATCAAAATTATTTATCTGATTTGATTTTTAGATTAAGAACTTTCTCAAACACATTTAGAGCTATGTTTATTGCAATTAATATGCAGAATGCTTTTTCTACTATTAATAGAATATTAGTATTAATAGAATACTGTCTTCAAATAACTGAATCATAGACTAGCATTTTTGTACATCTTAATACCATTATTTCTAAATTCATTCTTCCAAAATAAGTAAATTGTACTTAACATTGTTTTCACTCAAAAAATACTATCTTAAAGCCAGGGACTTGGGTGCCTTGTAGCTCGAATAGGCAGATGCTCATGCTTGAACTCAAATATGAGTGTTGGCAAGCAGCTGTGGGGAGGGAGCTGGAGATTTTTGTTTAGGAACAGGGAGGGGAATGTTAGGGTTAGGGAGCAGGAAGGCAATTTTAGGTTTAGGAAGGGGGTTGGAGTTGTATGTTTAGGGAGTGGGAAAGGAGTTTTAGGTTTAGAGAGGGAGTTGGAATTTTAGGGTTAGAAAGTGTGAAAGAAGTTTTAGTGTTAACATTAGGATTCTGATAGGAATATGGGAACTAAGTACCTATGACAGAGAAACTTAGAGGGAATTCTAGCACTTGCCTATTCGAGCAGATGGCATTGAGCAAGTATATAACTTGCATATATCATATGAGCACTTCTAGCAGACACCTTAATATTTTATTAATTTGAAGACCATACTTACGGTCATCAGACAAACAATGGAAACCCCTCCTTGTCATGTATATACACCACAATCATATCTGTTCTTCATTATGTACTTATAATTAATGTCTCTGTTTGTAACATTTTTTCATCAACCTTCTTGACTTCATAAACCATGCCTCACAAGTGTTTTAAATAGAGTTCCACTGTTTTATTTACTCTCATCACCAGTTCTAAACTGGAAATATGATTTTTCTTTTGAGCTTTTGGCTACAGTCATTAAATAACACATCTATGGATATCAGCTGTACCTTCTATCAAAAGCAATGAACCTTGATGCCAATAAGTGTTTCAAAAGTGACATCTAAAAAGGCCTTATTCATCATTTGAATTATGGAGCGAATTTAGTGCAGAGTAAAGCCAAATGTCTTTATCACCATATCCCATATCACAGTCTATCAACAAGTCCTTCTTTTCGTGTTGTTATCCATATCATTAGGTGTCTTATTTGTGTTGCAGTTACAGGAATAATTGCTTGTTGACTCTCCATTGCCACCATATAACTTTTCTGCTTCCTAGTAGCACACTTATTTATTTATTTACATTTGTTTAATGTCCGACTGGGTAAAAATAGTCTGTTTTCAGAGGAAACTCAGGGAGAAAAGCTCCAGTCAATACAACATAGTTATACAAGCAAAAAGAAACATGAAAAAATATGGTTACATATTTATATAATTACATCCAGCTATAGGTTCTATGCAAAATGCATCATTACACAGTAAAAAAACAGATACAAAAGCATTTTTGATCATTGAATGCACACAATTTTTTTAGAAGGATCAAATGATAAGGTAGTATCCCCATCAAGGGGGATATGAGAGCATGTTAAAAAGCAGAAAAGGAGGATAGAGTAGACAAAACAAAAAGGTTAGTCTGGAGAAGAACAGGAGCATGTCCAGTGGGTTAAGAAATATTGTTTTAGGGCATGCTTGAAATTATGTGTGTTACTGATGGCTAGTATACGTTGAGGAAAGGAGTTCCAGTATTTAGAGATTTTGCAACTGCATATGGAGTCACCATATGAGTTATGACATTTGTTTACTTTGAGTAGTACCTTGTCTGCTGACCTGAAGGATTTGAGGATTGTATATGGTTGGACAAGGTCCCTTAGAGCTGGACAGTTATCTGGTTTATGCATAACTGAGTGGGTGATTAACAGCTGATTTAGTATAAGTAAGTTTGGAAGTTCTACCCAGTTAAGCTGATGAAGGGCAATACAGTGATGCTCATAGGTTCATAGGTTGGTACTAGGCTATCGGCCCTAGGGCCTATACAAGCCTAGCCATAACAATTCCCTGGCTATTTCTTCCCAGTGTTTTTTGAGGGTGGTTAGATGCAAACCTGGCTATCTTATTGTAGCAGGATTCAAGGTTATTGATTTCTGTTTAGCGAAGGTTGGTAAATATTTGTGAACAGTATAGTAGTGAGGAAAGAAGGTGGGTTCTAGCTATAGCCAGTCTGACATGGGTGATAAGATAGGTTCTGGCTCTGTATAGAGTACCTAGTTTTATATGTACTTTTTAAATTGTCAGTGCTGTGTGTTTGTCGAACCTCAATGCATTGTCAATAGTGACTCCAAGTAGTTTTGTGTGTTTGACAGGTTCTATTTTAGTACCATTGGAAGAAAGGATAGTAAGAAGAGGCTGATTGTTAGGAATGGAAACATTTGAGAATACCATAATCCAAGTTTTATTTGGATTTAGTATAAGTTGATGGACTGCAAGGTAGGGTTCTATATTGGGAAGGGCAGTCTGAGTTTTCCCTTGAAGCAAGTTAATATTGGGAATTTGAGCAGATAAGGGTGGCATCATCTGCATATTGTATGATACTGGCTGGGCTAGTGGCTGAGTAAAGGTCATTAGTAAAAATAGTAAAAAGCAGAGGTCCAAGTATCGAGCCCTGAGGGACTCCTACTGATACAGGAAGCTGGGGAGAGAGTTTGTTATCACATAAGGTAGCCTGCTTACGATTTGAGAAGTAGCTATGAAACAAGCTTAGGGCTTCAAGGGAGAAATTGTAAGACACCAGTTTATTTAATAAGATCTGATGAAATACATGTCAAAGGCTTTTGACATATCAAGGTTGCAGAAAGAAGTAGGTTATTGTTTTTGAGCTGATTGACAGAGTTGGTAAAAGTGTATTAGTACTGTGCTTGGGCCGAAAGCCATGTTGTGCATGAGATAAGAGGTCATTCTTAAGGAAGAGGTCTAATACTTGTTTGTGGATACACTTTTCTAGTATCTTATCAAGTAGTGAGAGAATGACTATTGGTCTATAGTTGGAAATATCTTTAGAGGATCCTCCTTTATGAAGTGGGATGATATAAGATATTTTTCAGAAGTGGGGTACATACTGTTCAGAGGCAGAATGATTGATTAGAATGGATATAGAGTAGGCAATGGATGAGGCAGCTAGTTTCAAAAAGTCTCCAGGTAGATGATCAGCAGCAAGAGTGCAAGGTTTTACCTTTGTAAGTAGGTTTTGTATGAAACCTGTATGGAAGGGCTCAAATTTGAGATGGGAGGGTAGCTGGGTAGATGGGGTGGGTATAGAAAGAGGAGAGTTAGTAGCATTGTTTAGAAGTGAGGTTATTGAGGTAATAAAATGGGTAGTGAATTGAGTGGTTATACAGTCAGTAGTATTAGCGGCTGTTCGGACTGGCGTAGTTGTCTTTCCTGGTTTAAGAAGGTGGTTAACTGATTGCCAAAATTTTTGGGGGGTTGTCTTCCCTCAATGCCTCACTCAAGTCAGTATGTTCGTATCATGAACTTTGAGAGCTGGGAACATTACATGTTGTTGTGGCATACACAAGTTGATTACTTTGTGAATGCACAGCTTCCAATGGAAGCTTTCTTTCAATAAGTTCATCCAAAGAAGATGCCGCACTATCAAAAAGGTCTAGAAGGTTCTGCTTTATTTAAGAAATCCACCAAAATATTCATCTTTTTTCCTAAGTCATTAAATTCAATCACAGTATTCTTCAACTCATCCTGTAGCCCCATAGTCTGCCGCTCTCAAGTATTCCTCTCGTCAGCCATCTTGTGGCATATATTAAATTAACCTAAGCAACAAAGAGTAGAGTGATTTCCCTGGTTTTATGGAAAAGGCTCTCTTTGTTAGAATGAATACCACTACAGGTCTTGCCTGAAAATAGGCTTTGCCTAGTGGAACTTCTTCTTCTTTCGGCTTTTCCTGGTTAGAGGTTGCCACAGCGGATCACCTATCCACTCATGATTGACAGTGGAGTATTAAGGTGTCGAGTTGCCAGCCTGGCGCCCAACCTTCCACAAAAGGCACACACATGCACACACTCACACCTAGGGCCAATTTGGAGTGTCCAATCCACCTACAGCATGTCTTTGGGATGTGGGAGGAAACCGGAGCACCCGGAGGAAACCCATGCGACCACAGGGAAGACATGCAGACTCCACACAGAAGGCACCCCAGCTGAGAATCGAACTGGAGAACCTCTTGCTGTGAGGCGGCTTTGCCTAGTGGAACTATCATGGCCAAAATAAAATAAAGTAAGTGAGCACTTCCTAACTGGCCTTGTGTGAGTGCAGACTGTAAACTGAGCTGAGGAGGGTAGCTAACCAGGTTACATTGATAAATAACCAATTAGGCATTATATACAAATTAAACAACAATCCACCAGCATGAATGAACAAACAGCTTCTTAATATTGTAAATAATAAATTGCAACATTTGGTGAAGTCAAAAAAAGTATCTATCTAGAGTGCCATCAGGTCTGTATTTTCCCTCATATTCTATTTCCCTTTGCCTGCAAACCACTACTCCTTCCATTGACCACTTAGTCCATTTGTTTCAAGGGGGCAAGAGCCAGCCATAGCAGTGGGCGACCATCATTAAAACCACCATTATAGGTTACACTTACAACCTAACTGCCATTCTTACTGTAGCATCCCTAATGAATGTTTTATAATACTAGATGCCTATGCATCCTCGTTGCCATGCATGCTTCACACCAGCTACAACATAAACATCTAAGGGTCGAAGACCTGATCCTTTGTTATGTCTCCAGTGAATATCAGTATTGCAGTACAGTGCACTGCTTCCACTCCCCAGAGCAGGTAAGCTGATGGTGATTATTCGCTTTCACCCTCCCTAGCTACTGTGCCCAGCTTAGTGGTTATTAGCTGAACCCAAGTCATCTTAGTCACAGTAAAGGCATTATCTCTGTGTAAAATGCAGCTAGCCTGTCAGGTCTGTAAGATCTCTTTGGAACATGTATTGAAAAATGGGTATACTTGCTAAACCATACTAAGAAGATATTCCCTAAACACACTGCTTATGATAAACATAAAGTAAAATATACATATTGCATACAAGTTATCTGATTATTTGCAAAGAAGCCTGAGCCCCTGGGTAGAGAGCCTTAACTAGAGTGATGTGAAAAGGATGGCAACCTAGAGTGCAAGTTGATATGTGGTACAATCAGCAGGAGTTGGTGGTACATGTGTGCAGTATTGGCATCGATTTATGAAGTTACGAGGATATCACAACTTCATAAATGAATGCTGATAATTTGTGGTTATGGCTGAAGTGATGGACTTGCTGCGTTTGTAAAACAGTAAGAATTTTTTTCATTCTCACTTTTCAGTAGAGTGAGCACCATTTTGGGAAACTGCCAAGAATACCAGATAACCTAACTAGAGTTCTGCCTGGGCAAATGTCAGGCAAGCATAAAGACAACGCAGCAGGTATGACAGAGTTAAAGCAGAGACCATGGAATCTAACATAAAAGGCATGAGACTCTGTTAGAGTTAAAGCAGAGACCATGGAATTTACCATGTGAAATATTCCCTTAGTTATCAGTGTTAATTGCTCTAAAAGTTCCCCAGAGCCTTACATGCAGATGTCAATGCATTAAAAAGACAAGACACATTCAAGACTTCAGGCATTGTGATGAGTGTCTGTTGGCAAAGCTATGATCTTCAGTAACTCTGCTGTGTCTCACAATGAGTGAGGGATGCAGATTAATGAATGCTGAGTCATCCATGGCTTCCTCTTCAACTTCTGACTCTTCCTGCATTGGAACAAACTGATGAACTATACGGACATTCAATTATATAATCAAGACTTGACAAAAATCTTCTTGGCAGAATGAAAGATCTATGTGGAGGTGTAGCTGGGAAAGCATTTGTATTCAGCTGCTTCAAGCAGATGATTTTCAAGGTTATTTTAGAAAAAAATGTGGTAGGATTCATTCCCTTCCATGTAAGAGAAAAGGGTTTCCTAGTGGTTGGTCACTGGACGACACAGTGGTGCAGTGGTAGCGTTGTCACCTCCCAACAAGAGGTTTTCCGGTTTGATTCTCGGCTGGGGTGCCTTCTGTGTGGAGTCTGCATGTCCTCCCTGCATTTGTGTGGGTTTTCTCTGGGTGCTCCGGTTTCTTCCCACGTTACAACGACATGTGTCTGGAGCATTTCTCCCTAGGCCTCTGCTGAAAATTGGCTTTGTTCCAAGTCGGACTTTCCCGATTAACAAATGTTAAATAAATAAAAACTCAGAGAAGCTTTGCTCACCATATATCCATTTGTTTTTGAGAATTACCCAAGACAGCACATTGGTGGCTATTGACCTGAGACTGCAGTGTGTGTTCTTAAGTGACAAACTGCCCCGCTAAACAGTGTCAAAGGAGGAACTTGAAAATTTTGCTTTAACATCACTGATGGTATATATCTTAGAGCTGGGTATTGCTAAGCATGTTATAAAATATTCAGAAGTATTCTGCAAGCAGTTTAGTTCTTTGAAATAAAATATAACAAAATAAATGTTGCGGAGGCAAGGCTTTTGGTAAATGATGATAATGAACACCTTAAATGTTCATTTTTAAATGTCAAAAAATGTTGATTATAGTCTAATTTATCAACATTTTTTGCATTGCATTTCAGTAATCCCACCAGCAGTTTGTCTAAATCATGGCCAACCTGCAAATCTTGGGTCTCCAAGGGTTGAGTAGACACCTTGTAGTGACTCTATAGTCAGACACACTGATGTCCCGCTTACCAGACTAAACAAAGAGAGGGTAACGGTGAGCTGCCTGTCGGGAACTAGGATCCGCCACATAACACAAGCACTCAGGTCACTCCAAAGCAAGTACAAATATGACTCTGTCATTGTCCATACTGGCGTGAATGACCTGAGACGTACCTCCTTGGACTACATGAAAAGAGACATAGAGGAGCTCTCCGATTATGTAGCCCAGGCCGGTATGACCCTGACCCTGAGCAGCATCTTGCCCTCACCAAGAATGATGCCACAATACAAAGACAAGATGATCAGCTTTAATAATTGGCTCAATTACTGGTGTCATTCTAGGGGGATCCAATGTCTGTCTGCTTGGGGTGACATGATGGACAAGCCACGCTGCTTCGCAAGGGACGGCTTGCACCTCTCACCACTGGGCTTCCGGATATTGGCTAAGGCTCATGCCACCCCGATGGTGCCTTTTTTAGGCAAGGCTCAAAAGACAAACCCACCACCTTAGAAAACAATAAAGGAAAAAAACTAAGGGTAATGCTGCTCAACGCCAGAAGTCTAAATCTCAAGATGCAGGCTCTCGAAGCACTCCTCAGTATGGAGAGCATCGATGTCTGTGCAGTAACTGAAACCTGGTTCAAGGCTCCAGAGAGCACCCCAGGCCTACCAGGTTATACCTCATATCATACATTTCGGCCCCAAAACCTGGGCCGAACCACAAAAGGAGGGGGAGTGACCATATTCATTAAAGACACCCACACCTCCAGGTTAGTGGCAATGCACGAAACATCGGAGACCATCCATGTGCAACAAACCGTAGGCAAAACTGCTATGCAACTTGTAGCATGCTACAGACCACCCTCGCAATCTCAGGAACTCCATTCAGCCTTCCTGAAGACACTGGAAGATATAAATGTCTCACCAAATACCATCATATTGGGAGACTTCAACTACCCAAACATAGACTGGGTGCATTACTCAAGCCCCAACACCCTAGCCCAAAGGTTCCTGGAATTCATCAACTCAAATGCGATGGAACAACTAGTCACCTCCCCCACAAGGGGAAATAATATACTTGACCTGATCATCACAAACATGGGGACAAAATGCTCAACACCAGAAGTATACCCCTCACTAGTGAGATCAGACCATAAACTAATAACCCTAGATATTCATATCCCACCTCCACCCCCAGCACAAAAGACCACAGTCAGAAACTTCTCAAAAGCCAACTTTACACTCCTTAGGACTGAAATGGTATCCTTCAAGCCCCCTGGGCCAGTGGAAACCACATCCCACACTGCTGAATCCTTCACAAATGCTTTCTACGGGCATCTCCAAGAATGCATGGATCATGCAATCCCAAATAAAACCAAAACCCTTTCCACCAAAGGCAGACATCCTATCTGGTAGACCCCAGCCATAAACAAACTTTATAACAAGAGAAGGAAGTTACTGCAAGACAGAGCAAAATCCCATAAAGGAAAGCATCCCTGATCAGCACTAACAAAAAACTACGTTCACTAATAAAATCATCAAAGGCCAACTTTGAGAGAAAAATCGCTAAGGACACTAAAGATAATCACAAGGCCTTCTTCAGTTATGTTAGAAACCTGGGCAGAAACCCTCAGATATGCGCAGAGTTAGTTCATAATGGCAAAAAATACACTGAACCCACAGATATTGCCAACATACTGGCAGACAGGTTCAGTGCAAATTTCTCCCCTCCCTCTCCCCCAAAAGATGAAATAAATATCTCAGCTGAATGCAACCTCCCTGAAATCTCAGATGTCCAGGTGAGAGCTACCCTCAGCAATGCTAAAAATACAGCATCCATGGGACCTGATGGTGTCCCGGGTTGCGTGCTACGTGAACTCCTAGAGGAGCTAAACCCACACATAAGAACGCTGTTTAATCTTAGCCTTGCTACAGGATACGTCCCTGAACACTGGCGTACAGCTACAGTGATCCCACTCCACAAAGGTGGCACCTCTACAGACCCTGGAAACTACCGCCCCATAAGCTTGACCAGTCTGGTCTGCAAAGCTATGGAAAGGATCATTATGGAACTCATAAACAAAGACATCGGGGACCTACAGATAATTGACCCTACCCAGTTTGGCTTTGTAAAAGGCAGATCCTGTCTTTTAAACCTGGTGGACTTTTTTGAAACAGTCACTAGAGCCATCGATGAAGGCAAAGCAGTTCATACAGCCTACCTGGATCTGGCAAAAGCCTTCGACACAATACCCCACTCAGGCATCATAGACAAGCTCAACAGCTTAAATGTAAACCCGTTTGTCACAAGATGGATTGCAAACTGGCTAAAGGACAGAACCCACAAAGTCAGAATAGCTGGAGCTATGTCAGACTCTAAGCCAGTCACAAGTGGAGTCCCACAGGGCTCTGTCTTGGGACCCCTCTTGTTTGGCATTTATTTCTCAGATGTGCAGGCAAACATAGGGGGGTTGTGGCTGACAAAGTTTGCAGACGACTGCAAACTAGGCACCATAGTCGACACACCAGCTGACACATGCATCCTCCAGAAGGGCCTCACAGAAACAGACGCCTGGTGCCAGAGTCATGGCCTTAAACTAAATGCCAAAAAATGTATAGTCATCCCCTTTGGAAAAAACGAAGTACCCACAAATTAGCACATAGGTGGTAATCCATTAAGTACGGAAAAAGTAATCAGAGACCTGGGGACCCAAGTTGACAGTGACTTCTCATTTGACACCCATGTCACCAAAGTGGTTAGAAAGACCTTCTACCTTGCACACCTTATCATGAAGGGGTTCACATCCAGATCAAAGGATGTCATTGTACCCTTATATTCCTCCCTTATCAGGCCTATGATTGAGTACAATGCCCCATTTGGTATGTACCTCACCCGGCACCTGCAGCAGCTGGAGAGACCCCAAAAGTACCTTACCAAGAGGATCAAGGGTCTCCAGCATATGTCATATGCTGCCAGACTGAAAAAGCTCCAGCTCTATTCAGTAGCATACCGCCTGCTCAGAGGTGATCTGTGCCTTACGTACAAGGCCATGTCCAATTCAGAATTAATGGACATGCTCCACCTCAAAAAATCCAAATCCATCAGAGCCATGAGAGCTAAAGATCTAAACCTCAGCACAAATATGAATAGGACATGCTGGAGGGACAGATTCATAACCCAGAGGCTTCCCGCACTCTGGAACAGGATACCTGCCCATGTTAGGCAGAGCCCCTCACTGACTCTCTTCAAGAGAAATCTGGACGAATGGATGGGTGATCGTAGGTTTACCCCGAGGGTCATCTCTGTGTCATTGCTAGATAGAGGCACAGTAAACTAAATTTAATTTGAATTGTACACTTTTGTATCATTACATGGGGTGGCGAAAGCCAGATACACTTTGGCTAAGCTTATAAATGCCCTAGGGCAGATAGCCTAGTACTATACTATGAAACTATGAAACTATGAAACTATAATAAGGACTGTGCAGGTATCACCCCATCATTTTTTTTTATGTTGGATGCCATTCTTGTGACACACACACACACACACACACACACACACACACACACACACACACACACACACACACACACACACACACACACGTCAGAGCTGTGCATTTACATAGTAGATATTTATAAGCTACATGCCATTCATTTCATTTATTGATGTAACAGTTTATTAACTGGGTAAGAGGGCCAGACCACGCACTTTTTTCAGCCATTTCTCAGAATTCAGTGGAGCTGTACAGTTATAACAGTGAAACTTTAACTTAGCAGTAATCTATGACTGGGTGTGGGTAATGAAGGATTTACCCACAGTTGGCTTGGTTTGATCACAAGAGAGAAGCCAGTATGATTAAACAAAGCTGATCATAGGTAAATCCTGTATTATCCTCACAGAGGACTGGATTATTGTTTTTATACAATGACATTGTTTATGAAGAACAGCTTGAGAGGTAAATGTTGGCATCCATAACAAGAACACATAAGGGGTCACGATCAGTGAGATGATTATAATTCTTTGCAGTGCATGGAGCTTTATCTGCTCCATGTACTATTAGTTACACGGAAAAAAATCATTAAGTGTTTTGTTGGCTTTCAAAGCTGTGAAACCCTTAGGAGACACTGTCAGAAGGGTCATGTAATGTTGTCCATGACATATAGACTTACCTTTAATGCCTCTCTACCATTTAGATTTTCACAGAAGGATCAGATTATTCCTTTATATTTTTGGTCTGCTTCTCAAAATCTGTGGTTTTCAGACAAACCACAGAGGGCTGAAGTCACTAAATAATGACATAAATTTGAGTTTCAGAGTTTGTACCCTTCACATTTATGTAAGTGAACACATCCTGTTATTCTAGCAATTTTCTAAGTTTTTTTACAGAAAGTTAGGAAGACATTAAGGGTACAGAAAGCAGGCAGAAACAAATCTTTTGCTCTGCCACTGTAATTTGCTAGTGAGTACAAACAGATTTTACTGCTGAGCAGTAGACCTGACATTAACAACATAAACAGGGGGTGCTTAATAATTGTTAAGGTAGGGCCATGCACCTCTCTAGCATCTAACTGGTTTGTCTTTTTCTGAATATCGGAGCATAACCCCTGTGCTCCATGCACAACAATATATTTTAGCATTGAAAAAAACACTGTGACTGCACTGACTATTATCAATGCAAAGAAGACTTTACAGATAACATTTCTGTTTGTACCATTTTAATAGGTTTTATTGTTCATAAAATATTTCCATTTCTTTGTATTATGCTTTTCTGATTGGTTTCCTAGAAAATGCTTTGGAGTGTAAGGATGTGTGTAGAATGCTAGAGATCTGACATTCCACATCTCATACTGGTGCTTATGAGCTAGACAATCCTGCCTTTATATTATGTGGCCAAAATATTTGAGTTTTAGTTTTAATATCAGATGTTCTAATGAATAGACAGGACTTATTTCCTTAAGTATTGTCTGATTTGTTCATCTTGCAGTCCATGAAATTCCCAAAAGTATTCTCCAGTGATATATTTCAAAAATATTTTCCAGAACACAGCCTTACTTAGAGTTCAGCTCACATAGCCATATATTACTATTGGAAAAACCATACTTGTTCTTTAAAATCATATCAGAGTTTATTCTAGGTTTGTTTTCATCTCTTCTGGCTAACTATCAAGCCCCTTCCCCCAATCGGACTTAAGCGCATTCATTCCCTAATTGTGGGACTACTCCAGTTATACTAGGACAGCAGCAGTCTGGAAAATTCATCATTTGATCAGACTTTTGGGAGTATATGTTTTTGCAGACATCAGGGTAATAAGAGCATTTTTATAAGTTCCCAATCCGACCCTTGAGTGTCAGGCTACCTGCATTACTATGAGATTTCAAAATATCTTTCTCTATAAGTGAATGTGTCTGTGCATTAAACAATGAAAGTAACATATGGCATCGACTTGGTCAGCTGAATGCCCACTCCAGTGATATCCCTCCTCTGAAAAACTATGGCTACATATGTCCTGCTTCACCCTACCTGCTGCCCAAGAATGGTATGTCCATCTTATCCTGACAGTGTCATCATGCGACCAAGTTGTTAATCAAACCCTTGTACCCTGGACCATTGTAAGGGTTTCATCTCTCTACACCATACCATACCACTAGCAAAATCTTATCCAGATCTGCCATGGCTATACTTCCAAGAAATAGGCATCTTTTAATTTCATAGCTCATATACCATCTGTAGAGATGTCCGAGCACAGGATAATAAAATCTGTCACTGTCTCTTTTTTTTCCTCAACTATTTGCAAAGAATAGATTGTACAAAATGACATAATTTTATTTTAATTTAATGTTGAGCAACAAGCCAGCTTTTATACTTTTTACTTACACTTTCATCAAGGTGCTCTTCAACCTTCACTCACTTCAAACATCAGAGACGTATCACCTGTGTATCTGAGGTTGCTAGTATTTCTCTCAGCGATGCTAATTCCTGCATCTGATTCATCTAACTCTGAATTTGTCATGATACATTAAGCGCACAAATTAAATAAGTAGAAAAATACACATTCTTATCCCACTCCTTCCCTAATACTAAACCAGTTAGTTTTTCCATATTTGGTTCTAACAGTTACTTCTTCTGCATACCGATTCCTCAGGAGGCAAATTCAGTGACCTGGTATCTCCATTTCTCTAAGAACTGGCCACAATTTGTTATGGTCCAGCAGAAGTAAATATTTTGTGGAAATACTGAATATACTTTTATTTTATTTTATTTTACTTTGATGCATTAACTATTATCCTTGTAAAATTTGCACATTTACTTTCTTGTTCAGCAAAGAGATATTCTTTGAGGTTGGAGTGTAATTGTAACAGTGCTTTCTTGTTTCTTATTTTAACAAGTAGTTGAATCTAACAGTCCAACACTCAGGGCCAGCTTTAGGAAATGTTTCTGAGATGCAAAAGTTCTTATTTCCTGTCCAGAACAGGATGTTACAAGTGTGAGTGCATCCTTGTTGTGTCATGAAGTGTAAGTGGATGGTTTAATAGGTAGTTTACAACATAAAGGGTGGGATCTAAATAAGGCTTTATCAAGAAGTAAGGTGGCTATATCTGTCACAGGTAGCCAGCACGTTTTCTGAAGCAGTAAGGAGTGCTGCATTCTGTGTTCATCTACATAGATAAACCTACAGATCTTATTTATGGTGACAGTATTCAAGTGATGAGCAGATAACTCTTACAGGAAGACTGTGCTCAGACTTTGGCAGATAGACATTATTTGTAAGTCCTTTTCTGATATTAGGTGGGTGTAGGTTTGACAATCTGTAACAAAGCTGTAACTGGTGGACATTCTTTCCTACAGTAATTTTACTGTGCTCTTTAAAGAAGGATGTGTATTCTAGTAGTAGAGGTGAAAGGTGTTTTTGAATGCCCACTTGATTAATGCTGCTGTTTAATTGTTTTTATTTGTTATTGCCTGGTATTATATTATATATTATGATTTTTAGATTTTTCTACATATTGAGTTCATGAACGCAGTTCTCGGGGGGGGGGGGGTTGGTGCATAAGTTTAGTATTAGGCTGGTGATAGGACATTTGTCTGGGGTATAGAAGTTGAAATCTCATCATGATTGTTGCATACCTTTGGTGTCTCTTACCTGAGGCTGCCCAAAAAGCCCCAAAAGTTGGGCTATGGGAATAGAGTTCCTAGATGCAGCATCTCCTATTACAGCAGCCAAGGACTTCTGCATTTCACAGCGGTAATTTGGGATCTGCTGATGCAATCCAGTCACTAACCTCATGGCTCCCTCAATGGCCCTTGTAGAAATCCCACAGGAATCGTAAATCTCAAATCCAAGGGTAGTGTTTGATAGCAGGCTTGGACTGTTGTTGATTTCATCAATAGCAAATATCATAGCATGAACATACTGGTATATATAAAATCGAAATCTGTTCCAAATAAGAGTAGATGAATTATTTTAATTGTGTTATTAACCTTTAAGACCAGAGGAATGCAAACATGAAAATGCTTTGAAAATTACTTTATATGTTAAGGAAGGGATATAAGAAAATTATTCGGAGGAATGCTCACACACACGCATGCACGCACACTCACGCGCACACACACACACACACACACACACACAAAACCATCTATACCTTGACACCACTGCAGATATATGGTACTTGTTGGTTAGTGCACAAATTAACGGTACAGCTGAATTATTATCTAACAGACTTGCAGCTTAACAGAGACACATTTTGAAAAATGTCCTAATTGTCACTGTGTACATTTTGATGTCTTGTTTCAAAAATTCTGAAATGCATCTGAGAAGGAGTACTTTACAAAATGAATGCTGCTTTTACCTTGCTAGTCTTTAAAATGGTTGAATTCTTAAAAACCTTCTGCCTAGTAAAAATCTCTAGCTCAGTGACTACACCAGTGCAACTTTTGTCATGTACAACTCTGATTCAGAGATCTTTCCCATCTCAAACTGTACAACCCTTCATCACCACTAGACTCAAGTGTGTCGAAAGTACTGTGAAGTATAAGCAAATTGCCTGATGTAACTCACAAATGTACTCACTGCCTCTAGCAAAAGTCCTGAGAAAGCAACCTGAAAAAAAATAAAATAAATATATATATATATATATATATATATATATATATACACACACACACACACACACACACACACATATATATATTTAGATAGATAGATATATGTGTGTGTGTGTGTGTGTGTGTGTGTGTGTGTGTGTGTGTGTGTGTGTGTAGATATATATATATATATATAGTGTATAAACCAGCTGCCTAAAGCAGCCAACCCCCACCTCCAGCCTCCGCTGACAATGAAAGTGGCAGCCAAACCCTCCTTTTTACAACAGTGACAGATACTCTTAAATACACACACACACACACACACACACACACACACACACACACACACACACACACACACACACACACTCTCTAGTTGTAGTAATCCTTGATCCTAACCACTATGCATCCCCCATATTGGTCAACAGTGTACTGCTCTATACCTAACAGTAATGGAACATCCCCCTAATCTAATTTTTACACTGCTGATAAACAAATGGGGGAAATTAGAAGAAGCTGAGAAGTAAAACAAAAGCAAAAATAGTGGAACAAGTTAACAGTATCAATTATCTGGGGAAAGACTGGTTGAGGAGAAGGGAAGTCTGAATGAGATTGTCAAAGCTACAATCAGAGGGGCTGCAGCCAACTGGCACACAGTGTTAGGGGTTGTGTATGACAGAAGAATGCCAAAGAAGTTGAAAAGTAAAGTGTACCAAATAGTGGTGTAACCAGTGCTTTTGTATGGCACAGAAACCTGGACAGGAAAAGCAGAGCAGCTGAGGAAGCTAGAAGTGATGAAGATGAAGTGACTGAGACAGGTGGTAGGATGCACTCTTATGGAAAATGAAGACAACAGAACACAAGCCAAAGTAGCTCCAATTGCAGACAAAGTCAAAGAGACCAGATTTCAGTGGTTTGGTCACATGTGCAGTAAAGCAGAAGAGAATCTGGTGAAGAAAGTTTGGGACAGACAAGAAGAAAGCAAGAGGAGAAGCGGGTATCCAGCAAAGAGATGGCTGGATTGTGTGAGAGAAGACCAGCGACAGTCAGACATGATTGTCAGTGAAGGTAGAAGAGTGGTGCTGAATCGGGAGAGATGGTGATATTTGAAATGACACCCCAACCCCTTGTAGAAAATGGGGAAAAGCCGGTTTATAAAGATGATGACTTACCACAGTTCTGTATCTACAACCATAATTTATTTCATTGGTGATTAGAGTCATTTGCCTACAACCCTTTCAAATGTGTCAGTTCCCAATTGGTGAACAGTGTACTGCCCTTTGGCAAGTAGTAAATGGACCACTCCATTTTATTTAAGTTTGGTTTACCAGGGTAGTGTACTGATCAAAATAAATCATTTGCAGGCTTGTCATGCACTCTTCTGCCTCCTACACCATCCTATGTGACTATGACTGAAGTCCCCTACCCATGCTAGTCTGGCCAGTACTTGACTGAAGGCATCCCTACCCCTCACTTTCTTTCATTAACAGGTGTATCTGTCTTCTCATTTTGTATAGAAAATGGTTCACCTGCCTTCCTTCTCCAGTCTTGCCTGTGATTAGCATCTTATCTTATCCTACCCTCACCCCACCTCATAATGATTCATATCTCTGACTTCCTTTCTCCCAACTTGCCAGTGTTTGAAGTCCCCTACCTACTGTCTTCTCATTCTGTCAGTGACATGTACCCTCTGTCTAACCCCTTATCTATCCTGACATTGATTCATCCTCACCCTTCCCTTTTAAGTATAATATTTATTAAGCATTTTCATAAAATACCAACCATGTTTTAAAAATGTTCTTAAATCAGAAACTAGTACATGCCATATATCATTACGCAAATTATTTACTTCAATTAACCAAAATATAGGCCAACAATATTAATTTTCTTAAAAATTATAATATACTATGTCTTACATCCTTTTAGTTAATTACTATTATAATTCAAAACAGAGTTATTAAGTTAAGCTGGTCTTGCAGATTCTGTTCCTGTTACCTAATCACTGGAACCATATATTGCTTCCAGGATTTATCTTCTGACTTAATGACTCTATATAGTAAAACAGTAACAATAAAATTATTTCTTATATTCATCTACTATTTTGTCTCTAGTAACGTGATAGCAGCATTAATCTTGCAATTACTGTTATAATACCAAGGACCAAAACATTTAACCCATTCTTGATGCCAAAATAGAAATACGATAAACTGGGAATGTATGGTATCCATGAAGGTAGGAGACTACTTTAATGCCCTTAGACCTCCAATATCTACAGTCTAAAATTTTCCTTGACTTAATAACCATAGAAGGTGTATAGAAATGTTGGTTCTCAGTCTTACAAATATGTGTGCCAATAAGCAATTTTAGATATTTTAGAAGTCTTAATATATTATGTTTGCAGTGTAGCTTATCTACCTCTACTTGACATATTCTTCTGCAGTCTAATCTTCTATCCTTGTAAAAATTTGTCACACCTAATTTAGATATTTTAGAGTAACAGCATCACTAATATGGAAATTGTATACGACTAAGAACGTTTAGCACTCAATTCTAAACTTCTGTTAAATATGATTAGTATTTCTATTACTTCTAATGTCATAAATGAAAAAGCTTCTGTTTAATCTTTTAGTAAATCATAATAACTTCATTCAAATCATATTAGACTTTCAAGTCATGCAATTTTTGAAATGGTTATCACTAAAATTCTTTGATTTTGTCATACCTTTATGTTTCCAAGAAAGTAAGATTTTCTAAAGCATGTTTCTGCCTAGTCAATGGATGTAAGTAATACTGATAAACACCAGCTATATTAATTTAGACTAACTTACTTCCAAAATTTCTGGATATGTAGTCATTTTCTGACAGGCTGAATGTATTAGAGAGTGTACATTGGAAATGAAGCAGAGACAGGATCTGGGTGATGGGGAAGAGCTGTAATATACTCAGTAAATTAATCTGGGATTACAAGGTATTAATTATATTTGTGAAATACGACAGCACAAGAAAATCTGGAAAGATTGGACTTCTTCAAAATTGGTTTGCTAAGTGGGGGACTCAAGTATATGCCCTACTTCATGTCATTAATGTTCAGAAAAATGCTTTATGGAGGGGAAGAGAGGGGACAATACTAACTGTAAGTAAAGAATACACCATCTTTTCTTAATAGTGTTGTATCTGTGTTGCATGATATCAATTGCATGCTATTTTTAGGTGTAATGAGGATTGTAAACAGTTGTTTTTATTTTTTTCCCCTCTTTTCTTTTTCTTCTTGTGCAGCTTTGAGAAACATAGGCAATGCAATGATTAACAAAAAAAAAAAAGGGAGCCTGGTTAAGAAGGCATGACAGAGTTCAAACTGATGTGCTTCTTTTTTACTCCATTCTGGAATGGGAAATTGACTGATTAAGGACCTTTGTTTTAAAACAGAGAGAGAAGTAAATGAAAAAAGAATGTTGAACATCATAAGGTTGTTTTTCTAGTCCTTGCAAATATGTATACTAAGTAGCATTTCTGCAGCATGTCTCCATGGAGACAATCTGGTAAACAGAAACTGGAGACAGTCTGGTGGAACAGGATTGGCTGAGGGAAAAGAAAAAAAAAGAACAGAGAAACTGGCTAGGACATAAAGTTCCCTGAAAACAATCAGGGGTTTTCCTAGGTGTGACAGCTTTAAAGATAATACACTTCATTATATCACATGAAAGAATATTACAAAAGTATTTCAGAATAGGCAAACAAGATTTAGCCACTTAGGAGTCTATTCTGGTAATGATTTGAAAAAAATCATTGCTGTGTAATTTTGAAATTATTAGAAAAGAGTGTGATATGTTAAGGTGGAAACTGTACATCTTAATAGTGGATAAATTATTGTTAGTATTTAAAAATGTCTATACCACATTTTTTCCATTTTAGAATATTACAATAACTCTTCATCAGGGCATCTGAGAAACAATGGAAGAGAAAATATGACACTTTAACCTGTCTCCAAATAAATCTGATTATTGTCAACTGGACACTTGTTGAGAAAAATAAGGACAATTTGAGCCTATTCGTTTTAAATAAATAAACACATTATTTGTGTCATACTGAAAAATTGTTGCAGTATATAACATAAGTCAGATGACAGTAGTTCAGTTATTGTTAGATTTGAACATGCAATGTTAATCTTCAACAGTCTGCATTCTATGTTTGGACAGCAGTAGAAGCTACGTTTTCCATAGAAATGGATTTATACATTAATTAATTATGTCAGCAGAGCCATAATTGAGAAATCCATTGGCTAGGCAGCAAGATGTTTCAGAAAATCTTACTTTCCACATGCACTGGAGAGGAACCAATGCCAATTTAGTTCATCAGAAAGAATAGCTTTCTAATCTAATAAATACGGAATTTTCTTTCAGACTTATTTTACTGAAGTAGTTAAT
Source organism: Protopterus annectens (assembly GCF_019279795.1). Taxonomy (NCBI): domain Eukaryota; kingdom Metazoa; phylum Chordata; order Ceratodontiformes; family Protopteridae; genus Protopterus; species Protopterus annectens. Next base: position 243,289,456 of record NC_056750.1, read on the forward strand.
TTTATGTATTTTTTATATCAGTCCTCCCATACCAGGTTGGCTCATTTTTTCCACTGTTGGCCACAGCTGATGGCATGTGCCCATTTTTCAGGAAATAATGAATGGTCCAGTTCCCACCCCTCCAGCAACCTTAAAAGTGTGGGGGGTCCATAGTACTGGTTCATGAATATGTGCACATGCCTTTAACTCCAAACACAATTATTTATTATTTATTTATTTATTTACATTTGTTGACCGGGAATGTCCGAGTGGACGCAGGTCCATTTTCAGCGGAGGCCCGGGAAGAACAGCTCCATAAATTAAAATATTGCAGACATAGTTACAGATGAAGAATCCTAGCAATTAAAATATTACAAACATAGTTACAGATGAAGAACATAGTACATTCAATAGATAACTAGCATCTGTTCTATCCACGAAGTCATAGCAGATATTAATAATTGTTACAATAAGAAGTTACTGCCATATAATAAGTAGATAGGCATGGAACTATCAGAGCTTGCTGTAATCAAAGGTAGTTTGTGGGGTAGTAGAGGGTAGATGGAGTGGGAGAAGTTAGAGGGGAGAGTTACAAGGGCATAGCCAGCATGTTTTTAGGTGCGCTTTAAGTAAAGCTTTGAAGTGGGTGCATGATGGTAGAGAGGTTATTGTGGGGGGGGGGGGTGTTCCATAATTTGGCTATAGCGCTGGAGAATAGTGCTTCTCCAGCAGTGTCATTGGCTCTAGAAACCTGTAATTTATTTTTGTTGCTGGATCATAGTGGTCTAGTGGTGAGATAGGGTTGGAGTAGATACTGGAGGGATGGGACCTTTAGAGGATGGTTAAACAGTTTGTGGGTGAGTGCGAGTTAATACCATTGAAGGAGGTGAGGGAGTTCTAGCCAGCCTAGTTCAGTAAGTGAGAGACAGTGGTGACTGTGGTAGGATGCCCCAGTAGTGAATTTGGCGATTTTGTTGTAGCAGGTCTCGAGTTTATTTAGATCGCATTGCCTTAGGTTGGTATATATTGGAGAGGCATAAAGTAGGGTGGAGATAAGGTGCAAATTTGCAACTGAAATCCTAGCTGCTTTGGTGAGAAGTTGCTTATTTCTGTATAAGGCTCCTAGTTTTTGGTGGACTTTGTTTATGGTCATGGATATGTGAATGTCAAATTTGAGATTGTTGTCTATTTCAACTCCTAGCAATTTGGTGTGATCTGTTGGGTGGATAGTGGTGTTGTCTTTTGCTGTGATGTTAAAGTAAGAGTTGTTTTGAATATGTTTGGTGGGTTCGAAGATGAGTTTAGTTTTGTTTGAGTTGAGTATTAACTGGGCATCGGATAGCCAAGTTTTAACAGAGGAAAAGGCATCCTGTGTTACCTTTTGCAGTTCGGGTAGGGACTGGGCTGAGCAGATGATGGTTGAGTCATCTGCATATTGTATGAGTGTGCCATGTTTGGTGGCAGAGGCTAGATTATTGGTGAAAACAGAGAAGAGTAGGGGTCCAAGGATGGATCCTTGGGGAACACCAATAGAGACAGGTAGTTGGGGAGATATGTAATTTTGCCATACAACAGATTGCTGGCGGTCAGACAGGTAACTTTGAAAACAGTTGTTGACTGATTGAGAAAAGGATAGGTTATTGAGTACAGAGAGGAGTTGTTTGTGTGGGACCATGTCAAATGCTTTAGATAGGTCTAGGAAAGTAGCAGAGGAGAGATGGCCATTGTTTTTATGATGAAGGATAGTGTTAGTAAAAGAGAGTAAGGCAGTGGTGTTGCTATGGTTTGGTCGGAAACCATGCTGAGTATTAGAAAGGAGGTTGTTAGTAAGGAGTTAGTCTGAGATTTGAGAGTGAATGCATCTCTCTAGTATTTTGGAGAGTCGAGATAGAATCGATATGGTGCAGTAGTTGGTTAGTTCTGTGGAGGGGCCGCCTTTGTGAAGGGGAAGGATGTGTGATATTTTCCATAGTGTAGGGATGTAGCATTCTGACAGAGATCAGTTAATCAAGATGGATACTGAGTAAGCTAGGGTGTCAGCTGCAATTTGTAGGAATTCACTTGGGAGGTTGTCTACTGCTAATTTTGTGGGTTTAAGTTTAGTTAAGAGTTTTCTTATGTTGGAGGTAGGAATGGGAGAAAATGAGAAGAGTGTGGGGGGATTACTGGGTGAAGGTGTGGGGTGTAAGGGAGGGGGGGTTATGTTGTCTACCTAGTGATAGTATGGTTTGTGTGAAGTGTGTGTTGAATGAGGTAGCAATATTTTCTGAGGAGTGAGGAATGTTAGGTGTAGGGGTATTAATTTTACCTGGGTGGAGGATGGAGTTTATGGAGGTCCAGAATTGTTTGGGGTTGTGTTTGGAGGAGTTGAGGGCAGACTGGTAGTATTGGATTTTGTCCTCCTTTATTAGCTTTTTGACTCTATTGCGTATTTCTAGGAATTTCTGTCTAGCTGAGTGGGTTTTGGTTTTGCACCAGTGTTCCCAGGCTTTATCTTGGTTTTTCATTTCTGACCTAGTGGTTTTATGTAGCCATGGGGAGGGCTGGGCTTTGGTTCTGGTAAGTCTTCTGGGGGCATGGTTATTTAGGATGCTTAGGAAGGTAGTATTGAAAAATTGGATTGCGTCATCTAGGCTGAGGTAATTTAAAGGATGGCAGTTACATTCTTTGAGGGATGAGATGAATGTGATTGGGTTAAAGTGTAGTTTTTTAAGTATTTGACTTTAGATGACAGGTTTAACTTGGTATAGGTGTTTTTTGAGTAGGAATGTTGGGGAATGATCACTGAGGCTATCTGATAAGCAGCCAGCTATATAGGACTGGGGAATCTTGCTGACTAGTATCCAATCCAGGGTAGTGTGCTTGTTGGAGTTTTTATTTATTCTGGTTGGTGACTGGACTAGTTGGGTGAAGCCATGAAGGTTTAGATGCTGGGTTGGATGGTTGCCACAACAGGATTGCCAATCAATATTGAAGTCACCTAAAATGATGGTCTCTTGAGGGAGATGGTGGGTAGTCCAGCTGAGGAGGTTTTCTAGTGGAGAGATATTTTGGCCAGGTGGGAAGTAGCATCCTATTATGTTGATGGTTTTATTTTGGTTTATTTTCAGGTTGGTATATATTATTTCTTCATTGGCAATTTGGGGAGCTGGTGAGTTTAGAGTTTGGATGTTTAGATGCTGTTTAAATATTATAGCTACACCACCTCCTTATTGTTTAGTTGGTCTAGTCTTAGTATGCTGTATCCATTAGGGATGATTTACTCACTGGTAATGTTAGGTTTTAGCCAGGTTTCTGTCAGGATGATTATATCTGGGGAGTATAAGTCTATGGTGGCATGGAGTTTGCGGACTTTGTTGGCTATACTTCTGATATTTAGGCTTAGCAGAAGGATGTAATTTGGTTTTCTACTGGCTGGGATTTGTGAGATGTGGTTGTTAGTCTGATTATTAGGAGTGGGGTTGGAGATGGAGGGGCCAGGGTTGGGGTGGATGTCTCCACTGAGGGCAAGTTTTGATATGCATGAGGTTATTAGTTTTATCAGTTTGTGAAAGAGTTTGCATTTTAGGTAAACATTATGATTGGGTGCAGTCGGTAACAGATGTGGTGGGAGGGTTATTTTGTTAACTTGTAGGGATGCGTTTAGTTTTAGTATTTTAGTTGATAGAATATGTGGGGGATGCATAGGGATGGTTCTTGAGTTGGTGGGAGAGGAGCAGAGTGAGGGTGAGTCATGAGTGATGGAGTGAATAGTTGTACAGTGGAATTGGTTTAGTGAGTGTATAATGGAGTTTTGGTAAGATGTAAGATATGCAAGGAGAGGATATGCAAAGATTATAAGTATGGTATGCTTATTCATGTTAGCAGAAGAGGAGGGGTAGTAGTGGGAAGATGGTGCATTTAGAGCTGGAAGTAGTGTTGTGGTTGGTGGTGAAAATGATGGGAGGGGTTTGTTCTAATTAAGGTAGGACCACCAGGGGTGGGTGGGATATGGGGGCAGGGTGGAGAGCGAAGTGGGCCGAGACCTGTTAGCTGCTCTTAGGAGGGGTTGTGGGCTGGAAAACAATCAGATAACAGAGAATACAAGCCTTTATATAACTTCTGTCCTATGCATTCCTAGTGGGGTAGGAGGGTAGGGACTAATTGCAGGAGGAGTCCTGTGGGAGTAATTGACAGGTCTCTCAACCAGATTCTGGAAGATGGGCAAGTCAAACAAAAACAAACAATCAATTGACTCAAACTGTAGGTAAATGATATGGAGAGAGTATCAATAGAATAGATGAACTGCCGTTAAGTAAACGGCAGTACAGTTCAAGGGGGGAACTAAACTAGCACAAGTTAATTATTTCTGGTGTTACTCATTCTAATGCTAATAAACTGGTTGGTGGGAGAGCATCTCAGCCACTGATGCAACCTTTACCATGATGTCTGAATTGTTAGATGTCAGACCTTTACCAAAATGTCTGAATCTGTTAGATGTCAGACCTTTACTGTGATATCTGGCTTTGTTAGATGTCAGTAGTACAGTGGACCAAGTTACCTTCTTCATCCTAAGATGAGCACACTACCAGTTGCCCCTCACTGCTATCCTTTCCAGCCAGATCCCCGGCACCAAGGTACTAATCAGTCACAAGTTGTTAGGGTCACAGTCAGAACTTTATCCTTTTGTGCTCAACAGCTAACCAAGCTTTTATTTTTTGAAAGACTATTGACCAGCCCATGCCAAAGTCTCATTCTTTCTGATGAACTAAATTGTCACTGGATCCTCTCCAGTACATATATAAATATTGTTCCACAAATCCTGCCAATGAGACTTACAGCCCAACACATGTAACAGTATTAACCTAATGATCAAGTATGTATCCTCTTTGTTAAACCCTTCAGTTACTCAACTACAATAGAATATAATCCAAAAGAATTATACTGAAAGAAAATCTCAGCATCATTGTTAGATTTTCTCTATTAATATGCATCCATACCACTTCTCATAAAAGTTTTGTATTTATTAGAATAAAATAATAGCTTTTAGCCTAGTATTTGACATAGTCTTGCCATCATTTAAACCAAAGTTTGATATGATATGTTTGTATGTTTTTGAAAAAGGCATCAGTCAGAAGAGTTTCTATTTACTGTATTAGACATATTAGTTGTTACAGTAAAATAATCTGCTATATTTGATTTTCTTTTTGCAAAAGTTTAGCACACTTTGCCGACACTTTCTAGTATACTAGCTACTGATAAAATAGAATATAAACTCTAACAAAAGTGTACAAATTTTCACCAGTCCTACAGTAAACTCCAAACAGGCAGCCATCATTTTGCTGTAATGACAACATTAACAAGAGCTACATTTTCTTCTTACCACTTGAATCATACTCCTTTTTATATAACATATTATATTCTCTAACATTACTATGCTGGACTTATACTTTTTGCTAATGTAAAAAATGCATCTTACTGCAAGACTATGCATTCCATTTATATTCCAGCTTAAAATATGGGTCTACTTTGCTTAGTCAAAAGCCCATATACTCGAACGCTAGTGAAAATAACGAAAACTGAAATCCTGAACCAAACAGTTTTTCCCAGGGCAAGTAAACACTTGCCCAGTGTGGGGAAATATGCCCTTTTCCCCACTGTAGTATGATCCCAGAGTTGGTATATATAGTTAGGGAGTATGAGGGGTGCAGCCCCACACGTAGGCAGATGGGGGGGGTCATAGTCTCCCACCTAGGTGGGTTTCAGATACTACAGTGTGTTTTCATGAAGTTTTGGGCAAGTGTTTACTTGCCCTGGGAAAAATTGCACAGTTCAGGATTTTAGCTTTCTTTATTTCCACCTTGAGAAAATAATGTTCAAGTATTTGGGCTTTTGAGAATGCAAAGTAGATCCTAAAATATACATTAACTTTATTATCAAAAGTGAAAACTTATCTAATGTATCTTACATTCCTTCTATAATCTGTTTAAATATTCTATCCATTGAGTGAACTACTAAAACTAAAGCATGCAACTACACATAATAGTCATCTGTATTCACACAAAAATGTAAATAAGAGAAAAATTATAATAGAGAAATTCAAACTGGATAATTCTCTCTCTGCTAAATTAACTCCCATATTGGTGTAGCAAGTTTACCTGATCATCATCATCAACCCCCCTATTTCTATGTGGGGTTGTGGTGTCACATCAACTGTTGCATCTTTCTTGATTCAATGCTACTCTCTTACCTTCTTCAGCAATCATGCCTGACTGTCTCAGGTCTTCTCTCACACAATCCATCTGTTTCTTTACTGAATGTACTCCGTTCCTCTTGTTTTCTTTTTGTCAATTCCAAATCATCTTCTGCTCTCCTGCAGATATGCCTGACACACCGTAATCTGTTCTCTTTGATCTTCTCTGCATTTGGAGCTACTTTGGCTTCTGTTTTGCCATCATTCCTTCATCTGTCCCATAGTGTTTATCCTACCACCTGTCTCATCACCTCTAGCTTCCTCAACTGCTCTGCCTTCACTGTTGAGGTTTCTGTAGCATACAGAAGTACTGGTCACACAACCATTTTGTACACCTTACTTTTCAGGTTTTAGGCATTTTTTGGTCACATGCCACCCCTGATAATCTGTGCTAGTTGGCTGCAGACCCTCAGATTCTAGCTTTAAACTCCTCATTCAGACTTCCCTTCAAATCAGCCGCTGCTCCCAGATACTTGAAGCTGTTAACCTGTTCCAGTCTTTCCTTCCGCTTCTGTCTGAATTTTTCAACTTCTTCTGACTTCCTTCATTTGCTGCCATGACAACTGTCTTGTATGTACTCAGTTTAATCTCATGTGCCTTCTTGTTTGCATTCCATTCCACTAACATTTGATGAAGATCCTGTTCAGAGGCTACTTGTAATGCTACATCATCTGCATACAGCAGCTTTGTTGATCTGTCCCCTCTAACCTATTTGTTAATGTAGTCTACCACTAGTATGAACAGCAGTGGGCGCAGAGCTGAACCTCGAGGAATCCCCATTCCCATTGGGAAACACTTTGTAATCATGATCATCGGTCATACTTGTGTCACTGGGTCCTTTTACATAACCTGCACTAATTCTGCCAATGCTTCTGGGACTTAAAACCAATACAGGATGGCCCACATTATCTTTCTTGAGACTTTGTCATTTCCTTTCATCAAGTCTAGGAATACCCAGTTGGATTCTTTACTTATCTCTAGGTTCTTCTCCTCTAACTGTCTTACTGCAAAGCAAACATCAGGTCACTTGTCCTGCATCCTGATCTGAATCAGAACTGCTCCTATATTACATTCTACCACTCTGCTTATTCAGTTATCAATTACCCCTCTCCATCACTTAAATGCAGTGTGACAGGAGTTTCATACATCCATACTTTCCACAGTCGTGAATGAATGTCCCCTTTGGTCTTGTACACTAGCACAAGAATGTTTTTTTCTCCAGTCATTTGGGGTACACCTTTCATTCCATACTGCTGTCAGTACCTTCAGGAGTTGTATCTCCCCTAACTCACCCAGCATTTTGATCATATCTGCTGTGACCTCATCTGAGCCTGCTGTTTTTCTCGACTTTCTTTTCCTTAGTGCTGTTCTAACTTCTTAGGAGGGATCCTATTCCCCTTTTGACATTGCCTGCACCTGGGCAGTACAGTTTCTGTAGGGTTTTATTTATTCAGAAGCTGATATAAGTATTCCTTCTATCAGCCTTTGAGGGGAACAGGTTGCTGCTGGCATCCCTTATGAATGGTATCTGATGACTGCATTTTTTTTGTTTCCATCTTTGCCTTACAACCTGATAGCGTCTCTTTATGCCATCTGCTGAGTCTCTCTCTCTAGAAGCTGCTAGAGTGCCTCTGATGCCTTGCTCACTGTTACTGAACTGCTCTCTTAGCATTTCTGTTAGCCAGCCACTATTCCCTCTTATCCCATCCTGTTTTAATATTTACCACTTTTTCTTTAGTATAATTGAGATGAAATTCATATAGTCTCATTTGCCCTGCTTACGTTAAAATAACTGAACAATCAGAATAAATGTGAAGAAAAGAAGATTTTTTGTCATTGTTAATATGTTGCATGAAGTATAAGTCTCAATGCTAAGTGGTATTTCAGTTTCTTAAAAATAAAAAGTGGTGGGTCCTTTCTATAAGTGTATCAAAAAAAAGAAATTTCCCCTTTTGTTTTTGAAAAAAAAAAAAGCATTCCCCTGGACAACATGCATAGTTGTTGCAGCAGTGTACTTCTAAACTTCATGGATCATTACTTTTAGTCAAGCTGAATAAAAGTAGAGTTATCTTATAAAATTAATTAAATGAACAGTTTAAATACTTAACAATATCTGTGCTTTCCTTTTTGGTGTGACAATATGCTACAGAATTTGCTAAATGTGTATGAATACCCCTAATATACTGTATGACATACTATGAAGAAAAATACTGTAAAACATGTTTGTCCCATATCAAGTTTAGGATGTTTACCTGTGTGATGAACTATTCATCCATGCATTTATTTATTTGTCTAGCTATCTGTGTATCTATCTGTCTATCTGTGTATCTATCTGTCTATCTGTGTATCTATCTATCTATCTATCTATCTATCTATCTATCTATCTATCTATCTATCTATCTGTCTATCCGTGTAGTTATGTCTATCTGTCTGTCTGTGTATCTGTCTGTCTGTCTATCTATATGTCTGCCTCTATCCTTCATCCCTTTCCCCATTAATCAGAGGTCTGTTTCATTCAATTTATTTTTCCTTGTCCTTCTCTCTTCCATCTTTCATATTCAAAAAGTTATAACATGAATAAACATATGTATTTAATCAGATTTCCTAATATACAGTATAATGTGATCATTTAGCAATAATCCACAACTAGGTGTGGGTATATTAGAATATACTCACAGTTTGTATGGTTTGATCTCAAGGGCAAAGCCAGAGTGATCAAACGAAACCAACCGTGGATAAATTGTAGGATTTACTTCAAACTATCTAATACTTACTTTATCGAATCCCATTTCATCGTCCCTCACTGCATCGAATTTTATTATATTGAATTCCCGGAACTAGGAAAAGGAAACGCCAGGAAAGGTACCTCTTGACCACCGGGACAAAACAACAAACAGAAAAACAAAAAAAAAAAAAACACCAAGTGGGGGGGTCTTTGTCCCCCACTCACCCCCCTAACTAAATGGGTCTCCTTCACTACACCGACATGCCACAAAGCCGACACCCAAAACACCGAGACCAAATGACCGACGATGCAGAGGATCAACAAGGTGAAATCCCGACAGCCGAAACACCGACATGGGCAACGTGTGAGCGCGACTCGGTAAGTGTGCGATAGTGAGAGATTTAGGTTTAGGGAGTGGACAGGTAAGTGTGCGATAGTGTGGGATTTAGGGTTAGGGTGCGGGAAAGATGAGTGTGCGGTAGTGTCAGACTTAGGGTTAGGGTGTGGGTAAGGTAAGTGTGTGATAGTGATGGACTGTAGTTTTAGGGGTGGGTTAAGTGAGTTAGGGTTAGGGTGCGGGTAGGGTGAGTGTGCGATAGTGACGGACTTTATGTTTAAGGGTGGGTTAAGTGAGTTAGGGTTAGGGTGCAGGTAGGGTAAGTGTGCGATAGTGACGGACTTTAGGTTTAGGGGTGGGTTAAGTGAGTTAGGGTTAGGGTGCAGGTAGGGTAAGTGTGCGGTAGTGTCGGACCTTAGGGTTAGGGTTTGGGTTAAGGTTAGTGCATATATAGTTGTGTGTAATGTGTAGTTTACGTTTTGTGTGTCTGTGTTTTGGGTGTCGGTGTTATGGTGTTCGGTTTTGTGAGTTGTCGGTATTGTGTGTTTTCGTTCTTTTGGTCTCGGTGTTTTGGGTGTTGGCTTTGTGGTGTGTCGGTGTAGTGAAGTAGATCCAACTAAATATACCAACTCCAACATCGCACTACAGTGGAGGAAGGGCAAGGTTCACAATGGTGGCTAAGTGTTTCCTTTCCCAGGGTTCCTTTTTGTAGCTCCGGGAGTTTGATATAATGAGATTCAATGACATGAAGTTCAATGAAATGGGATTCAATACTGTAGGCATCAATATTTTGAAGTAAACCCAAATTCTAGTATACCCACACCCAGGAGTGGATTATTGCCATTATACAATGACATTATTTAAGAAAGAAATTGCATACCTTTCTCAAATAATGTCTTTGTATAACAGTGCAGTAGTGTTCCTCCTTGTTTTTCTTTGTTTCCTGAGGTACTGCGGGTGTATATGGGACTTAAGATTTCCATGCTAGCACAGTACATTAGTGAGGGGCATTAACTTTTCACAAACCAACACTTAATAAAAGGTAATTTGCCTTGGAATAGTTTATAACTATTACTGGCTTTAATGGGATTATGGAGCTGATTTTGATTTTGAAATAGACAGCTTTATGGTCGGATCATATTATAAGATATCAAGGGGTGCAGTGTTCTCCCATATTTGTAAGCATGAGGTTCAGTATATTGGAGCCTCTAGAGTGAGTATTCACTGTTTGTTCAAGGGAGTTTGGATTCACAAAGTCCAGGAATCTGTGTGGCTGTAGATATGAGGTCATATAGGATTCCCAGTCAATAGAGGGGTATTTAAAGTCTCCCATGAGTAAGGTGTTAGGATGGATGTTAAGTGTCTCCAGTAGGTCCAAGTATGGATTGTGAGCTTCTTAGGACATGGAGGGAGACCTATTGCTGGCTAAGATATGGTATGGGATTTTGTCTATGGTGATCTGAACTTGGAGGAACTCCAACTTGCCATCCTGTTTGACCCTAGAGGTATGCTTGTTATTGATATTGTTATGGATATATTTTGAGACACCTCCACCTTTAGCCCTTATCTGTGCAGCTACTGGTCTAAAAGTGTAGACGGTACTGAAACCTTGCACTGCAGTGGCACTCTCTGCCACTTTAAACCATGTCTCTGTAACTGCACAAATGTCCATATACTTGAGTATGAGCTTGGAGGGAGTGTTGTTTTTTTTTTTTTTAGGCTCCTAGCATTGAGCATTAACACCTTGAGGTTCAGTTGAGTTGATTTTGCTATGCTGGTACCTTTGTCAACTTGGCATTGCCTAAAAAAAGGGACTATTGGGAGTGGATGAAGTTTCAGCCAGTATTCAAAAATCTAGAAGGGAAAGATGCAGACGAACCTTGGAAAAGCAATGTGGTCTATTAACCATGTCCTCTCAAGGTGAAAGTTTGAATCCTCTTAGAATAACACCGGGAAGGCAGCCAATTGTTAAAATTAACTATTTTTTGCTCATACTGTGGCATCATCCTCAGTGATGGTAATATGCTGCTCATATTAGCCTGAGATATATAGTCTGAAAGCTCCATAATGTCTCTCTTCATATACTCCAGGTATGTAAATCTCAGGTCATTTACACCTACATGAACTATGATGGAATCATACTGGTACCTGTTGTGTAATGACTGGAGTGCATGTGTGATTTGGTGGATTCTGGCTCCTGATAAGTGACTAACTGTTATCTTCTCCTTGTTCAGCCTGGTTAGAGGGGCATCAGTATATCTTACAAAGGAGTCTCCTGGGAACTGTGTTTGCTTGCCTTATAGGTTTAACATTTGGTGCTCCACTAAAAGTGATAGCATGTGTGGTGTTAGGTGTTGCTTTATCTGAGTGCCTTTGGGCTTGCTGAGGCATTGCTTTGACAGCAGGTGGTCTAGGCAATATTTGCTGTTTAGGAAGATTGCTTTTAAGTGACTCAGCATATGTTAGTCTATGTGTGTGTTGTGTGCTATGCAGCATGGGTGTTGTCTGGGTAGTTTCATAAACCTGATGCAGGTTTGTATGCAAGAGTTTAGACTCCAGTGTCATCATACAAGCAATCATACCAACTAGTGAATTTGTGCATTTTGAGGCAGTGTTACAACTGCCTCATGTACGCAGACAACCCTCTCCTACCACCAATCACTAATACATGCGAGAGATGCAATTATACAGCCAAACTGGAGGCTAAGCTCACTCAACCCAAGATTGGATCAGACAGTCAAGAGGAGAAGGGAAATACTTGCATCACACCACCAGTCTTACATAGATCCATTAAACCAGCATCGGCAAAAAACACACATAAATACATGAAAACATACTCATAGGCTCTAAATAAAAATCTGCAAAAGCAACAGAGACCTCCAAAGCAGACATCCAAGCAACCTCCACCCCCAACACAAACCATGAAACACATACTTAACATAGCCAGTGTGCCACACAATCATAGCCCTTAAGGCAAAATAACATACCCAACATACTATTAATAGGTGACTCTACAGTCAGGCACACGGACGTCCCACTCACTAGGCTGAATAAGGAGAAGGTTACTGTTAGCTGCATGTAGGGTGCCACGATCTGCCACATAACACAAGCACTCAGATCACTCCAGAACAAGTACAAATATGACTCTGTCATTGTCCATGTTGGTGTGAATGACCTGAGCCGTACCTCCCTGGACTACATGAAAAGAGACATGGAAGAGCTCTCTGATCACGTAGCCCAGGCTGGTATGACCCTGATCCTAAGTAGCATCCTGCTTCACCAAGAATTACATCATGGTATAAAGAATAAAATTATCAATTTCAACAATTGGCTAAGTTTCTGGTGTCATTCAAAGGGGATCCAGTGTCTGTCCGCCTGGGATGACATGCTCGACAAGCCACACTGCTTCGTTAGAGACGGCTTGCACCTGTCATTCTTAGGCTTTCGAATACTGGCCAAGGTTCTTGCCACCCCCACTTTTTTAGGCAAGGCTCAAAAGACAAACCCACCACCATAAATAGCACAAGTAACAAAAAACTGAGGGTAATGCTACTCAATGCCAGAAGTCTAAACCTCAAAATGCACGCACTCGAGGCACTCCTCAGTATGGAGAAAATCGATATATGTGCAGTAACAGAAACCTCGTTTAAGGCTCCAGAGAGCACCCCAGCACTATCAGGCTACAACTCATACCATACATTTCAGCTGCAGAACTTGTACAGAAATACAAAAGGTGGGGGTGTATCCATATTCATCAAGGATACCCACACCTCCAGGTTACTGGCACAGCACGATGCTTCAGAGGTCATCCACATGCAACTAACAACAGGCAAAACTGCAATTCAAATTGTAGCTTGCTACAGATCACCCATCATGTCGCAAGACCCCCATTCCAAGTTTCTGGAAACACTGGGAAACATAAAGGACTTACCAAACACGTTAATACTGGGTGATTTCAATTACCCAAACATTAAATGGGAGAACTACTCAAGTACTAACTCCCTTGCCCAACATTTCCTAGAATTTATAAACTCAAATCCCCTGGATCAACTGGTCAACACTCCCACCAGAGGTGACAACATATTGGGCCTGGTCATCACCAACATGGGCAACCGGTGTTCCACACCAGAAGTCAACCCCTCACTGGTTAGATCTGACCATAAACAAATCACTTTGGATATCCACATTCCGCCCCCAGCCCTGGACAAGGAAACCACTGTGAAAAACTTTTCAAAAGCAAACTTCACATTATTTAAGACCAAGGTAGAAAGTTTCAAAGCCACCATGCTAAAGGATAATGCTGTCCAAGCTGCAAAATCCTTTACTAATGCATTCTACAAGCACCTACAAGAATGCATGGATTGTGCTATCCCAAGCAAAACCAAGACTGACTCCTCCAAGAAAAGGAAACCAGTCTGGTGGACCCCTGCCATAAACAAGCTATACAATAGAAGGAGGAAACTAGTACAGAAAAGAGTAAAATCCCAAGAAGGGAAGACATCCCTGATCAGTATCAGCAAGAAACTATGATCTCCTCATAAAATCATCCAAGGCGAGCTTCAAAAGAAAAATTGCCAAGGACTCCAAAGATAACCACAAGGCATTCTTTAGCTATGTCAAGAATCTAAGTGGCAATGCTCAGACCTGCTCGAAGTTAGTGCAGAATGGCACAAAATACACTGAACCAACCGATATTGCCAACATCCTGGCAGACAAGTTCAGTGCAAACTTCACCCCCGTCTCACCCCCAAAAGGGCCCATAACCATACCAGAAGAATGTAGAACCCCTGAAATCACAGACCCTCAGGTTAAAACATCCTTCTCCAAAGCCAAAAACACAGCATCAATAGGACCGGATGGTGTCCCAGGCTGCATCCTACACGAGCTCAAAGACAAACTAACCCCTCACCTAAACACATTGTTCAAATTCAGCTTCTCCACAGGCTACATACCCATAGAGTGGTGCACAGCAACAGTTATTCTGCTCCACAAAGGTGGAGCCACAACAGACCCCAGGAACTATCGCCCTATAAGCCTGACTAGCTTGGTCTGCAAGGCTATGAAGTGCATCATCATGGAACTCATTAACAGAGACATTGGCAACCTCCAAACACTGGACTCTACCCAGTTCAGCTTTGTTAAGGGCAGATCATGCCTCCTAAACCTGGTGGACTTCTTTGAGACAGTTACCAAGGCTATAGACGTGGGAAAGGTGGTGCACACAGCCTACCTAGACCTCGCAAAGGCCTTTGACATCTTTCCCCATTCTTGTATTATAAACAAGCTCACCAGCCTGAACATAAACCCCTATGTCATGAGATGGGTTGCCAACTGGCTCATGGACAGAACCCACATGGTGAGAGTTGTGGGAGCTAGGTCCGACTTTAAACCAGTTACAATTGGCGTTCCCCAGGGCTCAGTCCTAGGACCCCTCCTGTTTTGGTATATACTTCTATATGGTACAGGCAAGCACAGGATGACTGCAAACTAGGGGCTATAACTGACTCTCTGGCTGACACAGACATCCTCCAAAAGTGTCTCTGAGGTGGATACCTGGTGTCAAAATCATGGCCTCAAGCTAAATGCCAAAAAGTCCATAGTCATCCCATTTGGAAAAAACAAAGTACCCACAAACTACCACATAGGTGATAGTCCCCTAAATATGGAAGACATAATAAGGGATCTGGGGACCCATGTAGATAGTAATCTCTCGTTTGATAATCACATTGTCAATGTGGTTAGAAAATCCTTCTAGGTGGCCCACCTAATCACAAAAACCTTTTTATCAAATTCACATGCTCATTTCTATCCAAATGTGTCTCCTGCAACATTGCTATTTGCACACTCCATTTCTTAATGTATGTTTTGTAGTCTGTATTTGAAAATCATGAAGCCATTGGGAGGGTGGCCTAATGGTTAAGGTGTTTGCCTAACAAACACAAGGTGCAGGGTTTGAGTCTCACAAGGGATAATTGGCTAGGCTTAAAATGGCTCACAAGGGCAGTTAGCACTAATCTATGAACCTATAATATGGACAGAGTAGCCATTATGACAGAAAGCTATTACTCTCACATATTATACATTTCAGTTCGTTTTGAATGTATATTTCCAAATATTAATATACATGCTCACACTGTTTGGCAAGCTGATCTCTTACACGGTTGCTTCTTCTGTCTACTTTTGAACCTGTCAGTTTTCAAGATTTTTTTGTTCAACCTGGAAGCTCCTATGATGTGCCTTCTTTGAAGAGTGGGCATTGGGCTGGCAACTCCACTGCCAATCATTAGCGGACCAGAGTTCCGCTGTGGCGACCCCTAAAAAGCCAAAAGACAAACAACAACCTGGAAGCTCCTATGATCACAGCAGTATCCCAAGGCTCTCCCTTGCATGTTTCTTGTACTAATACCACCAAACCAATATAGACGTGTCCAAATAACTTTAAGCTAATCGAACCAGCAGGTAGAGCTCCAAGCTTAACATGGATCTTAAGAGAATTTTATTTTTCAAAATACTGCAAGATTCTCCTATACAATCAAATAAAATGGCACAGTGACTTTGGCTCTTCCTCTACAAATGAGATTCTCCTTTATTGGGCGATGTTTTCAGAAGTTAGGTTCGATTAGTTTAAAGCTATTTGGGCACACGTCTAAACTGATCCATAAAGAATGAGAAGATCTTTTTTTTGTCTTCAACCTGACGTTGAGTGATGCCCAGGGCACTAGAAGAGCTAGCTACAGCTCCAACTGGCACCTTAAATGACCATTTACTTAGTACTTCCATAGTATACTGAAGCCAGGTCACATGACATACACAGGTATACTCAGTAAGGGCTTATGGGCATTGCAACACACCATACCCCAGAAAACCCTTCTCCCCAGACTTTCACTATCACTCATATTCCTACTTCCACTATTACTAAACACCCTCTAAACCTCAAACCTGGTAGCACTGCCCCAGACAGCTTACCTTCAGAATACCTTCAAATGTCAGCCAATTCCATCAGCTACCCCATAAGCATTCTCATAAATAGATCTATCCAACAAGCCTATGTACCATCCATTTGGAAGAAAGCTTACATCATACCCTTACACAAAGGTGGTAATAATTCAGATATCTCAAATTTCCACCCCATAGCCATTCTATCTCCTATTGCTAAAATAATGGAAAAATGTATTCAAATTCAACTTATGGATTATCTATCGCAAAACCAACTACTTTTCACGACTCAGCATGGCTTCCACCCTGGCCATAGTACTACAACTGCTCTCCTATCCTTCCTAGGCACTGTTAACAACAACTGCAATGATGGTAAACTTGTCTCTGCACTCTTTCTTGATCTCTAAGGCTTTCGACACCATCTCCAATCCTCTCCTTCTTTCCAAGCTCTCACACCTAGGCTTGTCCACTCGCATCCTTAACTGGTTTACCAGTTACCTCACAAACAGACAACAATCCACCAAATGGTTCCACTCCTTCTCTCCTTTTCTCATTACTTCCACCAGAGATTCACAAGGGTCCATCTTAGGCCCCCTTCTGTTCAGTATTTTCATTAATGACTTTCACTCCGCTCTCACTCATGGATCTGTAGTTCAATACGCAGATGATTCTACTATTATCTGCTCTGGTAACTCTGAAACCGAACTTCTGACCATCACCCAGAATGCCTTCTCCATTACCAAAACCTGGATGACAAATAATCACCTCGCCCTCAACCCAAATAAAACCAAACTCTTGATCTTTACACCCAGAAAAACTACTACTAATAATAAATCTGAATTCATCATTTTCTCCTCCAACATGACTGCCTTAGAGATAGTTTCCCATACTAAGTTACTTGGCGTAACCTTAGATGACAACTTAACCTTTGACCAATACATCCACAACACCATCAAAAAAACACACCAAAAACTTGGTACCGTCTACTGACATAAACACTCTACTAGAAAAACACTCACCCAAACTTTTTCCTACCTTCCCTCCTCTATGGTGCCCCCATTCTAACAAACACCCAATCCTCATTAAAAACAAAAATGGAGAGCTTCTATAACAAAACTGCTAAATTTGTGACCAGGGCAAAACATTCTTCCCATCACTGTGACTCATTATAATCCCTAAACTGGCTAGAACTACCACAACACGTCAAATACATAGAACTATCTACAGCACACAAATTAATCTATAATTCTTCCAAATGCCCAGCCCTTGCTTCACTACTGACTCTGTCAACCAAACCAACTTCTAAGATCTGAAAATCAATCACTTATCTAAGTTAAGAGACAAAAACTCTCTGCAGGCCAGTACCTTTACTCTTTCACTGTAGCTAAAATCTGGAATGCCCTTCCACCTTCTCTCCAGATTCACTTCACCAACATCTCTCCTCTCAATGGCTATGCCCTTGCACTATCACCAAATGACGTGACTCATCTCTCAGATACCCATACTCTTCTTCACTCTCCCTATTGAGTACTCACCCTTAATTACAAGACAGTGTGCTTCATCCTGCCTCACATGGTGTGTAAAAAATTGTGTATGTGTAGATTATTATAATCTGTCTGTTATATTGAATACCTTGCTAAACATCCAAGTCTTCCATAAAATTTAGCCATACATTGTCTTATGTCATTACTCTTGTATGTTGTTAAATGCTGTTATTAACTTTCTAAACAAATTCTTTATTATGTACATTGTTTTTGGAGCTTTTCTCCCCGGGCCTCCACTGAAAATGGGCTCACACCGGCCCAGTGGACTTTCCTGGTTAACAAAAGCAAATAAATAAAAATAAAATTAAGGCACCAAACTTTGAAATAACTGCATTGCTAAACCAGATGATATGATATGATATTCATAGGTATACTCACTACAAGCTTAAGGCACTGAACTCTGAAATAATTACACCCCTTTTTGCAAAATATCCACACTTCTACATGGCAATGACTTTTACCTCAGGCTTGCAGATACTGATGTTATGCAGCAACACGTGTATATGCAAAGGCTGCCAAATCTCATCATCATCCTGGTTTTCATGTGCCCCATTGGTAGAATTCCATCATCGGGCTTTTGACTGGGATTCCTTACCCCAGTCATTACTGCCCTGTTCAGAGGAGCACATGAAAAACAGGATGAGGTCCTGTCTCCTCTCTGACCCCCCCCTTAATTTTAAGTTGAGGAGCAAAAGAAAGCTCATCTCCTTAGACTTGAGGAGCAAAAAGATATTCTTTTCTCCTTTTTGCTGTAGCAAGCTGCTTGCTAAATTTTACATTTTAGTAAGCAGCTGCTGCAGTTTATGCCATATATGGAGTGCCACTCTGCTTGAGTTCTAACCACAAGTACAATATCAACAGTTATGAATGCCCCTAGTGCACTGTAGACATGGAATGCTAAAGCACTTCAGTTCTGACATAGATGGAATCTTTAATTTCTGAATGCTGGTAATGCACTGAAGACTGATTGGGATCTGCTTATTGCAACACTTAATATTTTCTGCTCAGGGCAGCTGCCCTGTTTCCCCACCCCAGCTATGTGCGTGGCCCTACTGCAGTATCTACTCTGGTCACCCCTCATTATCAGAGCAGTGTTTCAAATCTTGCTTTTGACAGTTTCTGGTGTGGACAACATGGGTCATATTTTTAAGAGGCCCTGGTTCCCAGTTTCCTAGTTCAACCTCTAATATCATCAACTGAGTGAAAAAGCAACACAGGCTCCAATCTGGCTAGAATAACTCCAAAAGTTTAATGTGAAGCACTTTTTGTCTTCCACCTTTGGAAGACTTCATCAGACAAAAGAAAAAAACTTCATACACAGTTTTAAAATGAAAAAGGTGCCAAAGCAAAGCACAGTAATTGAATTCAGCCACTATTCAATTAACTAATTAAATACTAAGTTAAATAATTAAAAGTGTTCTGCATCAAAAACCTTTTTCTTGTGTTAAAGAAGCTCATGTCAGCAAAATAAGATCATTCATTTAAAACTTCTGTTTAAAACTTTCATTTTATAAAAAACAAAATGCAAAACTGTACTCTGACATAAAGTACAGAAATACTGAATGGAAAGCATAAATATAGGAAAACGTAGTTTTAAATATATGCTTGGAGTGTAAAAAAAGAAAAGAACATAATAATAATAATAAGTATAAAATGAGTACAAATATAACAACACACTACTGCTCGCAACACCAAGAGGTGACAGTGTCTGAAGCAAAAATGTCAATAACTATGTACAGGGTGTCAAATACCTAAAAGTACAAATACATACAGTAAACTATGTTCTAAGACCTTAGAGGATCTGTGTTTTAAAAATGTTGAAAAATTAAAAAACAAATTTTTAGTACTAGACTATAAAAATGTGCAAAGGAACTCAAGGCGAAAAACAGGAATAAACTACAACAGTTGCTACCTTTTACTAACATGAAATGAAATACTGTATGTGTCACCTCAATAGACTTCTCAACTTCAAAATGCAAGTCAAAGATGTGACCTTGTTTAAACCAGGGGAGTGTAGGAATTCAGCCTAAGCTGCCAAACAAGTTTTTGAAACTGGAAAAAGGTGGAGATTTGGTGATCATGGACAATGATGACTATGATAACAGAATGTTTGACGTGCTGGATAGTAAGATCTATGTAAGGTCCAGCCTTAATGAAATGAATATTGCTTATGAAAGAATCTTTTCCTTCCTTAGGGATTTGTTGATAGAAGGGTTGATCAATGTTGACGTTTATAATTACCTTGTGATTCTGAAGCCAAGAACACCCAATTTGTTTAGTTTACAGGGAGGTACGTCCCAGGTCATTTACACCCACGTGGACTATGAGTCATACTGGTACTTGTGGTCCAGTGACCTGAGTGCATGCGTAATGTGGCGGATCCTAGTCCCTTATAAGCAACTGCTGTGACTTTCTCCTTACTCAGCTTGGTGAGAGGGACAGCAGTGTGTCTCATGATGGAGTCTGCAGTGACCAGAATGTTGGATTGTGTGGTGGCTTGCCTTATGGGCTTAGAAGTAAAGGCTCCATGAGATGTGAGTGTATGTGTTGGTGGGTGTTGTTTTGAAAGAGTGCATTCGGGGCTGCTGAGGGTATTTTTTATGTGTACTTTTGTCTATAAGGTCTTTTGGGTTTAGGAAGGTTACATTGAAGTGCCTTAACATATGCGGATCTATATGTATGCTTTGAATTGTGTGTGATGGGTGCAGTGTGTGTACTACGGACAACCTTATTGACATTAGGAGTACTTTTATGTGAGAGGTTTGCTTCCAGAGACATTACTTAAGAAGTCTCTCGAATACCATATCAGTTTGAGAATTAACTGGTTGTCAGTAAACATGAAGCAATTTCTACATTGCCTCAGGATGCCCGTATCCACCGACCTGGTAACATCCAAGGCAACTGACCCATTTTTATTGATTAGACAGTTGGAGTGAGAATATAAAGGAATGTCAGGAGTATCAGGTTTGCAACTCTGGGGACAGTGCTTGTCACTGCAAACAAGTTGTCCTGTGTGCAACTAGGTTGCTGTAGAAATTAGTCTGTTAACCAGTTGTGATTAAGGCATTAGTAATAGCTGTAGTCCACTAATTAGTTCTGATTAGGGCAGTATTAATAGTTATGATTTAAGGGAGTATTAATAGCAGTGGTCCCCTAGCTAGTACTGATGAAGGCAGTAGTAATAGCAGTAGTTCCCTACCTAGTAATGATTAAGGCAGTAGTAGTAGCCTCCTAATGAGTTCTGATTAAGGCAGTAGTAGTAGCAGGAGTCCCCTAACTAGTTCTGGTTAAGGCAGTAGTAATATCAGTAGTCCCCTGACTAGGTTAAGGCAGTAGTAATAGCAATAGCAGTAGTCCCCTAACTAGTTCTGGTTACGATAGTAGCAACAGCAGTAGTCTCCTAACTAGTTGTAATTAAGGCATTAATAATAGCTACAGTAAAAAAAAACAGTTATGATCCAGTGCTGCTTGTGTTGGAGTCCAGCTAAACTTGATGTGTACACTGTTGCATTTCTAAAGGACTGAAAACCAGTATGTTTGCAAGCATGTGATTTTGATGTGCAAGGACAATTGTTTGTGTGTATTCAGGTAAGTGCCCAGCAGAAAACTTTGTTCCATGGCACAGATGGATAGAGACCTTATCGCATTTCAGGCAATTTTTAGTAGTGAGATATAGGAATTATATTAACAGACAGTGTTACTGTACAATTGTCTAATCCTCTATATGGGGGGGGGGGGGTGAGGTGCATGGTGGTTTGACATCCCCTGCAAAAAAAAACTGTCACTGCCATTTCTCTTTATAGGCTTTAGACTGACGTGTTTGCTGACTTCCATTTGCTGCTTATGTACAGCAGATATGAACTGTTAGATTATCAGAGGACTTTGTTTATGCAGTTAATGGTTTTCAGTACTGTGAGGCATAGTGAGCGATCCTGTGATAAGTTGGGATAGAGACCCCTTTCATCAGAAGTAAACATAGAGATGATGCCACAGCAAATGCTGTCACCACAGTGCTGTCTGTGTCTCCATAACATTTACATCAGGGAGGCAGAAATCTTTAACTGAAATCATGCGTCATGGTAGTTCCCAGCATATCACTTTGGGATATAAAATAGTAGCTATCTAGAGTAAGGCAGACACATTAGTTCTCCTGAAAAGTCCAAGATATTATGTAGAAATGTTATCCCTTAGTTTTGGGGTGTAGAGGACTGCGGTACAGCCAATCTTATCTAAATATGGGGCAAGAATTTTTGGTTTGTGACAGTTGTATACTGAAAACTAGTATGTTTGCAAGCAAGTGATTTAGGCAGTGTAAGATTATAGATAACCATGAGCAACAACCAGTATCATAGTGTTTACGTGGTTTTAATAGGCATCAGTTTGCATGTGATTTACTTTGCTTGTTTGAGGGGTGGGAGGATGGCAGAATGGTTAAGGTGTTTACCTTACAGACACAAGTTGCAGGGTGTGATTCTCACATGGGGTAATTGGCTAGGCTTAAAATGGCCCACAAGTGCAATTAGCCTAGTACTAATCTATGAACCTAAACTACATAAAAACATTGAAAACCCTCTATGAGGGGCTTTGGTGAATGCAAGGTCTTCTATTACATATGCATGCTCTAAGTTTGTGGATGACTTATTAAAGAAATATGTAGTGAGGGAGGAACAGATATGCAAAGACTCTTGAGCTTTTTTGAATAACTTATATTCCATGACAACATTTTTTTTTTAACAATAGACATGGTGGACCTTTATTTCTCCATTCCACACGGCATAGGGTTAGAATATATCACTAAGAAACTTATTTCTTATGGAGCAGAGAGTGATGAAATACGTTTGATTCAAGAATTACTGGATGTGATTTTGAACAACAACTACGTCAGTTTCAATGGCAACATCTACAAGCAAGTGGTAGGGGTAGCGATGGGTTCCCCATGTGGGGCAAGTTATGCTAATTTAGTTCTAGCACAGTGGGAACACGTTCACATATTTAGTAAAGACATCCATAAGAAAGTAAAGCTTTACAATAGGTTTTTGGATAATATTTTCATCATGTTTAAAGGGAGTGCAGATGACGCATGTAGCTTTGTGGAGGCATTAAACAACAGTACTTCTTTCTTAAGATTCACACACACATACAAAGAGGACACTATCAGTTATTTAGATGTGAAATTGGTAAGGGACACTGTACGTAAAGGCTATTTAGCTAAACTTTTCAGGAAGCCTACGTATTCCAACATGTTGTTGCACTTTTCAAGTTGTCACCCGTTCCATCAGAAGAAATCTGTCCTAAAGGGACAGTTGGTAAGAGCAGCTCGAATGACATCTGAAGATACGTCATTTGACGATGAATGTATCTTGTTGAAGCACATGTTTATGAGTCGTGGTTACCCAGAGTCATTAGCTGATGAGGTGGTAAGAGAGGTTTGTAGTAAGAGACTGTCAGGTATTTTTAATCTCATCCTTACCGTAAAAGAAGGAGATGTAGTTTTGGATGTGGAAGAAGAAATGAATGTGGTGGTGCCCAGTACAAGTTCACCACTAGTAGTCATGGGCTCAACAGGTACAGACTTGGTTTGTTACAAGAAGAGTTTTATTACCTCTTTTACTTTGGCAGCAAAGTTCATTAGCAACATCCTTAGAAGAAAGTGGCACTTAATGACCTTTGAGAAGGATTTAGTAGAGAAATTAGGTGACGAACCAGTTATTATTTTTAGAAAAGACAGAAATCTAAAAAGTATCATGGAAAGTACAATTATGAAACCCACTAGAACAGAGGGCACATACGAATGTGAGGCATGTAATTATTGTAAATTAATTTCTACAGGATCTAGTTTCACAGTGAATCAACACATGTTTAAAGCCAGAGGCCGGTACAGTTGTAGTTCTAAATCAGTGGTTTACCTGGCTTCCTGTCAGTCATGTCCGGCTTTTTATATCGGTAAGACTGACAGGAAATTAAAAGAAAGGATTTATGAACACACATATCATACAAGGAAGAAGAGCAGTACCGATGCCCTAGCGAGACACTAACATGAATCTTACCCATGCTTTTTTGTTTAAAGTGGTAGATCAGGTAGTGGTTGATGGAAAAGGTGGACCACACCAGTTACTGTTAGAGAAACGTGAACTTGTTTGGCAGCTTAGGCTGAATTCCTACACTCCCCCTGGTTTAAACGAGGTCACATCTTTGACTTGTATTTTGAAGTTGAGAAGTCTATTGAGGTGACACACACAGTATTTAATTTCATGTTAGCAAAAGGTAGCAACTGTTGTTGTTTACTCCTGTTTTTCGTCTTGAGTTCATTTGCACATTTTTATAGTCTAGTACTAAAAATTTCTTTTTAAATTTTTCAACATTTTTAGAACACAGATCCTCTAAGGTCTTAGAACACAGTTTACTGTATGTATTTGTACTTTTAGGTTTTTGACACCCTGTCCATAGTTATTGACATTTTTGCTTCAGACACTGTCACCTCTTGGTGTTGCGAGCAGTAGTCTGTTGTTATATTTGTACTCATTTTATACTTATTATTATTATTATGTTCTTTTCTTCTTTTACACTCCAAGCATATATTTAAAACTACGTTTTCCTACATTTATGCTTTTCATTCAGTATTTCTGTACTTTATGTCAGAGTACAGTTTTGCATTTTGTTTTTTCTAAAATGAAAATTTTAAACAGAAGTTTTAAATGAATGATCTTATTTTGCTGACATGAGCTTTTTTAACACAAGAAAAAGGTTTTTGATGCAGAACACTTTTAATTATTTAGCTTAGTATTTAATTAGTTAATTGAAAGGTGACTGAATTCAATTACTGTGCTTTGCTTTGGTGCCTTTTTCATTTTTAAAACTGTGTATGAAGTTTTTTTCTTTTGTCTGAAGTCTTCCAAAGGTGGAAGACGAAAAGCGCTTCACATTAAACTTTTGGAGCTATTCTAGCCAGATCTGAGAATGTGTTGTTTTTTTTCGTTTTGGAGTTTGTTGTTCCAGTTATTATCATCAAGTGAGTGGCTAGTGGATGCTGTCAGGCCCATAGGTAAGTTATATTTTGCCTATCTAGCTCCAGTCCTTTGGAATCTCTGATCTTATCTGGAACAGGAAGTCTTTTTGAAGATCCATAAAATTCCATCTTTATCGGCCCTTTTACCTTAATTCTAACAGAGACACTGTTTTTAATTATCATAATTTGCTTTAAATGGATTATTTTTATAAGTTATTATAAATTGTATGAGTGCTTGCATGTGTGTGTGCCTTCTGTGGAAGGTTGGGTGCTGGGCTGGCAACTCGACACTGTAAAACTCCACTGCCAATCATGCGAGGACAGGTGATCTGCTGTGGCAACCCCTAACCAGGAAAAGCGGAAAGAAGAAGAATTATAAATTACAATGCAGAATTCTTTGTAACTTTATGTTCGGTGCCTAGGATTTAGACACTTGAATAACATGAGCAGTTGTTTATTAGTATAGGCATGAAAGGATTATATTCCAAAAGTGAACTTATATATGTAACATATTATTGTAACATTTTTTGTTCTTTTACAGACAATGATTTCAGCATTATTCCCATATAGCAAAGTGCTCTACTATGAATAAAATAAACATAGATGTTTATCAAATGAACTTTCTATTCATATACATATTCTGATAGATAGATAGATAGATAGATAGATAGATAGATAGATAGATAGATAGATAGATAGATAGATAGATAGATAGATAGATAGATAGATAGATAGATAGATAGATAGATAGATACAACTATTCCAAGTCCCAAACAAGCCAAATGAAACCATATATTTTGTACTTTCACTGCTCCTTCAATTCGTCCATCTATTTTCCAAACTGCTAATCCTGTTGACAGTTGCAGCAATACCTAGTTCCAGAAAGCAGACCAGACTCTCCTATTCCAGTAATGGTCTCTTATTAGCGAGACACACATGATACACCTACAGTGAAATGAGCTTTTGCAGCCATCATCAGTAGGTAGCCAAGGCACCCAGACAGGCTCTTCCCAATCCTGAGAAGCAGTGGCTCTACTCCAAGATCCTTTCAGACTTCCAAGCAGCTTACTGTCTCATAAAGAGAAAGTCCAGCAACCTTGGAAGGAATTTCACTGCTTATATCCTTTATCTCATCCTTTCAGTCCCTGCCCAAAGTTCTTGAATGCAGGTGAAAATGGAGGACATAGTCTGACTGGTAAATTGACAGCTTCACCCTAGGACTTAAGTCATGCTTTACTATTGTAATCCATTACAATATCTTTAGTACTGTTGCCACTGCACCCACTTATTTGTCAGTCTAATGATTCTTCTGACCAATGCATGGATGCCAAAAAAAGATGAAATTCTAGTTTTTTTAATTTGCAACATTTCCCTCACCTGCTGATCCAACCTATTTTCCAACATTAGTTCTTCTGTTACTAAGTCATTTTTTTATATGCGATATTAATTTCATTGGTAGACACGGGCACATATGTATTAATATCATGTAACATTTTGCATTTATGAGCATACCTACCAAATAAAGAAAGAAAGTTTAAATAATGCCCTATACAAACATCTCTATAATGAACCAAGCCATAAAGGCTTTTATTTTGGGATTCTAGAGCAAGTTGCCATAGACCCCAGGGAGGAGATTGGGAGAATTGGTTAAATTGCAGGGAGACATACTGGCAAATAAAATTAAATGCAACAAATTCCCCAGGTCTTAATGGCCATATTTCTATAAAGCCTTATTTAATTAAAAAACCTAGTAAGTTATGATAGAAGGTGGATACACAAATAGAATTGCTGAACAGTAACTTTTTTCTGAATATTAACATATAGGAAACATCATTTTATCTTAATTCTGAAATGTTTTTAAATTGGAGTACTGAAATAACATATGTATTTTGTTTTAGCCAAATAACATATTCATAGTAAAGTATAGTTATTTTCAATGTCTTAACAATTATAATGTGCCAACATATCTAAATATGATTGTAGATTCTTTTTTATAAGACCCGTTGCTCCTACTACTATTGGAACTGTCGGGTATCTTTCTTTTACATTGCTCTCATTCCTGCCTGTAGCTCCTGATATTTTTTTTACTTTGTGTCTCTCTGTACATAACACACTGTATTCACTGGGTATAGCAATTTCAATGATCAGTGCTACTTTTGTCTTCTTTTCATGGACTGCTATATCCAGTTTTCTAACATCTGTCCTTTGAACTGTTGATAATGGGTGATCTCATGGGATATTAACTTCATCATTTTCTATGAGGCTTTGTGGCTGGTGTTTCCAGTGTTTTTCAGCCACTTCCATACCATAATGTTTGCACAATCCCCAGTGCAACAGTCTTGCCACATTATTATGTCTTTCAGTATACAGTCCTTCTGCCATTAGTATGTCACAACCAGCAAAGAGGTGTGCGACTGTTTCCAATTCAGTTTTACAAAACCTGCATCTGTCTGTTTCTCCCACATGTTTAATGAACTTTGTAAACCAGCGTGTACATAGCCAACTGTCTTGGGCGCCAATATTAACCTTTCATCTTTTGGCTTGAATTCTCCTCTCCTTAACCATTCCTGCATTCGTTCCTGATCAACATGAGGTTCTTCCAAAAGTTTTCTATACTTGCAATTATATTTATACATTTTCTACATTTCTTGCCTTCTCATCTGGTTCTTCACCTTATATTCTTTCTTTTTTTTTTGGCACATTCAGTTGCTGCCTGATTTTTATGTACTTCTGGTATGACTTCCATTCCTGCTTGATGTTATGTGCCACCTGTGTAGGCCTGGCACGGGATCCTACAGTGTGCATCCAACTCCTAGCATGGCCACAGTAGCCAATTGCCTGCATCGTCATGGATCCACTGATGGCTGCCACCTGAAAATCCAATGCTCTTCACAGGAGAGTTTTCTCCATTTCATTATATGACATGTCACTATGCATGTGTTGCCAGATGTTCCAAATTCCCTGAAGTGGTTGCAGTTCTGCATGAAACACTCAACATCTGTGAAATGGTGTGGCTGTCTTTGCCTGGTTCCATGAAATGCACACCTGTGACTGATTCCAAGGAAGACCTTCAAGTCTGGGAAAGTTCTGGTGTCACAACAGTGACAGCAACCTGTTTAGCTGTTACCCATGCTTGGAATATGCACCTTTGAGGTAGTGCAAGCCTCTGATGTCATCTGTGATGGTGACACCTGTGTAGCAAGGTGTGGCCGACACTGCTAGGTTAACCTTTGCTGGAATAGCCTATGCCAGAAGTTCACACTGTTCCCTCCATAATCACCTCAGTTGTGGGTGATGTGAGTGTGCTGTCTATTGTTCATGTTACTGACAGTGACACTGTGTCTTTGGAGAATGCCATCTTCATGGTGTGTATGGTGCTATGTTCATCAGCCAACAGTGACTGACTGACATCAGGCAGGTTCTAACCTATTCCTAATGAGTCTACCAAAGTACATAATTTGAATGCATACAGATAACATATGTGTGGCAATGTTGGATCATATATGTGACTGACACCACTATGTGTCACATGCACTGCTACATGACAATCGTATACATAGTCTATGGGCACATACATAACTTGTGGTGCAGGTTGTCACTGTTGAAGCCCTAATATCTCTTCATAACACATATGTATATGTGCTTGCCTGAGTAAATGTTTCACAGCTGCAAGTCACTGTCCTGCAGGCATAGCAAATGCTACTACTCACGTGGTGCACTCCTAACAGCCACCCAAACAGTTATCATTAGCCCAGCAGCCCTTTCCAAGTCACTACCAGGTATAAGGATTCTCTCACTTTCCTTGGTGAGGGATTCTAGCCATAATAAGATGGTCAGTCTGTTTCAGGCAATTTATTTCTTTGTCCTGGCATATGGTAACATATCAGTGATCTTCCAACACACCTGTACAACTGTCTTATTATGGTTGCCTTCTGCACTGATGTCCTGCACTGGTCTGCACCTGATCATGGAAGGCCCTGTCTGATTTACCCTTCTAAAGGATATACTTTCTATGCATGCATGGGATGAGTAGTAGCATCTCTGTCTTATGTCGTGAACTTTTCCAACTAAATAGTTCCTGTCTCCTCTACTCTGTCAGGTTAAGCCCCTTTGTTATGTCAGATTGAGACTCTTTTACAAAAGTGTAAATTGTTCAGTCCTGTTCCCTACACCATGTCAGGTTGTGCCCCCAAAGCAGAAGTGCAATCTACCCTACCCTGTCCCCTGTGCCCTGTCTGATGGAGCCTATGGCCTGTCAGTCTCTTATCATGTCCTGCACAGTGTTAACTCCATCCCACACTGCTCTGTTACAATGTCGGTGGCACCCAAGAACATCTGTGTGGTCACTGCTGTCCTGAGGTCCACTACCAGTGGTCAGTTTGCCTAAATGGCAATACACTCTAATATCTACTATATTTAGATTGTTCACCATAACACAATCTCCTGTAAAATGGTTATCACATTTTTATTGAGTTAAAATGGGGCTCATTGTGTAGTAATTATGCTAAAAAGTTGATTTAGCAAGACAATCTCTGAATTATCCCTGTAACATGATGTATTATCACCCCTAGTCCATGCTACAGGGCCCATGTCTGGATTGGGGGGGGGGTCACATGTCATAGTTGCATATTCAAGCCAATTGCAAAGTCTGGCCATGTCACTATTACACTGCATTAAGCTACTATTTGTTTGCATCATGCTGCTGTTTAGGAATACCATGCAACCCTGTTGTCCATCATTTCCTGACCTGATGTGTCCGGTGTGTACAGCCATGCATACCATGTTACTATTTTTCACCTAGATTAGATCTAGAGAGTGAACATGGCCTCAACAGTCACACACTTGGGCAGAACTGCCTCAAGTTGCAGTAGGGCGTATAACATTTTTCTTTACCTACTACACAGAGACCATAAGTAGCACCTGCTGTAGGAGTAGAAGGGTTCCCATTATAAAGCAAATGGCACCAGTTTGCAAGAACATGAAGTTATTCCACTGAGATCACCCACTCTCATGAACAATGCCTGTACAAATACATTAACCTGAAGAAGCACCACCATGACGGGTCAGAAAAGGTTAAGGAGGGAGAGAGAAAGAGGAATAGAGAAGCAGGGAGAGAGACATTTTTATTGCATATATTCTGTTCTAGGTTTGGCACTGTGCAGTGGGCTTAGCACCTGCAGCTGGAATTGCCTTCTGCAGTCAGGGATAAACTGTGCTCATTTTTTATATATATATATTTCTAGCACCCCAGGAATTTAAAGAAAATGGGAGTCTCTATAGGCAATGTGGCAAGTGCAGTGCTAGCTAGCAGTAATGTTTGATTTTAATAAACTGTAACACACTCATTATTAATCTGTTGTATTTGAGTCTATTTTTGTATCCTTTTTTTCATTGTTATTTACTTTTTTTATCACTGCGGTGGTGGCGCTGCAGTAGCGTTGTCGCCTCACAGTAAGACATTGTCCTGTTCGATTCTCAGCTAGAGCGTCTTCTGTGTGGAGACATGCGTGAATGGGCGTACCTTCTTTGAAGTTGTGCGTCAGAGCTGGCAACTCGGCACGTAAAAATCTACTGCCAATCATTAGCGGACTGGAGTTCCTCTGTGGCGACCCCTAATTGGGAAAAGCTGAAAGACAAACAACAACATTTACTTTGCTGTTTTTGATTGTCTCCATTTTTTTTAATGTTCTCCACTATCAGCCATGGTTCAGGCAGTGGCAATGTTCAACAAGCTCTGCATCAGCCACCATGTCTACTGATGGATTCCCAGTAATTGAATGTAAAATAAAATTAAATAAATAAATAAAATAAAATTTAAAAAAAAGTACCTCTACCACAATGGCTGAACATGTCCTTCTGGCTGTGTTCATTACCATGATTGGCCAGGACTGGCTGTGCTAATTTACACACCTGAGTGAGTCTCTGAATCCTTACCATGTGTGATATTGGAGGAGAGGACAAGGCCTATCCCCTGGAATGCATCATTAACATTTAGTGTAGCCACAGAGACAGCCTACAACAGTACTGTATGTCTTTATTTTACAGTTTTATGTTTTATAATATCACCCATGGAAATTTCAGAGTATATTTTTATTATTTGATTCTGTCAGATTTTTATTACTACTGTCCATCAGGTGGTGGTTTTATCTTGCAGGTTTCAGCCATTTCTCATTATGCTTATCTGTTATAACCATGTTTTATTACTGACTCTGTGTCCTATAGCCATGTTTTACTATTAACTCTGTATCCCTTTGTCCTTCCAAAGCTACCAGTTAAAGTTTTCCAGTTATGAAAATGCTTTCATATTTTGCACAAATATCAATGTGGCTGTAGGGGCAAGTATGCGGGGGCCTCCATAGGATAAATAAGTGTTCTGAACCAAGGGGCTCAATCTCATTTCCCTGAGAACAACTGTAGGGCTCTTGTCTCCTGACAGTACCCAGAGTCCCTTTAAATAATCAAGGGCAGGTGGTGTGGTGTATTCAATGGACTGAGTTGTTTTGCCTAGCTAATGCTCTTTGGGGGCGGGGAGGTGCATGACTGTGAGACAGGAAGGATGTTGATTGTATTATGCAGCTGGTTTGTCAATAAAGTTTGGAGTTGGTAGCAACAGCACACAGTTGTCCCGCGTCTTCCTTTCTTAAGTAAAAGAACACGACATGGTGTCAGAAGTGCTGTGTGGCTGTGCCTGGGACTGCTGAACACTTGCTGAAGACCTAGTGCCATGGGGCGAGCTAGAATTAACATGGCGGCTCCTAATGCTACGTTTAGCATTCACGCCTGAGCCCTTTGATTTCTCCAAACCTCATGAATGGACACGATGGATACCGCTTTGAGGTTCCGTGCCAGCAATTTATCTTCAGAACCAGGTGAACACCCTGATATACTGCATGGGCGATGAGGATGTCCTGAGGCCTCAAACTAACGATGCAGAGCATCAGGAGTATGCCAAAGTGAAAGACGGCTTGAAGATTTTATTGTCAAAAGAACATTGTTTATGAGCGTGCGATTTAACATGCGGAAACAAGAACTGAATGAGACTGTTGATGCTTTTGTTACTGCTTTGCATGCTTTAGCTGTGTTGTGGGCAGCTGACACCAGACTGTCGGCGGATGCAGATGGAGAAAGAGTTGGACTTGGAGAGCTGTAAACATGGCCAGACAGTCGGAGGAGGTAAAGCAGCAGACGGCTTTGAGGTGCGATAGTAGTGTATAACGTGAGCTGTGCAGACACCACCGGCTGGAGACCTCGAAGGTTGGGGCAAGGCCTTGGCTTTTCAGCGTGTTACAGGTGTGGGGCCCATTTCATCATAAACTCTATGGACTGCTGCAAGATGTCGCCGTGGGAAGAAGGGCCACTACCAGCGAGTCTGCAGGCAGATTAAGGTGCAGTGGTGAAGAACAGGGCTTTTCCTTGGTTCTGTCTCCTCCGGGAACCATTCCTGGATTGTGGAGGTTCAAATAGAGGGCACATCTATGACTTTCAAGCTTGACAGATGTTACTGTTATTTCCAAGTCAGACCTGGACAACTTGTTCAGTGGGAAGGATGCTCCTCTGCTCCAGCAGCCGGAGAGACCCTTGTTGGGGCCTGGGGTCACAGGATCATGGACAAAGACAGACATGCGAAGGTGTATGTTGTTAAAGGCCTCCGCTTTTAGGTCTTCCTGCTATTTTGGGGCTGGGTCTCCTGAAGCGGGTTGACACTATTACCATGGAGTCTTTGAAGGCATCATACCCTGAACTGTGCTCTGGGCTGGGGGTAGTGCAGCGGAAATACCATATAAAGCTTCAGCCAAATGCGGTGTCATACTCTTTGAAAACCCCCAGGAGGATACCCCTACCTTTGATGGGGAAAGTGAAGAAGGAGTTAATGAGGATGGAGACGCTGGGTGTTGTTACCAGAATGGAGGAACCTACTGACTGGTGTGCAGGCATGGTTGTCGTCCCAAAGAAAGACAGTAACAGACTGAGACTATGTGTAGACTACACTAAGTTAAATGAATTATGCAGGGAGGCCTCGGTTGAGCAGAGTCTTGGGATGCTTGCAAGGTGTTTAGTAAACTGGATGCCAATATGGGATTTTGGCAAATTCCTTTGTCAGAGGAGTCATTCATAACCCCCTTTGTTTGCTTCAATCGCCTTCCTTTGGCATTAACTCTGCACCCGAACACTTTCAACGCATGATGGCAGAGGTCATTGAAGGACTAGAAGGTGTGATTTGCCACATGGACGGCTGGTCTGGGGTCGCTAGAGGAACACGATGCCCGGCTTCATGCGGCATTAAAGAGACTGGAAGAGGCAGGCATCACGCTGAATGTGGGGAAATGTGACCTGTCAAAAGTGACCTTCT
The DNA here is from genome assembly GCF_019279795.1 of Protopterus annectens. NCBI lineage: Eukaryota > Metazoa > Chordata > Ceratodontiformes > Protopteridae > Protopterus > Protopterus annectens. The sequence goes on from NC_056750.1 coordinate 243,322,565, forward strand.
TGGGCCATGTCATCACAGATTCTGGCATAAGCCCAGACCCAAGGAGGACCACGTCCATCACGGAGATGGAAGCACCTGCAACAGTAGGAGAACTCAGGAGTTTCCTGGGCATGGTGAATCAGGTGGGAAAGTTCATCCCTCATTTGGCTGAGAGGGATAGAGCTCTGAGACTTACTATCAAAAAGAATAGCTGGTACTGGGGACCAGGAAAAGGCATTCAATGACTTAAAAGATCACCTCACCTCCAGTTTTGGCTGTATCCGAATAGGGGAAGGTTTCTGGATGCATCATCCTTTGGGTTAGGGGCGTGCTGCAGCAACAATGGGAGGGCGGCTGGAGACCTGTGGCCTACGCATCAAGGTCACTCTCACCTACAGAGCAACGATATGCCCAGGTTGAGAAAGAGGCTCTAGCGTCTACCTGGGCATGTACCTATTAGGTAAACTGATCACCCCTGGTTTCATTGGAGGTCAGGCGCTGGATCTTCTACCGCCTAGAATCCAACGCTTCAGGATGAGACTGATGCAGTTCTCATACACAGTGCAGCTCCAGGAAATCACTGTGGGTGGCAGATGCCTTGTCCGCTCTCCACTTAAAACCAGGCTAACACTGGAGGAAACAAAGTTGATGGAGGACACGGATATCTATGTGAACAGTATTGTGGAAAACATGCAGGTGAAGCCTTCCTTCCTCCAGACACTACGGAGCAGCTGAAAGCAGACAGTGTGTGTGTGCGGGTTATGGAATTGTGCAGTCAGGGGTGGCACCAGGAACCCTTGCTGAAGAGCTACTGGCCAGATCGTTCTACATTAACAGTGAAAGATGGGTTGCTGTTAAAAGATTCACGCCCTCTGCCATGCGTAATGAGGTGTTGTTGAAATTACATGAGGGACATCAAGGTATCGTGAAGTGCAAAGCCAGAGCCTGTCAGACTGTCTGGTGGCCTGGGCTCAGCCAACAGATAAACGACATGGTTTCGGGATGCAGGGCGTGCATCTCAGAGAGGAGGAATCATCCTGAGCTCATCCCAACTGAATGTCCGGACAGACCATGGCAAAGAGTGGGCACGGTTTATTTGAACTAAAAGGACATATTTACCTTCTTGCTGTGGATTACTTATCCAGGTTTCTTGAGATCGCATTGTTGAAACATAGCAAATCCAACGAGGTCATCACCCACCTAAAGTCCTTCTTCCATGGTATCCCAGAGGTCCTCGTGTCCGATAATGGCCCTCAGTTTTCAGGCCAATCTTTTCGGACTTGGCTTGAGCATGTTACAAGCAGCCCCAGGTTCCCGCGAAGAACCTGCTTAAGAAAAGTGTCGATCCCATGGCTCTTCTGGCGTAGGACAACGCCAGTGCAGAATGGCTATAGCCCTGCGGAACTTCTCATGGGACGTCGGTTGCGGACTTCTCTTCCGATTCATCCTTCGCAGTTGGACCCGGTGCTGCCCGACTGGAAGGCTTGTGGGAAAGAGGAGGAGAAGAGCAAAACCGGCGCCATCGGGCAAGGCCGCTGATGTGTTGCCCGGTGACCAGGTGTGGGTGACAGATACCAGGTAAAGCATTACCGCGAGGTCAGGGACTGTGCGGAGAAACTCTGATTCCTTGCCAGAGCTTGAGTGCAAATCAAACCCTGTGGGTCAGGAGAGTGAGTTAAGTAAGACCGTTGAGGCCTTGCCACCTTGCAATGGCCTTTCCGTGATGTTGTGAGGACCAGATCAGGAAGAATTATTAACAAGCCGGACCGATTGGATTTGTAGTGAACAGTCTGTAAATAGCAATGTCATTTGTGTTATAGTAATCTGAACATGGCTAAGTGAGCAGTTGTGGCCATGCACCAAGTTCGTGAGTGAAGACGAAGAGATTGAATAGATCTGGGTTTTGTAATAAGGAAAAGGGGCCTTATAGAAAAGGATGTGGTGTATTCAATGGACTGACATGTTTTGCCTTGCTAATCCTCTTTGGGAGGTGCATGACGTAAGGACTGTGAGACAGGAAGGATGTTGATTGTATTGTACGCTGGTTTGTCAATAAAGTTTGGAGTTGGTAGCAACAGCACACAGTTGTCCCGCGTCTTCCTTTCTTAAGTAAAAGAACACGACAGGTGGTAGGGACTCACTGTCATTGATCCCTCTTAGGACTCTGTATTGTAATGCTTGGCTGATTCACAGTAAACATGGTATTTTCTGACTTGTGTAATCTTGGCCTAGTGTTTAAAACTGAAATTTGGCTTGATGAGAATTTTGGTCCACATGTGGCTGCTATTATTCCACCTGTAGCCTTGGTCATACACTCTCCAAATTCACTGAAATGAACATTTGATGGTTAGGGCTCAGGGAAGAAAGGATCACTGAAATGAACTTTTGATGAATTAATATACACCTGAATTTTTTCAATATTTTGTGATTAAATGAAAACACTTTATCAGACATATTGCTCCTATAACTGTATCTGTAGCTATATATTTGATATGGTCAAGTTATCAGACAACAGAATGCTGTGCTGTGTGGGTAAAGTAACCAGAAGTGTGAGTGATCATGCTTGGAAGGTATGAGTGTGAAGAGACTACATGTAATAGGTGGTAGCAATGCTGGGTTATGTGTGAATAATATTATAGTGTTTGGTGGGCGTAGGCATGAGTGTGAGTGTGTGTGTGTGTGTGTGTGTGTGTGTGTGTGTGTGTGTGTGTGTGTGTGAGTGTGTGTGTGTGTGTGTGCGCACATGTGTTACCATGTAAGGGAGTATGCCCTTTACCTCATGGTCATGCAAATATAGAGTTGGGGGTGGTACAGC
>NC_056750.1:243330358-243375358 GCF_019279795.1 Protopterus annectens
TTTCTACTACTTGTTGCCATTTATGTTGTAGTTACAGAGACTCCATTGTAGATTCACTTAGTTTTTCCATACCTCATACATGGTCATACACACACACACACACACACACACACACATATCTTCCTTTGAGGCATATGTAACTTCTCACTGTGCCATTATAGATACAGCGTATAGCAGAATAAATGTTACAGATTCCCAAAGATACTCTTGTAGCAGCCATTGTTGCTGGCTAAACTGGCCATTTCTCACTTATACCATGCTTTGTATCCTCATTGGCCAGTTCTCACTTATACCATGCTTTGTATCCTAATTGGCCAGTTCTCACTTATACCATGCTTTGTATCCTCATTGGCCAGTTCTTACTTATACCATGCTTTGTATCCTCATTGGCCAGTTCTTACTTATACCATGCTTTGTATCCTCATTGGCCGGTTCTTACTTATACCATGCTTTGTATCCTCATTGGCCAGTTCTTACTTATACCATGCTTTGTATCCTCATTAGCCAGTTCTTACTTATAACATGCTTTGTATCCTCATTGGCCAGTTCTTACTTATACCATGCTTTGTATCCTCATTGGCCAGTTCTTACTTATACCATGCTTTGTATCCTCATTGGCCAGTTCTTACTTATACCAAGTTTTGTATCCTCATTGGCCATTTCTTACTTATACCATGCTTTGTATCCTCATTGGCCAGTTCTTACTTATACCATGCTTTGTATCCTCATTGGCCAGTTCTTACTTATACCATGCTTTGTATCCTCATTGGCCAGTTCTCACTTATACCATGCTTTGCATCCTCATTTCGTTCCTCTGAACAGTAGCATCATAGTACAAAATGTAACAGTATGTACAGGTATTGAGATATGTCTTGTAGGCCTGGATTTTATTTTCAGAATGAAGCCAGATGTGTGCTACTGAGCCAAACAAGAATAATTTCTATATCTTGGGTTTCAACACAAAACTAAATCAGTCAGAAATAAAAATTAAGAAAAGAGCTATTATCTGTCAACAAAATGCAAGCCTCCAAATTCAGTTTGAGAAATTAACCATGAAAATAGAGTTCTCATGGGGCTGCAGTTCTTCAGTTAAAGAAGCATGTAATTAATCAAAATGAGAATGCATGTTATCTCATGTTGTTTTATGCTACACATGTTATTCCTGAGTATTCCCTGACCAAGTCAACAAACACACAAATATTCTACATTATACCATATTTGAAGTGTCAGTTTTTTAGAGTCCTCCAAGAAAGCACTGCACTAACATGAGTTACATAATATTCCCTTCAAATGTTGTTTTTTCATTACCCCAAATAATTCTCTCTAAACTTGGAATTATGTTATACATAAATGTGCGAGTGTTTGTGTGTGTGTGTGTGTGTGTGTGTGTGTGTGTGTGTGTGTGTGTGTGTGTGTGTGTGTGTGTGTGTGTGTGTATGTGTGTGTGTGTATGACATAACCAAGTTAAAGGATGATTTATGCTGAATGATTTAGCTAACAATGAGAACATCTGTATCATTAAATTAGATGAAGGAAATAATTTAGCTTTTTTCAGATAGAAAATATCTGGATTTAATTTCAAATGTATTAAATGATATAAGCATTTATAAAATAATTATGTGAGTGGGAATTAATGAAATGAAGTTTTATATCAAGGCTGTAATATTTAACTGGCATATGCCAGGGCACATCAGTAATGATGTATTTACATATTTTATAAAGAAATATCCTATTTTACCTTTTCTTCTCACAATAATAAAAATATATGAGTTTGCAGTCCCTCTTTTTGGACCTATAAAGCCAAGTAAGGCTTCATTTACAAAATCATTGAAAGTATGTTTAGAGTTATGCTTAAAAGATTGGGTTCTAAAATATTAAAATAGTAGGTTCTAAAAATTACTCATAGAAAAAGACTCCACTGACTTCATTTTTAAGTTAAAAGAAATTGTTGCAGGTATTCCAACTTCTTTCAACTATATTTACTTTGTCATAGTAGGTCATACCTCTCAACTTCTTAGAGCAAGAAATTTGGACAAAGGACCAAAATTAGGGACAATTTTAAAAATATTGCTCTTACAAACTTAGAAAGTTGATAGAATAACAGGTTTTGCATTAGCATAAATTTTCCTGAAGGGTGTGAAGTCTGAAAATCATATGCCTGTCATTATTTTTTAACTTCAGTCTTTAATGATTTGCCACTAATTTGCACGAGGACCACAATTTTATGAAAAATGGATCAAAAATAAGAGGGAAAAATCTGGACATTCTACAAAAGCTGTGCAGTTGATAGGTATATATTATTTCTATATAATTGTTTTGCATTACTATGGTATTAAAGCAGTCCAATTTCATAAGGTCCCCAAAGAGCACCCTATTAACTCGGTCCTTCCACTGAAGCAAGAACCAGACCATTCATTCCCTGGTCAGGGAAAAAGCTCTATGATCTATTCATACCTCAAATGAGGTGGTATCCTATACATCCATTCATTTCTTAATGGAGGCAAAGGTCAGGTGCCAAGAGGCCATTATACATACGAGGGACCTTTCACTCCCCTCTTAACCCATCCATAAACCAGCTGGTATGCTACACTGGTGCTGCTGATCTAGAGAACTCTATTAAAAATGGGCCTTAGTCCACCCTCAGGCTTCCTCCTGGCTTATATGTGGCACACGTCTCATACCCAATAGCTACTATCTGCAGTACATCAATCCTTTGGTGAGGTTAGCTGTGTAGCAGGTACACTGCCTTTCTTGGTATCAGCTATTCATTCCTATCCCAGCTATATTGGTCTTTCCAGTAAATGAGTTGCTAGTTGAACCAAGGCCATCTAGATCATAGTCAGGGCTTTATTCATCTATGGTCAAGGCTGTGGCAGGCTGTACATGATTTTTTGGCCCCTGTTATGTATCTTCTAACTGGCCACTGTTATTTCATTTGTTCTTAGATTCCCCAGTACTATCCACCTCAGCTAGGACCACCTTGAATGAAAGCAGGTTGGGAAGGGGATGAGAAAACACAGAACTGATCCTCCAACAGTGTCATATTATGTTGTCATGTGCAGGAGGGATTTTTTTGTAATGTACTAAATGAGTGGAGCTGCTGACATTACAAAAATAATTACATGCAATGTCAATCAATTCCATTCCTACATTCTAATTCTTTATTTTTAATGTCACTCTGTCTTGCAATCATGGCAATTGCCCCCACATAACCAGGAAAGTATTTAATTACAGACAGATATTTCTGCCTTCCTTCCCTCCTAAAGTGGGCAAGCTAAAAAAAAGCTACTCCTTCCAAGGACACCCTCCTCAGTTCATGACTTTTTGAATTTGTTCTCAGAATGCTTGATTAACAAAGTGAAGAGTTTATGCTTTTTGTTAGAAATAGTGCTGACAAATAATGTGTTTGTAATTAATTATGTCATTTTTCAATACTTTTCAGGAACAACTATGAGAGTTGCTATTGTCCCTTCATACGGAAACTTCACTCTATACAAACAGGAAGAGGATTCCTCTATTCATATTGCAATCGTTATTTTCATGTTATTTCATGCCCATTTTATGGACAATATTTTAACATATATAGAAGGGATCATACGGAGTTGTATAATTTTGCAACTTATGCTAACAATGCTACTAATTTCCTCAGTATGGTCTTCAAATATGATATACAATAAACTGATTTTGTGATATCACTGCATATAAAAACTGTCAGATTTTTTGACTGATATTATTTTTTATAAACTTGTTCAGGAAAAAATATGCATGAAGTATATCATGAGAACTTCTGTCTAGAATTTATAATAAAGCCGCCTCACAGGCAGTGCATATTTCACAACTCTTATGTAGCTTTTAATACAATTATGGACTATCTAACTAGTGAAAGAAGATATGATGCCATGCAAATGATTGTTGTGTCAAAGTGAAAAAACAACTTTGGACTACATTTAAGGCCAATAGTCTATGATCCCATGGATCAAATTAAGAAATGTAAGTGCCAGGTATATGATAATATTAAGCAGACATCTGTTTCAAAAGAAATAAACAATATCCTGCACAAAAAAATTGAAAAGTTGATATCTGATAGTGTCGTTCCAAAATACATAACTGATTCATCAGCATTTAGCTTTAAAACAAACAGGTATTTGCAGGAAAGGGCTTATTCTAAAGCAAACATTACATTGAAATTGTTTAACAAAAATGGAATGTTCAGATGTTTTGTTATGCATAATTGTGTGATAATTTCAATAGTTACATCCAGCAGCAGGCAAAACTTGCAAGTTTAACTTTTATGTTGATTGTAATACTTACATTGTTATTAGCACAATGTACAAACACCCTTGTTATATATTGGAAAGACAGGAGATAAAAACAAAGAAAGAAAAAGAAAGATCGTTAATGATGTCAGGAAAAGAAAAGAAAATAATAATGCCTTGTACAAACACATTTTAAATACTGTTGATTGTGATTTCATGTTTCAGGTTTTAAAGGCTGCGTATGCTCACTTGCAGAGGAGGAGATATGAATAATAACTCTGAGTTTGGGATTGTGACACTTAATTCAAACTGTTTATAGCATTTCCAGCTTGAACCAACATATCTGCATTCAACCTATACCTAATAAGATACGTAGTGCATGGAGTGCAGTGATTATGCTCCTGTATCTGGAAAAAGATGAATCAGTTAAGCTCTTCTATAGCAAGTGACTTGATATTAGCAAATGTAAGCACCCCCTGCTTCAGTTGTTAGGATCAGGCATTGCACTAGGAGGTTAAACTTACCAATACTGACTAGCAAATAACAGTGGCAAAATAAAAAAAACTAGATTTGTTTCAGCCTGCTATCTGTGCTGGTAATGTGCCCCTGACATTTTTTAACATAACAGAATCTCTTACAATGTTTTCTGACAGTACTCGCTAAGTGCTTTACCGCTTTGAAAGCTGACAAAAACGTAATGATTTTTTTTCCTGTAGCTAGCAGTACATGGAATAGATCCATGCACTACAAAGAATTTTGAGTGGGTCTCTGATCGATCATAAACTTTCATTAAGTGTTCTCCTCATGCATTCCAAGATTCACCTTTTGAGCCTCAATCTTGAGGTGAATTTCTTGGCATTATTGTGTTGAACACATAATAACCAGTTATGATCAGCAACCCGATTATAATCCTTTGTGTTTGAGGCATTAAGAAAGGGTCTATGACTGGTTAATTAGTTTATATGTATCTATCTATATATCTATATTGCACAACACTTTTATTTTAAAGAAACATTATACATAACTTACTCATTAATATGTGGCATTATTTATATTTGTAATACATTGTTTTACTCTGAAATATTTTGTTGGTTTTGTTTAAATTTCTGAAAGTTTCAATGACCACATTACAGATCATACTTATGTAACACTGAAACAGAACTGCAAAAACACTGCATTTGTGGGAAAACAAAAAGAAAATATGCAGTATACATAATATTTTTAGCTTTCCTTGCTAAAAATTTAAAATGTATATGGAGCTTCATTTACATATTTGGAAGAGTTTTATTAGGAAAGAAACAAAGAAAAAAACTTATCATGTTTTCCACTTGTTCTTTTTTTTCTACAAATACACTGCATTGACATTCCAAACAAAATGGTACTGAATAAACCGAAAGAGTATCAGCTGCATTTTCCTTTCAAGGTTTGTGACCTCAGAGAACTCACTGGAAGCTATATCACTCATGAGTTTATAATGTCAAACTGTACTTAACTGGGTTGGGGAGAAGAGGAAACAATTGCATTCATGATATGCACGTATGAGAGTGTGTGTGTCTGTTTTGTGTGTGTGTGTGTGTGTGTGTGTGTGTGTGTGTGTGTGTGTGTGTGTGTGTGTGTGTGTGTGCGCTTGTACGTATGCGTTTAGATGCATCTATGCATATAAGTCCTCATTTTGCAGCAAATTTTGCCAGAAGCAGATGACAAGGGCATTTTTACAGTAAGCTGTTCTCATTTGTTTACCAAATGTTATCTTACCAGAATGCAGTTGTAAACTCTTCACCCATATGTCTTGACATTTAGTACTAGTAAACCTGTAGTTTCAGTCTGTAATGAGTATTGATTATACAGCAAAACACCATTGTTAATGGCTGTTGCCGGGTCCTGCTGCATATGTTATCTAATGCTATACAGATCTATTGCCATGACATATGTATCTTATTTTACTGTCCAGTAGTACTATCTAGTGCAAACAATTTGCATACAAAGTAAGGCACTCCCTGAGTTTTGGGACCCAAAAAAGTAAGCAATGCCAAAACCTGCAAAGCATGTCAGAAAAATACACATGCTATATATGAAATTGTGCCTTGTTCTTTTTGTCTGTCACACTGAAAAACTCACATAATATGACACAGTGACCAGAACAATAGGGTGGCATGCAGCATATTGACTGCATCTTTCTGTAGTAAACAATTTTTAGATGCCCTTTTCCAAGCCATGCAAAGTGCACTACCTAAATAAAAGGACTAAGCAATAGTGCCACTGAAATAGCTCAATGTTGATATATGAAACATTGCCCTGGTGTCTATCTGTCTTTATCTCTGTCACACACACACACACACACACACACACACACACACACACACACACACACACACGCACAAATGTAAAGTGTGACTGGGAGTGACTCCTTCATGTGTACAACATGTACACTTCTATTTTGATTCTCTAGGTCTGTGTGTTTCTTCACAGCAAATAGCCCTGCCTGTTTGTAGTTTCTCACTATATAGGTTGAGGTAAAAGTGACATAATTTATGCTTTTATTGAACATGTTGCTGTGATAAAAAGATGTGTGAATACAGGACAGACAGAGCACTGCACAGTAATTTATTGTAATTATGCACAGCTTTTAACCAGTTACTTCAGGAACCAAGAACAATGTAAAAATAATCACAACAAAAACTATACATGAAGGATTTATTTATTTGTAGTTCATTAACCAGGTAACCAATTTGTCTGTTAACCATTTCAGCCACAACCTGGGAATACTAAATATTACAAATGTTGGCATAGCAATGTAATATCCAGTCATTAGAAGTAATGATTAAAAGCTTAACGATAGTACCTATACACCATATATAGGGAATAATGCTTAACAATGATACAATACATTGTCTGAAAAGTTTGAATTAGCACATGGTCTTATAAATATCCTTGGACAAACCCTTCAGAAGGAAGAACAGGCTTGGAAACTCAATGGTGAATATCAATCACAATAAATGAGGAACATATCACTGGTAAAGGTTGTAGACAGTGAGAACATAACTCTTAACCTGCATCACAAAAACAGTTACGTATAGATTCTTTATGTAAATGTTATTTAGTGCAGCTTTGAAAGATTGTAGGCTTTGGTTGCTTTTCAGTTCATTTAGAAAGTTGTTCCATAAAGCAGGCCTATTCTGGAGAAGACCCCTTCCCCTATAGCATTCTTAAACCTTGGGTGGGTAAGTACCAGAGTATTACCCCACATGCTTCTAAGAAATCAACATAAATAATCAGCAGTTGCCTTCTTAGTGTTGTGCACTAACCAATCTGAAGAATTTTGAAAATCAAAGTAGCATAGAGAGAAATCTCTCTGTCAGTTATGGTAAGCCATTTAATTGGTTTTAATGTCACTGTGATGTATATTCCTGTCTGTCAATAGATCATATTTGAATAGTGTGTTTTGAATGATTTGCAACTTTTGTGTATTTGGGGCAGAGTGTAGGTAGACCAGAGAAAGTCTCTATTATAGTTTTACTATTAATAAGTTTTTGGCAATGGCTAAATGTGACATGGGAAACAGTGGTGATATGGTATCAGAGCTTCTTTGGGTTAGGAACTTTGATTTTTATCTTATGAATATGCTTGGAGAAGCTAAGTAAATGGTGTAGGGTGAGGCCAAGACACTTTTGCTGAGCAACATTAGGGATGAAATTTCTGTTATTCTCTTTGAGCAGAAAAGGAGGGCAAGAAGCAAGTTTTTTAGGGGTAACAAAAAGTATTATACTAGTTTGAGCTACAATCAATAAATGTTTATTGCTAGATCACCAAAAAGCCTAACATAGAGAAGCTTTTTTTTTTTTTCAGAGATTGATATGAATTGATTGATTCTGTCATTAAGATGCCATCCATGTTGTGTTAAGGTTATATAGGTCTGTTTCAATATAATTGATAAAGATGGAGAACAGAAGTGGCCCCAGGACAAAGCCCTGTGAATCCCCAGAATTCAGTGTACCATATTCAGAAAATGCAAGAATGTTTCTAAAATCTTTATATTATTCAGCTGGAGTATTCATAGAATTTCAATTAATAAGCATGTTTAGAAGAATAAAAAAATAACTGTAATGCCAGTTACTATTTGTTTATTCTAATGATTGCACATTTGTTTTCTGCCAGATGGCTTACATCATGACTGCAAAGGTCTAATGGACTAAATCAATCACCCAGTTAACAAATGTTAAATGAATAAACAAATAAATAAGTAAATAACTAAATGATTTTCACTGCCTCTTCACAAATCAAAACTTTTATGAGAGACACTGCAAAAGTATGAGCTAAAAGCTGGATATATCTGAGAGTCAGGGATAATTAATCTATCTTTGATAGCATTTTCCTGCAATATATGACCTTTTAGGAAACATGACAGGTAACACTAATGGTTTCAAGTATGCCCATCCATTTTTGGTGTGTTTTTCCCATCATGCATATATAGAGTAATATACATTTCAGTGTTATCCTTCAAAATATATATGCCTAATGTTACACAGTACACTAAGGTGCTGCTTCTGGGGTTTCTCATTGCCAACCAAGCCCTTGCTTATTGCAAACATGTTACTAAGCTATTTGCTTAAGCAGGTTATGTTTGTTAAACCTCAAAGCTTCTTTAAAAAACTATAGTTAAGAAATGCCAACTGGGATAAAATGTATTGCATAACTTACTACTGGAAGTAACTGATCTGATACTGTGAGTCCTGTTACTTTAACTCTAATAAAAAAAATAGGACTTGGTGTTCTATGTTTAAAGTATTCTTGGTGGTAGTGAGGTGAGGGAGTTCCACACCCCTTGTTACTTACAAATATTAACTCAAAGATGTCATCTAAGAGGAGAGGGAGAAATCCAAGCTAGTCACAATTGTGTAGTTATATGTCTCTTCCAATTGTCCTTTTTGTTTTTTTTATTTTTATTTTTTCTGTTTCAGGAATTAAATTACAGTCTGTAGACTTTCAGTGGGCACTGACATTGGCATAGTATGTGTTAAGTCTGGTAAAACAGCAGATGCAAGTTATAATACAGATGCAGTGTTTATACATCTAGTCACACCTACCACATATGAACAGAAAGTTGTTCTCCACCAAACAATGAATGAAGAAGTAATATTTACTTTCTCCAGACACACCCTCGTCAAATGTCATTGTCGCTATTTATAAAAACTGCTGTTTGTGACTTTTGTAATTTCCTTTGCAGTATCAATTATGTACTGATGCATCTATTATCTTTAGGCACTGATATGTAATGTCTGTAGCTATACTCTTCTCAAGTCTTTATGATTCTCGGCAACATCCATGATTTTGGCTCCAAATATTGTTGACTCCTAAACCTGGTGGCTTTTTGAAAAAAAGGTGAAAGATTGCACTCACTACATAATGACAATAACTGTTCATAAGGGCTATTTTGAATTCAGTAAATGTATTTTAATTCATATTCTTTAAGTCTGTCAGCTTTTTAACTTTACAATATCAATATTTTAGAAGTGTCTCTCATCTGGGCCTTTACTCTGAGTACTTTTGCTTTTATCCCTGGTTCTTAGGTATGAGGTAGAGAGCTGAGAAGCTGATCTACAAATCCTGTCAATTGTTGCAGGTAAATTCAGTCTGCAGCTTTCATCCTCCTCCTTTTGTTTAGGCTCCCTTCTTTATATCTTACGCATTTAATATACTTTCAATGTTTTCTCTAAGGCAGAGCATGAAGCAGACAGCCCTTACTCTCTGTATCTCTTTAAATAAATGCTCCCATGCATTACCTCTAGCTCTTACTTTGGTTATTTACGTGTGCAGACAGATCAGCTTAATCACAAGGATCCTTTTTTACTCATTTCTCAGTTACATCAACATAAATAACAAGAATTAATATTCTTGCATACACATTTCACTACTTGTTTCCCACCAACTTCTAAATATTCTGCACATAAACTTCCTTGGTGTCTCAACCCAGTTCTGAAACACAGCACAAACACTGCAGGGTATGAATTCACATTAAAGGTATTTTGGTTAAGATATATATATATATATATATATATATATATATACACATACAAAAAGAACAAGGCACAATTTCATATATAGCATATGTATTTTTCTGACATGTTTTATATATATATATATATATATATATATATATATATGTGTGTGTGTGTGTGTGTGTGGATTCTGTTCTGTAAACTAAATATTGGGATTCCAAGAGACTAAGAAATGTAAGTGTTGCCACTTTTTGATGTAGACTAAGCTAGATATTAAACTTTCTCGTGGTGGATTATATCCCACATCTATGATAATGTTTAATTAATGGATTTTAATTAACCAAGAAATTCAGCTACTCCACAATGAAGAATTTTTATGCACAGCAAATAAACATGTTGCAAATGCATATATTTCAGCTAGTCAGAGAAAACCTGTAGGACATACCTTCATTGGGATACAGGTTTATTTAAATAAATGATAGTTACATACAGTTAATAATAAGTCAGAATGTTTGTAAGCACAGCTCCATCAGATGATTAAATGAATGAAAACTAGAGGAGCTATAACAAATGAACGGAAATTAACCCAAACTGCCCTGACAAAGCTTCATCTGCTCTTTTATTCTGTGTTGTAGAGCACGAATTGTGAACCACACCCTGCTCCAAACTTTGTGGAGTAGAACTGAGAATGTTACTTAAGGTTGTCTACTAGAGTTGCACAGTTGCTTCAAGTAAAAGGTAATAAAAGTAACTGAATTTTAATTCATACAAACAAATGTGGATTACTTACGTTTCACACTGGCTTGAGCTTGGGACCTCTGTAAATCTAAGATCAGGAGGAGCTTTGGCATACTGGACAGGAAATATGCCCCAAGTATTGCATCTCCGTGTTTTGTGTATCCCTCAGTATTCCAGCTCATAAGAGAACAGCTCCCTTCTATGGTATGAGGAACAGAACAATAGTAAATGAACATTAACACTGTAGAACATAGCATTCTGTGCAACATCAGTTGTTCCTTACACTAAAGCAATACCATCCAGCCCTGAGTACAACTACTGACAAGGAATATCTTAACATTTTATCATGCACCAAGCATGTGTCTCCTGAAGAATAATAAACAAATTATCACTATATCATCAGAGAAACATGAATCATAACAGCATAGAATAACTATGCACGTCTTATGCATTAATGGCTATCATTTCAGTATCAGTAGTTACTACATATTATGTGAGTTACAGTATAAAGCTGCTGTGATGTAAAACAGAAATATGTAATAATAATATTGATGATGCTTTATTACTTTTATACTTTCCTGAAATTCCCTGAAGAAAACTTTAGCTCAAGAGATGCTAGTAATTATATGCATTATCTAGCTAATTATAAAGATTAATAATCGCTATAAACGACATGAAAAACAGGTGTTATAACTATATGTGGATATAGCTCAAGGCAAAGCGTGCATATGGAAAAGTAGTAACATAAGGTAATCAGCTGTATTAAATTTTACAATTTATTTAACAAGCTGTACCAAGTTGCAAACCTAACTATGGATTATGTAAGGATCCTGCAATGTTTCTCAGTGTAGTTTAAGTGACTCTTAGGAAAACCATATCGTAGGAACAGCATTTAAGGATGAGCATATTGTGTTCCAGAGTTGTGTTAGTGGATAGAAAACAAAATCACAGTTAATGACTTTGTTTTAGTTGTACATTCTGCAAAATACCTCTCACGTATATTATCCAGATAGACTAAAATCGGCATCATCTAGAAAATGTGTATGAAGGAGCTTACTGGGACCACCCCCTGCAAAAAAAAAAAAAAGTTTTTTTTTTCAGCGGGGGCAAATTTTCCCTTTCAAAGGGTTTTTGTAAAAACCTTAAAAAAAGGAAAAAAAGAAATTTTAAATTTTTTTTGGAAAGGGGGCCTTATTTTTTCCATTTTTCCAAAATTGAGTTTATAATGTCAAACTGTACTTAACTGGGTTGGGGAGAAGAGGAAACAATTGCATTCATGATATGCACGTATGAGAGTGTGTGTGTCTGTTTTGTGTGTGTGTGTGTGTGTGTGTGTGTGTGTGTGTGTGTGTGTGTGTGTGTGTGTGTGTGTGCGCTTGCATGCGTTTAGATGCATCTATGCATATAAGTCCTCATTTTGCAGCAAATTTTGCCAGAAGCAGATGACAAGGGCATTTTACAGTAAGCTCTTCTCATTTGTTTACCAAATGTTATCTTACCAGAATGCAGTTGTAAACTCTTCACCCATATGTCTTGACATTTAGTACTAGTAAACCTGTAGTTTCAGTCTGTAATGAGTATTGATTATACAGCAAAACACCATTGTTAATGGCTGTTGCGGGTCCTGCTGCATATGTTATCTAATGCTATACAGATCTATTGCCATGACATATGTATCTTATTTTACTGTCCAGTAGTACTATCTAGTGCAAACAATTTGCATACAAAGTAAGGCACTCCCTGAGTTTTGGGACCCAAAAAAGTAAGCAATGCCAAAACCTGCAAAGCATGTCAGAAAAATACACATGCTATATATGAAATTGTGCCTTGTTCTTTTTGTCTGTCACACTGAAAAACTCACATAATATGACACAGTGACCAGAACAATAGGGTGGCATGCAGCATATTGACTGCATCTTTCTGTAGTAAACAATTTTTAGATGCCCTTTTCCAAGCCATGCAAAGTGCACTACCTAAATAAAAGGACTAAGCAATAGTGCCACTGAAATAGCTCAATGTTGATATATGAAACATTGCCCTGGTGTCTATCTGTCTTTATCTCTGTCACACACACACACACACACACACACACACGCACAAATGTAAAGTGTGACTGGGAGTGACTCCTTCATGTGTACAACATGTACACTTCTATTTTGATTCTCTAGGTCTGTGTGTTTCTTCACAGCAAATAGCCCTGCCTGTTTGTAGTTTCTCACTATATAGGTTGAGGTAAAAGTGACATAATTTATGCTTTTATTGAACATGTTGCTGTGATAAAAAGATGTGTGAATACAGGACAGACAGAGCACTGCACAGTAATTTATTGTAATTATGCACAGCTTTTAACCAGTTACTTCAGGAACCAAGAACAATGTAAAAATAATCACAACAAAAACTATACATGAAGGATTTATTTATTTGTAGTTCATTAACCAGGTAACCAATTTGTCTGTTAACCATTTCAGCCACAACCTGGGAATACTAAATATTACAAATGTTGGCATAGCAATGTAATATCCAGTCATTAGAAGTAATGATTAAAAGCTTAACGATAGTACCTATACACCATATATAGGAATAATGCTTAACAATGATACAATACATTGTCTGAAAAGTTTGAATTAGCACATGGTCTTATAAATATCCTTGGACAAACCCTTCAGAAGGAAGAACAGGCTTGGAAACTCAATGGTGAATATCAATCACAATAAATGAGGAACATATCACTGGTAAAGGTTGTAGACAGTGAGAACATAACTCTTAACCTGCATCACAAAAACAGTTACGTATAGATTCTTTATGTAAATGTTATTTAGTGCAGCTTTGAAAGATTGTAGGCTTTGGTTGCTTTTCAGTTCATTTAGAAAGTTGTTCCATAAAGCAGGCCTATTCTGGAGAAGACCCCTTCCCCTATAGCATTCTTAAACCTTGGGTGGGTAAGTACCAGAGTATTACCCCACATGCTTCTAAGAAATCAACATAAATAATCAGCAGTTGCCTTCTTAGTGTTGTGCACTAACCAATCTGAAGAATTTTGAAAATCAAAGTAGCATAGAGAGAAATCTCTCTGTCAGTTATGGTAAGCCATTTAATTGGTTTTAATGTCACTGTGATGTATATTCCTGTCTGTCAATAGATCATATTTGAATAGTGTGTTTTGAATGATTTGCAACTTTTGTGTATTTGGGGCAGAGTGTAGGTAGACCAGAGAAAGTCTCTATTATAGTTTTACTATTAATAAGTTTTTGGCAATGGCTAAATGTGACATGGGAAACAGTGGTGATATGGTATCAGAGCTTCTTTGGGTTAGGAACTTTGATTTTTATCTTATGAATATGCTTGGAGAAGCTAAGTAAATGGTGTAGGGTGAGGCCAAGACACTTTTGCTGAGCAACATTAGGGATGAAATTTCTGTTATTCTCTTTGAGCAGAAAAGGAGGGCAAGAAGCAAGTTTTTTAGGGGTAACAAAAAGTATTATACTAGTTTGAGCTACAATCAATAAATGTTTATTGCTAGATCACCAAAAAGCCTAACATAGAGAAGCTTTTTTTTTTTTTCAGAGATTGATATGAATTGATTGATTCTGTCATTAAGATGCCATCCATGTTGTGTTAAGGTTATATAGGTCTGTTTCAATATAATTGATAAAGATGGAGAACAGAAGTGGCCCCAGGACAAAGCCCTGTGAATCCCCAGAATTCAGTGTACCATATTCAGAAAATGCAAGAATGTTTCTAAAATCTTTATATTATTCAGCTGGAGTATTCATAGAATTTCAATTAATAAGCATGTTTAGAAGAATAAAAAAATAACTGTAATGTTAGTTACTATTTGTTTATTCTAATGATTGCACATTTGTTTTCTGCCAGATGGCTTACATCATGACTGCAAAGGTCTAATGGACTAAATCAATCACCCAGTTAACAAATGTTAAATGAATAAACAAATAAATAAGTAAATAACTAAATGATTTTCACTGCCTCTTCACAAATCAAAACTTTTATGAGAGACACTGCAAAAGTATGAGCTAAAAGCTGGATATATCTGAGAGTCAGGGATAATTAATCTATCTTTGATAGCATTTTCCTGCAATATATGACCTTTTAGGAAACATGACAGGTAACACTAATGGTTTCAAGTATGCCCATCCATTTTGGTGTGTTTTTCCCATCATGCATATATAGAGTAATATACATTTCAGTGTTATCCTTCAAAATATATATGCCTAATGTTACACAGTACACTAAGGTGCTGCTTCTGGGGTTTCTCATTGCCAACCAAGCCCTTGCTTATTGCAAACATGTTACTAAGCTATTTGCTTAAGCAGGTTATGTTTGTTAAACCTCAAAGCTTCTTTAAAAAACTATAGTTAAGAAATGCCAACTGGGATAAAATGTATTGCATAACTTACTACTGGAAGTAACTGATCTGATACTGTGAGTCCTGTTACTTTAACTCTAATAAAAAAAATAGGACTTGGTGTTCTATGTTTAAAGTATTCTTGGTGGTAGTGAGGTGAGGGAGTTCCACACCCCTTGTTACTTACAAATATTAACTCAAAGATGTCATCTAAGAGGAGAGGGAGAAATCCAAGCTAGTCACAATTGTGTAGTTATATGTCTCTTCCAATTGTCCTTTTTTTGTTTTTTTATTTTTATTTTTTCTGTTTCAGGAATTAAATTACAGTCTGTAGACTTTCAGTGGGCACTGACATTGGCATAGTATGTGTTAAGTCTGGTAAAACAGCAGATGCAAGTTATAATACAGATGCAGTGTTTATACATCTAGTCACACCTACCACATATGAACAGAAAGTTGTTCTCCACCAAACAATGAATGAAGAAGTAATATTTACTTTCTCCAGACACACCCTACGTCAAATGTCATTGTCGCTATTTATAAAAACTGCTGTTTGTGACTTTTGTAATTTCCTTTGCAGTATCAATTATGTACTGATGCATCTATTATCTTTAGGCACTGATATGTAATGTCTGTAGCTACACTCTTCTCAAGTCTTTATGATTCTCGGCAACATCCATGATTTTGGCTCCAAATATTGTTGACTCCTAAACCTGGTGGCTTTTTGAAAAAAAGGTGAAAGATTGCACTCACTACATAATGACAATAACTGTTCATAAGGGCTATTTTGAATTCAGTAAATGTATTTTAATTCATATTCTTTAAGTCTGTCAGCTTTTTAACTTTATAATATCAATATTTTAGAAGTGTCTCTCATCTGGGCCTTTACTCTGAGTACTTTTGCTTTTATCCCTGGTTCTTAGGTATGAGGTAGAGAGCTGAGAAGCTGATCTACAAATCCTGTCAATTGTTGCAGGTAAATTCAGTCTGCAGCTTTCGTCCTCCTCCTTTTGTTTAGGCTCCCTTCTTTATATCTTACGCATTTAATATACTTTCAATGTTTTCTCTAAGGCAGAGCATGAAGCAGACAGCCCTTACTCTCTGTATCTCTTTAAATAAATGCTCCCATGCATTACCTCTAGCTCTTACTTTGGTTATTTACGTGTGCAGACAGATCAGCTTAATCACAAGGATCCTTTTTTACTCATTTCTCAGTTACATCAACATAAATAACAAGAATTAATATTCTTGCATACACATTTCACTACTTGTTTCCCACCAACTTCTAAATATTCTGCACATAAACTTCCTTGGTGTCTCAACCCAGTTCTGAAACACAGCACAAACACTGCAGGGTATGAATTCACATTAAAGGTATTTTGGTTAAGATATATATATATATATATATATATATATATATATATATACACATACAAAAAGAACAAGGCACAATTTCATATATAGCATATGTATTTTTCTGACATGTTTTATATATATATATATATATATATATATATATATATGTGTGTGTGTGTGTGTGTGTGGATTCTGTTCTGTAAACTAAATATTGGGATTCCAAGAGACTAAGAAATGTAAGTGTTGCCACTTTTTGATGTAGACTAAGCTAGATATTAAACTTTCTCGTGGTGGATTATATCCCACATCTATGATAATGTTTAATTAATGGATTTTAATTAACCAAGAAATTCAGCTACTCCACAATGAAGAATTTTTATGCACAGCAAATAAACATGTTGCAAATGCATATATTTCAGCTAGTCAGAGAAAACCTGTAGGACATACCTTCATTGGGATACAGGTTTATTTAAATAAATGATAGTTACATACAGTTAATAATAAGTCAGAATGTTTGTAAGCACAGCTCCATCAGATGATTAAATGAATGAAAACTAGAGGAGCTATAACAAATGAACGGAAATTAACCCAAACTGCCCTGACAAAGCTTTATCTGCTCTTTTATTCTGTGTTGTAGAGCACGAATTGTGAACCACACCCTGCTCCAAACTTTGTGGAGTAGAACTGAGAATGTTACTTAAGGTTGTCTACTAGAGTTGCACAGTTGCTTCAAGTAAAAGGTAATAAAAGTAACTGAATTTTAATTCATACAAACAAATGTGGATTACTTACGTTTCACACTGGCTTGAGCTTGGGACCTCTGTAAATCTAAGATCAGGAGGAGCTTTGGCATACTGGACAGGAAATATGCCCCCAAGTATTGCATCTCCGTGTTTTGTGTATCCCTCAGTATTCCAGCTCATAAGAGAACAGCTCCCTTCTATGGTATGAGGAACAGAACAATAGTAAATGAACATTAACACTGTAGAACATAGCATTCTGTGCAACATCAGTTGTTCCTTACACTAAAGCAATACCATCCAGCCCTGAGTACAACTACTGACAAGGAATATCTTAACATTTTATCATGCACCAAGCATGTGTCTCCTGAAGAATAATAAACAAATTATCACTATATCATCAGAGAAACATGAATCATAACAGCATAGAATAACTATGCACGTATTATGCATTAATGGCTATCATTTCAGTATCAGTAGTTACTACATATTATGTGAGTTACAGTATAAAGCTGCTGTGATGTAAAACAGAGAAATATGTAATAATAATATTGATGATGCTTTATTACTTTTATACTTTCCTGAAATTCCCTGAAGAAAACTTTAGCTCAAGAGATGCTAGTAATTATATGCATTATCTAGCTAATTATAAAGATTAATAACCGCTATAAACGACATGAAAAACAGGTGTTATAACTATATGTGGATATAGCTCAAGGCAAAGCGTGCATATGGAAAAGTAGTAACATAAGGTAATCAGCTGTATTAAATTTTACAATTTATTTAACAAGCTGTACCAAGTTGCAAACCTAACTATGGATTATGTAAGGATCCTGCAATGTTTCTCAGTGTAGTTTAAGTGACTCTTAGGAAAACCATATCGTAGGGAACAGCATTTAAGGATGAGCATATTGTGTTCCAGAGTTGTGTTAGTGGATAGAAAACAAAAATCACAGTTAATGACTTTGTTTTAGTTGTACATTCTGCAAAATACCTCTCTACGTATATTATCCAGATAGACTAAAATCGGCATCATCTAGAAAATGTGTATGAAGGAGCTTACTGGGACCACTCCCGGGGTCTGGAAACAATCAAATGCTTAATATAGAAAAGTTAGTTTAGGGCTTAGTGTTTGTAGCATTCCTCACCACAGTGAGTAAAGAAAATATGACATAACATATGCTCAGGCACCACTGACAATCATCTAATTTCCATTGCTGTAAGAAGTGTTGTTTTCAATGTTGCCATCTATAGTTTTGTTTTAGATAGAATTATTCTGTCTGATTTCAATTGAATCATTAGCATTTTGTAAGGTTCGGTTTACTTGGAATATATTTCTCAGTGATATATTATACTTAACATTTTATTATTAATAAAGCACAACTATCTTATAAAAGTACGATAACTACACTGTAGAGATTTTCCCAGATGATGTACCACTCAAGTTAAAAGAGAGTTTGCCTAAGAATTCTCATTTATTTCTGGAACTTGTTAGCTAGTGAAGATAATGGGTTTGTAAATCTTTATGTTTAATCTGGAAAAACACTGTTTCCTATAAATAGGGAGCAAGTGTAAATCGATTTTATTTTATATATACTTCTATATTTTTTTTGTACCAGGACCTTTTTTTCAGTAAAGGCCCAAGGAAAATATCTCATTTATTTATTTATTTGTTTATTTCCTTATGTTTGCTTGTTTGCATTTGTTAACCAGAGTAGAGCACTGCTCCGGATGTACCTTTCTCAGACTCAGCACAGTTTGATTAACTGACTTGCTCAGAGTCGTTCAGTAGGCAGATGGGGACTGATGGAATCAAACCTTAGACTGGAGAAAGCAAATGTTTAATATCTCGTAACCTTAATCTTGTACACTAACTGCCACACAAATGACAATAACATATGATATCCAATGCAAAGGAGCACAATATGCGTAGCGTCAAATACAGTGAAATGCCAACGTTAAATTATAAAGATCAGTATTAAACATCTGTGATGATAAACTTATAAAAGTGAAATCTCGTTAATATAAGTGCTATAATCAAATCTGTGCTACAGCAATGGCCATGTGTAGGGACAGAATATAAATCACTTATTACTTTAGATGAGAATATATGCAAATCAACCTGGCAGAATAACAGGGAGGACCATGTAAACTGACATTTATATACTTTAGTGACCTAGTCATGAGTAGTAACAACTGAATTGAGTAATATTAATAACAATGCCGGTACAGTGTGAGTGAGAACAATGGCAAAAAAGGAATATAACTGAAGCAAAGAAGAAAGACTTGATATATAGTAACAGCAAAGAGGGAAGACTTAGGATATATCAGCACAAAACCACAGAAACATGGAAATGACAGCTTTCGCTTCAGAAACTACAGACCTACTCAGTGCATGTAGAATAACAGGCCAGAGGCATTCCTAAAGGGTGTAGTCATAATCTAATGATGGACAAAACCTGCAAGGAGTTTGGAGGAAAAGACAAGGAGAAACTGCATAGGATGAGGTATCAATTACCTTTATCCCTTGTAGCTGAGGGACATAGAGATTGAAAAATAATCTGTCAGGAGTTTCTTTTTGCATTCTGTAAGGATCTTCCTGAAGCCACATGGTAGCTTGTTCTGGACACTAGCACTGCAGATATGAAAGAGCACGTCTACAAACTGATTATGGCCTCCAGTATGGTACATGAGCTGCACTCCAGTAAAGTGGAGGTTTGTACATAGTGAGCACAAAGAATAAGTGTTAGAGAGATGAGTGTGGTGGGTATAAACAATGACAGGGGAAGTGCAAGAGGAAGGAACTGTCTGTAGGTAAAACATGACAGCTTATATGCGGTGGTGCAGCGGTTACCGTTGCCACCTCACAGCAAGAGGTTCTCCAGTTCGATCCCTGGCTGGGGTGCCTTCTGTGCAGAGTCTGCATGTCCTCCCTGTGGTCGCGTGGGTTTCCTCTGGGTGCTCCGGTTTCCTCCCACATTCCAAAGACATGCCGTAGATGGACTGGACACTTTAAATTGGCCCTAGGTGTGAGTGCGTGTGTGTGTGTGCCTTCTGTGGAAGGTTGGGTGCTGGGCTGGCAACTTGACACCGTAAAACTCTACTGCCAATCATGAGCAGACAGGTGATCCGCTGTGGCAACCCCTAACCGGGAAAAGCCGAAAGAAGAAGAAGATAAGTTACAGCAGCAAGTACTAGATGAGGTAAAAATGTGCAAACTTGGCAGTTTTGTAGATTTCTTCCATTTTTATGCAGAAAATGCCCAATAGCAACCAGAATACCTCTGCAAACACAGTAAAGGCAAACAAAAATCCAGAAAAAATGCTGAGGTTAGGCTCCAGTGTCCAAATCAAAGTAAAAAAGCAGTCTTCAGTCTTCAATAAAGGTAAAAAAGCAGACTTGAATCGAAGAATAAAAGTATAAGAAGTCTTCTTTATTGTCACACAAGCACTTTCACATATTGCTTCCTCAGGTGTATACTAACAAAGGTAAACCACACCTATATATACTTAACTAAAATAATCATGTGACTCAATAACCCATTTACCATTAAAGCTGTATTCTCTCTTATAAATCAGAAAGTATTGCTTAAAGCTAAGTGTGTATGACACAACAAAAGTGTGACTATTTAATAAAATACAATAAATCTAAAATACATAATATATATCTAGAAAACATTGTATCTTCCTATTCATAATGTAGAGCTTCTAAAAATATATATAGAACTTCTAAAAAATACATCAATTTTAATGCATCATTTTAATAAAATTCTTAAAAACATATAAATATAGATATTTCATAGCAAACATTGCATAAAAATATATTAATATATTAATATATTAAAAACATAAACTCATAGCCATCTATTTACCTACGTAGCCCCCTTTTTCTTAAGATAGGCTTAATGGGCATGCTGTCATTCAGCCCGTGACCAAAGTTGGCTCTCAGCATAGCTATCCATCTTGCTTCAGCTTCTTCGGTTCTATCTCTAATGTCACTATTTCTCATATTCTCATAAATTCTTGCAACAATCATAAACCTAAATGTATGTTTTTGGCCTACCTTCAAAACGTGCTTAGACAAAGCGTTGTTCACTGAGCCCTTCCCTATGTGGTATACATGTTCTCTAACCCTTTCTCTGAGGCTGCGGTCTGTTTTGCCTACATAAAAACAGTTGCACTGGCCACAGATAGCAAGATAAACAACATGGGTGGTCAAACATCACCACCAACCCTAAGCTCATAAAGTGCATTTGTATCTGGATGTACAAAGTGAGTATCACTGCAAATATACTGGCATTGATTACACTTGCCACATGGTCTAGTGCCAATTATATTCTCAAGATTCACTTCGTCTCGACCGTTGCATAATCTCCTTTTGAGATTCTTTTTATTCTTAAAGGTGAATTGTGGTTTACATCCTACCACTCCACTAATTACTGGGTCGGTCATCAGAATTTTCCAATGGTTATTAACTATCTCTGTATATTTCCTCACATCCCTAGAGTAGGAAATATTGACCTTAAGCTTATTCTCACTTGTCTTAGCTTCCCTGTTAAATTTATATGAGAAATAAGGTTTGGCCCTTGTACCTCTCATTTGCTGTGCTTTTATAAAGCCTTCCTCTATCATACTTCTCTCATAACCCCTCTCATCCAATTCATAACAGGTCTTAACAAGCTGTTCCTGACAGTCATTATGTCTCGCACTCAATCTGGATGCCCTAAAAAATTGATTCTGGGTAACGTTCCTGAACACATATTTAGGATGCATGCTCTCCCTTGATAATAAGCTATTTACATGGCATTCCTTCCTATATAATCTTGTGGTAATAGCTCCTTTTTCATCTCTTTCTATTAATACATCCAAAAAGCTCACGCTTTCTTCAGAGTAATTTAAGGTGAATTTTAAAAAGCTTGTTGTGTTGTTAATATAGTCAACAAACTCTAACAACTCTGTCATATTACCCTTCCACAGAATAAAAAGATCATCTACAAATCTCCTGTAGAAAGGTATCATGTCACTAAAGGGTCCATTCAATACGTGTACTCTCTCCCAGGCTAACATAACTGCATTGGCATAGGTATTTGAGCACGAGCTACCCATCGCTGCACCATTCATTTGATGATAGATCTGTTTCTTAAATAGAAATACATTATTATTAAGCACGATTCTCATTAATTCAGTTAGTATCACTATTTCATCTGGTTTGAATTAATATTTTTGGAATGTACTGCTTGTTTGTAACCTTATAGCAGTATTTCAGCAGGGGAGATTTCTCCCTCTGGTCAATAAATGTTATTTCTTGATATGGGTATTACCAACACTTGCTGGCTCTTTTGTTGACTGTCGTTTACTTTTTTGCCGTGCAAGGGTTCCACGGGCATCTGTTTTTTTGTTGAATGCTCTCTTTCACAGTTGCTGGGAACCGTTGTTGGTATATAATTCCCATTCTATTTATACTTATCATTCTTATTTTGTGGAAATACAGTACTCAGTGATTTCACTACTTCCTATACCTGCCATTACTGGTTATTTGGGGGTATGCTCAGTGTTGGTACAGTCATCTACAACTTTTTTGACTATTATCTCAGCCCATTTGGGCTTTGTTTGGTGTCAGAACAGCTGTTCGCGTCTTCTGATGAGTTTCGGATGCTGACGTCATTGTATTTCCTGTTTGGATCCATGATACGATGAATCTCATCACCGGAGGATCTTCCAACGCTTTCGGCGATTTGGACTTGTTTAGAACCATTTAGTTGGAGTGTTGTTGGACTAAATGTGGACTTGGATGTTCATTTCATTACAGCATGTTTAGTTTATATTTTTTATATGCCGTGTTATAGCCACATACTTTTATAGGTGGCTTACATGGTATTCATATTTTACTGGCAGTCTGAGATATTCAACTTCAGTGTTAGGCTGCATTTGTATTTAAGTTAACAGTTAATGACGGGCATACGTATTTACTCTTTGCATAGCATGCCATTTGGCAGATTTTCTATGTAATTTTTGTCCGTCATTTAGGGTGCCTGTCTCGTGGTTAATGTGAACATTATTTCCATTTTTTGTGTAACAACCGACAAGGGATTATGAGTTCTATGTATGACTGACTGATACAATTTGCGCCATTTTGCTTTTTTTCATCATCATTGCAATTGTTTGCTTTTGGTTGCATTTGGCGTTCTCACATTAATCTATTGGTCTCTATCAGTTCCGGACGTTTGGAATGGTTGATTTCCTGTCCGGATTCACCATGCGGTGATCTGTATTGTAGTCAGATGTTGTATTTCCAATGGTTATTTTTCATCTTTCAACACTAATATTCTTGTTTATTGTATTGTTAAGATTTTATACAACTACGACTCACACTATATGTTGGATGAGATGGTTAGCATTTTGGATTCAAGCACTTCATTGTAATATGCTTTTGTTGTATTTTGGTCATATGCCAGGATTTTGTTTTCTATATGCATTTCAACATATATAACACTATGCGAGTACTAGATACTTAGATAACTAGATAGTACAGTGTTTGTGGGTGCAATTGTGGGCCAATACGATAGGTGGTAAACTTTCCAGTCCCTTTTGTTCCTTTGTTGGTCCATGGTTCATGTTTAGTATGAACAATTGGACATTATATTTCATTGTTTGAAGGTTAATTGGATTGGGGCGTGATTACATGCAGGGCCAAGTTTTTGCCTCATTGCTCTTGGCTTATATGTGACTAATTAGGTGTACCTATTCCAGATCTGGGGGGTCCATTCAAACTTGTTGGTCTAGATTCATAGGGGCCCAAGTATGGGTTTGCTATTTTGTGAATTCATTTCATTGTAATTTTCTCAGTGGCATATTTATGGATTATATTGTTTCTTATATATATGCTGGTGGGGTTTATTTGGTCTGGGTGTCGTATTGAACCATGTTTTGTTCACCAAACATTATGTGGCTTGTTTTGGCAACATATTAATTTGCTTTATCAGCTTTATAAAGTTGATGCCAGTTTGGTTGTGCTCCAATGAACACACTTCAGCCTATATTGGGCTTATATTAGTGATAATTCATTTTTTTGACTGATTAATTATTATACAGGTTGGTTTATGTCTCATATTTTGTTGTTTAATTCAATATATTTTATATTGGATTTTATATATTCTGATTGTTATATGTGTGATTACAGTTTATTGGTATCTTGTTTTACAATATTCAGACCTATACACAGCAATATGACCTTGTATGTTTTTTGCAGGTTGTTTGGGCTGTCTATTGTATTGGTCTATTTGATTGGTTATTGATCCACCAGACTTATACATATACACCAGGTTATTTATACATTATTTATTTTTTGGTGTTGACTGTATAATGGTTTGATTTTGGATCCAAAAATTTTTTTGCTCTAATTTTTGGTCTATATACAAAATTGAACTACAGGTGTGTTTATATTCACATCAGTTACTGTTGGGTTCAAAACAATATTTGTTTTGGGTGTTCAATTTTTGAAGCACAATTCAACTGGTTTGGTCTGAGCAAGACTACTTATAAACTACGAACATGGCATTGTCACCGATTATACAGGGATTGTCAGCTGACATGCACGATTTATCTGTGTTTGGTTTGGACAAGCAGGATTCATCTATATTGGCAGATGTGGGTGGCATTGATGTGGATGCACAATGTGATATATTTTTTAATAAATTGGGCAAACAAATGAAGATGGTCAGGACTAATGTGTGGCATTTACGCCTGTTCAAGGCATATCAACAAAAACATATTACCCCACGGGGTCTCAGGGTCAAAATACAACCTTTGGTCTCTGATATTGATGACCAGTTGATTCAGGATTGGGGTCATATTCAACAGCTGGCCTCATCCCAATTTGTGGATGCCTTGGCTGATTTTTACGGGCGCAAGGTACAACAGGGCATCAAGGATTTGGATGTCTTAAGTTCAGAGACCAACAAGTTTGAAGTTTGTGATTCCTTTGCTATACAGGTTAAGAAACTCACCACAGATTTATCTAAACTTGAAAGCACTCTTAAAGATAGGAAAATTAAAAAATTTCTTCGTGATGTGGGTGATTATGACAGGGGGAAACCTTTTGATAATTCTAAGAATGTATCTTTCAGATTGCCCAGGGAAGATTATAAACATGACAAAAGAGCATCTACTCCAAAAAGAAAAAGGCCTAGGTCCATTCTCAAGACCAAAACCGGTTTGTCAAGTGGGACATCTGGGGAAGATTATTCCTCTAATACTGAAGGAAAATCTGATTCACACTCATGTGAGGGACCACCTATGTCCAAAAGAGATAATTTGACACACCCTCTCAATCTAGATACCGACGAGGGGGGCGGAAGCATAGGAAATACAAAATCCAAACACAGTTTGGAAACATTAATGAAAATCATGACACAGCAATAGGTATAGACTCTAATGTTCATAATATTTCATCTTATGATCTAACCAATGTACAAATTAAAGTATTGAATAAAGGGCTCAATTTTGTTCCAGGGTTTTTTGTCTCTGAACAGTCTCTGGCACAGGATGTTACCAATTTTTGTCGTGTATTAAATCTGAAGGTGTTTTTTGATAGTAATGTGGATAATAATGTCTCTAATATGCCTGGTGACACAGTTGGCAATTTTAGATTTAAAAAATCGACCTTCATTCCACCTATGAATCACTTGGTAGGGGTATTCCAAAAAAATGTCCTACGGGATATACACTGTCATCTTAAAGACTTTCCAGTCACTTACAATAACTTGACTACTGAGGAATTAGGTTGTTTGGATGAGTTGATTGCCAATAGAAATTTGGTCATTATTCCAGCTGACAAAGGAGGAGCGGTAGTGATCATGGACAAAATGGCTTATGATGGTGAAGCCATGAGACAATTGGGTGACACACAATATTATAGGCAGATGTTAGTGGACCCTTCTGTCCACTTTAAGTGCCAGATTGATGGTTTTCTAACCAAGGCAGTGGATGAAGGTATTATCACTCAAGAAGTGAAGGAGCAGCTAGTGGTTGGGTCACCAAAAAAACAGTATTTATATCTGTTGCCCAAGATTCACAAACATGCCACTAAGCCACCTGGGCGACCAATAGTCTCTGGATATGGGTCCCTTACGGAACCACTTTCAGAATATTTGACTCTTTATCTGAAACCGCTATTGAGTCAAATTAGAGCCAGGATCCAGGACACTACACAATTCTTGGACATTATTAATAACTCCCAACTTCAATCTCATTGGTTATTATGTACCCTGGACATCACCTCTCTCTATACCAACATTCCCCATTGGGCGGGTCTACAAGCGTTGGATTATTGGTTGGCTAGATCAGGTCTATATCCATCTGGATTTAACACCTTTCTTGTATGCCTTACAGAATATGTGCTATCTAGCAATGTTTTCTATTTTCAGAATCTTTGTTATTGGCAGAAGCAGGGCACTGCCATGGGTGCGTCTTTCGCACCCATCTATGCTGATCTGTTTATGGCATACATTGAAGAGATTATAATTTATGATGTGTCACACAATATATATATGTGTGAGATGGATATATGGCGTCGGTATCTGGATGACTGTTGGTTGGTGTGGAAAGCTGATGAACAATATCTCTTGGAATTTCTTGAATATCTTAATAATAACGTATGGGGAATTGAATTTAAATTGACTTATCATAAGTCAAGGATAGTATTTCTAGATGTAGAAATCACCAGGAATCAAGATCACACTCTATCCTCTAGGATGTTCAGGAAATTCCCTGAATTTAATTCCATACTACATGCCACCAGCTTCCACCCACAACATGTCATCCAGAATATACCGAAATCTCAGTTTCTTAGAGCCAGGAGAATCTGTTCTAGCCAGGAATCCTTTATGGATGCCCAAGATGATCTGACTTGTAGATTCATTAAGAGGGGTTATCGTCCAGGTTCGATACATGTTGCCAAAAGATTTGTGTCTAGTTTGAATAGGGAGGATTTACTAACATATAAGGATAAGGACAATTGTCAGCAGTCGCAACCCTTACGTTTGGTAACCACATATGGACGCAATACACCAGGCTTCAAAAACATTATACAGAGACATTGGAACATCCTCAAAGCTGATTTAAAACTTGGTTCTATGTTGCCAGATTACTGTTCTTTCTCATTCAAGAGGGGACAAACCATTGGTTCAAAGTTGAGCCATTACAAGAGAGTGGGCGTTGGTTTTTCTGAACCAACTCAGCTGTCCATTTTAGGGAAACCTATTGTTGGATGCATTCCCTGTGGGCATTGTTCATTTTGTATTCGTGTTTCACGTACTTATGAATTTACTAGTAAAAATGTCTCACAAGTTTTTGATATAAAGTTTTGGGCTAATTGCAACACTGAGTGGGTCATCTATTTGGTGACCTGCACGTGTTCTGCTTTCTATGTTGGAAAGACTTCTCGAGCTTTCCGTCTTAGAATTTGTGAGCATTTGAGTGACATCAAAAAGAAACGTACTAGCAATGCCTTATATAAACATTGTTTGCAACATGTATCTGCTTCATACAAATTTGTGGTCATTGACTGTATTAGAGGGAAATGTAGTGACAAACAGTTCTGGCAGGAATTGCTTAGCTCTAAGGAGAAAAAATGGATTATTAAACTTGGAGCTCTGTTTGCACCTGGTCTTAATGACCAATTATGAATTCTTTGTTTGGATTGGATAATGGGTTGGAATCAATCCTTATATATATGTGTGCACTGTGATATTCTGTTTTTCCATTTTGTATTTCACTGAAGAAGGCTCAGTGGAGCCGAAACCGGTTTGAATTAATATTTTTGGAATGTACTGCTTGTTTGTAACCTTATAGCAGTATTTCAGCAGGGGAGATTTCTCCCTCTGGTCAATAAATGTTATTTCTTGATATGGGTATTACCAACACTTGCTGGCTCTTTTGTTGACTGTTATATATATTAACATCATTCATTAATTCGTGTAATAACCCCAAACCCACTGTATTGGGAATTACAGTAAATAGTGACACAACATCAAGCGTCACCAAGATAATGCCAGAACTAGTTATATCCTTCTTCATAAAAGCAAAAAGGTCATGCAAAAACTGCTCTGTATCCTTAAGAATAACTTCAGAGCTATCCACTATTGTTCTAAGCTTCTTATCCAAATATATTGATATTGCTTCTGTGCACCATCCACCACTCGAGACAATAGGCCTCATGGGTGGTCTATTGGGGTTCTTATGCACTTTAGGCAAGCCTTTTATATACGGAATGGTATATTTAATATTAAAGAAATAGTCACATAGCTCCTTGGTAATCATCTGTGCATGATGTAAATGTTTAATATAATTATTAACTGATTCTACCATTCCTTTCACCTCACTGTAATTAATTTTCTTGTAAAAATCAGTGTTGCCTAACATCTCATACATCAAATTTTCATATAACTCAGTGTCTAGGACAACTATACGCCCACCCTTATCTGCAGGTCTAATAACCAGGTCATCATCTTTTTCAAGATCATGTAGAGCTTCTGATTCACTCCTACTGAGATTATGCCACTTGTTCTTATTCAATTTGCTATTATGTACTCTATATATATCATCTATCACTATTTGTTCAAACGCATTAATCAGTGCTGTCTGTTTGGGGACATACATTGGGTCTATTAAAGACATGACTGACATCATTACTATTACTTACTTGATTCTGATGAAACATATATTTAAGCATCAGATTCCTTGTGAACATCTTAATGTCAAAAATCAAATCTGTTATATTCATATCACTAGTGGGTATGAAGGACAGACCCTTAGAAAGTACATTAATCTCAGAATTAGTTAAAGTACGTTTAGAAAGATTAGTTATTAATGTCTTACATTCTGGAATGCTTTCTTTATTGTGTACGTATTCTCCTTCACTTCTTTGAATTTTCTTTTGTGACGTGTGTTGCTCCTGCCCCTGGGTTGAAAACCTGACCCCTGAGGCGCTCTCCGGTTCAGCGAATTGTCCCTCATAGGAAGTGGAAAAACCAGGGCTTGTGTAGCTGCTGTAACCGCTTCCAAATGTGGCAATGGGTGCTGTCAGAGACTATAGATAATGTGAATACGTACAAACGCAAATTGTTACAAATTAAACTAAGAAAACTAAAGAGGGATCGACAGGACTTTGCTGTTGGTAATATCTTTACTTGGCCACGTGATACTATGCTGCCTGGCAGTAAGCACGCAGGGATGGATGAAGAACGACGGAGTGACATCATCGGAGCTTCTGTTGAGGCTGGAGTTGGCATTCGAGCAGCATGTGAGAATATATATATATATATATATATATATATATATATATATATATTTTTTTTTTTCCCCTTAAATATTTTTTTATTTTCAATTAAAATAACATTTACATAATATTTTAAATA
Organism: Protopterus annectens; assembly: GCF_019279795.1. Lineage (NCBI taxonomy): Eukaryota > Metazoa > Chordata > Ceratodontiformes > Protopteridae > Protopterus > Protopterus annectens. Next base: position 243,360,223 of record NC_056750.1, read on the forward strand.
TAATTTTAAACAACTATATACAATATTTACAATAGCCTGACTTTCAATTATATGCACTGTATGTTATTAAATATAGAATTAACAGATCAGTTATCAGAGATACAATATTAATTATTGCAGAGTGTCCAACAAAGATATAATTTTCTTCCAAGGATTATTTACCAGTGGCCTGGGATAGATTTGTAGTTCGTTGATTTTTATTTCCATCAATGTAATTGTCTTTAGTAAAGTGTAGAATTCTTCCAAGGTTGGGGGTGTATTTGAATTCCACCTTCTGGTTACGCATTTCCTAGATATAGCAAGTACCGTCCATAAGAAATACATATTTATCTTATTCAGGTAGGGACCTTCATTTACATTTAGAATTATCAATACTTTAGTTAAGGTAAAGGATTCAATAAATAAGGCTTGTAAAAAATGATTAATTCCATTCCAATATGATTTAATTTTATTACATTCTTAAAAAAATATGAATCCAGTCTGCTTTATTTGACTTTTCTCACCTCCAGCAAAAAACATTTGTAGTAGTACTGATCTTTTTAATTCTATCTGGTGTTAAAAATGCTCTATGTAAGTATTTCCAGTTAAATATTTTCCAGTTCTGTATGTTAGAGGTGTAATTAACTGATAGTAAGATGTTAGTTTTAATTTCTTCTGTTAACTGCAATGACTGACCTTTTGTCAAGAACTGCCAGCATGATGGTTTGGGAATTGTTTTATATGTTATTAACTCTTTATATAGATTTGAAATGGAATTTTTCTTTTTACAACTATTATTTATAAATTCATACAGAAAACTTATTTGATTTGGAATATCTTTAAATGAGAAATTATTAATTAATCTGCATAAATCTTGAGTGTACATTAGAATGCTTTGTAAGGTTAACCAGTCCTGTGTTGGAATATTGTAAGCAGTTTTTATCATATGTATATCTAAACATTTAATTTATTTACACATTGAAACCAGCATAAGAATCCATTTTGTTCACAGGAGGTTATTGTTTCCCTCTATATTTTGTGAAGAAAGTTCTTAGTGATGGTAAATGGGGTTAAAAGATCAAACCAAAGTTTTAGATCTATGTTTGCATTGATAAGTTTCCTAAATGAACTGATGTAATGATTAATCAGTATTGTTTTAGAAGGTTTTGTTATATTGTATACTTATGCATAGTATGTACCAGGGTTTGTTTGATTTGTCTACTATTAAAACGTTTTTTAACAGATTAAATTCATTTGTTAATATAGCCATTGTTAATTCTTTCCAGTTGGCAAAATAATTTGGGTTTATCCGGGCTATTGTAGTTTTAAGCACAGATGCTTTTATATATGTTTCTATTTCTGGGAAGTTCAATCCTCCTTGTTTCCAAGGTCTAATATGATGAGTTAGAGCAACTCTATTCTTTTTGGGATACCATAAAAATTTTATTAAACATGTGTTTGTTTCTTTAAGAATGCATCTTTCAGGAATTAACTGTATTGCTAATGCTACATATAGTATTTTTGGCAATAAGACCATTTTTATTAATTGCAATCTGTCTTCAAAAGTTAATATAATTTAGTTCCTCTTTTATATATATATATATATATATATATATATATATATATATATATATATATATATTTATTGTTTCAATAATGTTTTTATAATTTATTAATATTGTTTCGTTTATATTTTTGCATAACACTATTCCTAAATAATTTAGCATAAGTTCTTGTTTTCCTATGATGGATTTATCTGTAACTTGTAGTTCTTTTTTCTTATTTAAAAATAGAAATTTTGATTTTGATCTATTAAAGTGTAGACCTGAAATCTTATAATATGTCTCCATTACTTATTCTACCTCTCCTAATGACTCTCTGGAGTTTGATAGGGTTAATAAAATATCAGCAAAAAGCATTATTTTAGATATGTACTGGTCATAGACTTCTATTCCTTTTATTCTTGGATTATTGCGTATTATTTCTGCAAGTATTTCTATAGCCAAAGCAAATAAAATAGGAGAAAGGGGACATCCTTGTTTAGTACCTTTTGTTATATGGATAGATTCTGAGGTAAAAGGACCTAATCTAATGTAGGCTAAGTTATTAATATATATTTTTTTAGTAATAAGATGAGAGGAGGAAATTCAAATAATGCTAAAATTTTAAATAGATATTCCCAGTTGAGGGAATAAAAGGCTTTTTCTATGTCTAATCCGATTACAAGTGTTTCTCTATCTTCTTTATTCACATAATCTATAAGAGTAAGCATCCTTTTAATATTATCATGTGTGTGCCTGTTATATAAAAATCCAGTTTGATCATTATTAATTGTCTTTGAAAGTGGGATTTTCATTCTGTTAGCTAGTATTGGCATGAATATTTTGTAATCACTATTCGGTAATGTACGAGGTGCAAAGGTCTGATGGTTTATTATCTTTTAGAATTGATGTTATGAGAGAATATTTCCATGAGGGTGGTATTTTTGCTTCTGACTGGACTTCTAGCAAAGTTTTATGAAAAAGGGAGATTACTGTTGAAGGGAAGAGTTTGTAAATTTCTGTAATTATACCATCTATCCCTGGAGCTTTGTTAGATTTACTTTCTTTTATCTTGTCAACAATTTCTTTGTAGGATATAGGTTTTTGTAGGTCTAGTTTTAATTTTTCGGGATTTTTTTATATTGATAAGGTTTGTATCTAAGTTTATTTGGTTGGTATCTAAATCTTCTGTTTTGAAGTGCTCCATATAATGGAACCGAAATGCTTCAAGGATGTCTCCTATATCTGATACTTTTTCCCTTTCTTTTCATGTTATTTGCTTTAGATTGTATTTTAATTCTTGTAGATAAGTTATGTAGATATCTGGGGAGGTGGCTAATGAGTTTATTTTTAATTTTTCCAAGGCTAGACAAGTTTTGTGTGTTAGGATTTCATTATTTTTTTTTATTTAATTCCTCTATTTCTTTTTGAGTTCTGGACAATTCTGATTTTTTTTTAGATTTTGCTGTCAAGAGTCTGGTTGTAAAGATTTATGATTCAGATTCTCACTCTCTGACTTTGTTTTTGTACCAGCTAATGGTCTTACCAAATAAATATGCTTTTTTAATGAGTCCTAATCCATGACTCTACTGATTTCTGTTGTATTATTAATTTCAAGAAATAATTGTAGTTCTGACAACATCCAGGGTCTGAATTCTTTAATTTTCTTGATATATGATGAAATTCTAGTTGAGACGATTAAAGGTTTAAAGTCTGTTTGGAGCTTTATTATCAGAGAGTCATGATCTGAGAAGGGGCATGGAACTATTGAGAAGTTGAGTATTTTTGTTTGCAAATCTTAAACTATGAATAATTTGTCTATTCTGGTTTGTGTTCCAAATCAATGGTCTTTATGGGAAAATAATAAGGATTTATCATCTTTTACTTTAAAAGTGTCAATTAAATGAAATGACTCAATCCATTTTTGTAAGGATTTTGAAATAGTTGCTGTGCGAAAAGACTTCTTAGTGGTTTCAGAAGCTTCTAAGGTATAATTAAAGTCCCCTCCCAGTATAAGATTTTCTTTATAATTGTTGGAAATAAAATCTAGGTGTTTTTTAACCGTTCCTGCTTCAATTCCTGGGAACCAATATAAATTAGCTAAGGTCCATATTCTGTTATTAAATTTAATTATAACAAATGCTAGTAGACCTTCTTTGTATTCATATTTATAAATAACTTTTGGAGTGATTATGTTTTTCTTCTAGAGAATTGATAATCCTTTTGTCTTTGTTCTATAGGAGGATTGAGCCAAGACTGTATAGTCCTTAGGGTTCCAAATAAAGCTATCATTAGTCTTAAAATGCATTTCCTGAAGAAATACTACTTGTGCCTTATTTAGATTTAAATATTTTAGTAAGTTTGATATTTTATTTGCATTATTTAAGCCATTAGTATTTAATGATGTTTGTCTTTTCGGCTTTTCCCAGTAGGGGTTTGCCACAGCGAAACTCCAGTCTGCTAATGATTGGCAGTAGATTTTTTTTTTTTGTGCTGAGTTGCCAGCCTGATGCCCAAACTTCAGCGAAGGCACACCCATTCATGCATGTCTTTCGGAGGCCACTCGACAATGATAAGAATGCTAAATCCATTTCAAGTTATTGTTGGAAGAAACTTTTTGCTTCTTTTTTTAATTTTGATTATAGTAGTTATACCATTTTCTCTGATAACATTGGATGTTATTTTTATGTGTGTAAACTTGGGAGTGTAATTTAATGTTTTTCTTTAAATATAAGTAGGGTAAAATTCTGGTCAGGTTTTAAAAAAGTACTTCTATAAAACATTAATTCTAAAGTATCAAATACAAGTAAATATGAATTTCCCATTAAACATGGAATGAAAGTCATTCCTAATCCAATAGATAAAGATAGATCTATTGGATTATCACTCATACCTTTAACCAACAAATAAAATGATGTACTGTATCAAATGTTATCACAAGTTTTACTAAGCTACTCTGTATAAGTTAGTATCTCTGATCTAAAATAGTGTATTGTCTTTTATGTTACTGTTGCATATAATATATTCTTATGTTGCTATTGCCTATATCGAAGCTTTTCTCTCCGGGCCTCTACTGAAAATGGATACATATCCAGCTAGACTAGCCCGGTCAACAAATGTAAAACAAATAAATAAACAATATCAACTGAGCTCCATATGTTAAATTATTATATGGAGAATTTTCTTAAAAGAGATATGAAATTCTATATTGTTCTATTATTGTTCTATAGTATTTTATATATCAGGATGGAATGTTAGTAGTATAAGCAATTATTATGTTGACTTAGAAAATATCCAATATTTAGTTACCCTTAAGAGATCCCAAACATGTCAGCTATGTCATTTTTGGTAAATTAAATGCAACAGAGGAGCAAACACTAAATAAACCAAAACAGATAGATTATTACTAAAATAATTTGACTAAAAGGACTCTACAGAAGACAAAGAGTGATTACCAATTAAATATGAATTTACTGTAGGTGTACTGTCTTCCTTTACTTTCCCACTCTTCAGCTCACCAACTTCATTTATGTGTGCTCAAGGAGAGTTCATGCACAGATATATGGTTAGTATACCTGTTTTTCGCTATTTTAGCGTTTTGTTTTTGTTTTTGCTTTTGTTTTTGTTTATGATGATCGCAATTGCCTAAGTGGGATCTATATTTTAACGCTGTTGGCGGTTTACATAAGAAGCCCAAGATTTGCTATGCTTTAAGTGTGGTTTACCAAAGGATGCAAACTTATATTTTTTAGATCCATGAACTAGGTATAGTCTTAATGGATACATGCGATAAAGTGTTCTGATTGTCTTTAACAAAATGACCAACATTATGGTTCGTCTGTTCTACATAATTTGATTTTGAAAAAGTTTTTTAACAGGCATGTTTTGAGTTTATTGCTTTAATGTTTGTGAATGGGATATCCCATCAATGTTTTCATGGAATGGTTTTGTGTATAGTTTCAGTTCTTATAAGAACATATCATATTTTTTGATTATATGTGTGTCGAAGTGTCTTATGCCTATATGTGTATAATGTTTGATGTACAATCTATGCAATAGTTGCTTAGCAACAAGTTTTTAATTGATTAAATGGTTTTACTAATTGATGCAAGTTCCCGCCCAGTGCGGAATATAAGTTGAGTCTCTGCTATGTTTTAATGAAATCTGAAGAAGCGCGGTTGCACCGCGTGAAAGCGCTTATTTCTCTTTTTTGTTCCTGTTTCTGGTTTTGATTAAAAGGACATCTATTTTTACAACGAAGAGTCATCGTTTTATGTCAGCACAGGGGTGGCAGTTCTGTATATGTTTTTTGGTTTGCTCAGACCAACAGTTTGGTGACTTATTATAGCCAGTACCAACGGCTGAGATTGCAGGAGCATTTCACTGATTTGTCCTAAGTGGCTGGTTCACCGCTTCTGTTTTTCACAATTATTATGTTGACTTAGAAAATATCCAATATTTAGTTACCCTTAAGAGATCCCAAACATGTCAGCTATGTCATTTTTGGTAAATTAAATGCAACAGAGGAGCAAACACTAAATAAACCAAAACAGATAGATTATTACTAAAATAATTTGACTAAAAGGACTCTACAGAAGACAAAGAGTGATTACCAATTAAATATGAATTTACTGTAGGTGTACTGTCTTCCTTTACTTTCCCACTCTTCAGCTCACCAACTTCAAGTTACACTTATGAAAAGACATGGCTTATCAGTGGTATCCTGACTCAGAGTAGAGGCACCCTACATTCTAGTGTGCAGTGCTTTTACATATTTATAGATTTACAAAGCAGAGTCTAAGAATGAACTAAGATCACCCTGACCATTCCCATCCTGCATAGGGCACCTCCTGCTTCCAGAATGGGTAATCACACCAGGTCTAGAATGAATCTCAAGGTACCTATATGGTAATCAAGACTTACCTTAGGTAAGTATTAATCAAATAGTATTTAGAGCATCTTAGAGAGTTCTCGAGACAGTTAGAATACTCTTAAGCCTCTCCTCCCTTGACCAAAAACAGAGATTTTCCTTCCCTTTCATTCCCTTGTTTTAAATCAGTACTAATAAAGGAAAATCAGCAAACATAGGTAAACAGAAATAACATTCAGTAGTCCGTCTTGTACATGACTCTCTATCCATTAAACAAGTCAGTGACTAACATCACTTTAGTAAACATTATAAAGACAAATTAGAAATAATTTCCTAACTCTTTAAATTTTCTGATAAAGCAAAAAGTTAACAATAAGCTATTTTAACTAAAAGTATAAAGCATTTCAATTTTTCCTTGCATGTATACATTTCTACTTATACTGTAGTGTCAGTAGCTGTCTTTGAAATATGTACAATACTTCACTTCTTCAAATCATTCCTTTTTCAATTCAGGTTTTGTTTTGTCAAACTGGCAACAATATTTCAAAGGCACAATTAATATTTAGACTGATGTTTCAAATAAATAACTTGTCAGTTGCCAATTGAGTTAGTTTAGAGTGTATGATTAGTGCAAATATAGCATGTTGCAAAAATAATATGTTATTTTTTCGTGTGGTCTAGAGGCTGTCATATGCAAGTGACATATATAATGTAGCATATATAGAGCAGATAGCTTATGGATTCAGGTTGTTAAAGTAAAATATGCTTATTAATCAGAGTTTCATTTAAATTCACAAGTAACTTGGGGACATTTCAGTTGAGTTTCCAGGAATGTGTAGTCCAATGTGAGTAATTGAGTCCCCTTTTCCTCATGAACATATGTCACAAGTCATTAAACTAAGCAGAGTCAAACATCTGTCTAATAATCATTATAAAGACAAAGAATAGTAATTTCCTAGCTCTTCAAACTTTCTGATATTGCAAAATGTTGACAGTAAGTTATTTTAACTGGAAGACTAAACATTTCAATACTTCCTTGTGAATATATATTTTTACTTTTACTGTAGTGTCAAGAACTGTCTTTGAAATCTATGCATTGCTTCACTTCTTTCAAGTCATTCATTTTACAGTTCAGATTATATTTTGTCAAAATGTCAAGAGCATTTCAAGGGCACATTTAATATTTAAACTGATATTTTAAATGATCATTAGTTACCAAGTGAGTTTGTACAGAATGTGAGGTAACTGCAAAGATAACATGTTGCAAAAAGTAATATGTATCTTTTCATATGCTCTAGAGACTGACAATTTCAAGTAACATATAAAATGTAACTTTTACAGTGCAGACAGCTTGTGAAATCAGCATGTTACAGTGAGTAATACGTTTTAATCAAGCAGCTACATTTCAGTACACATGTAGTTTGGGAACATTTCAGTTGTGTTTCCAGGAATATGTAATCTTATGAGGATAAATCATAAAATATAGCAATAACCCACGCCTGGGTGTGGGTAATGCTGGATTTACCCATGGTTGGTGTGGTTTGGTCATGAGGGCGAAGCCCAAGTGGCCAAACAAAGACAACCATGGGTAAATCCAGCATTACCCACATCCAGAAGTGGGTTACTGCTATTATACAATGACATTATTTAAGGGGGAAAAAAATTACTTTTCTTAAATAATGGCATTGTATAATGCCTCTTTGCTGCCCTTCCGCAGCTGTCTGGTATTCTGCGGCAGTTCTGATGTACTGCGCATGCGTATGCTTACGCAGTACATCAAAGCTGTGGGCAAAAGCAATAGAGAAAGCAAGATCTCCGTTGCTTTTTACAAAGTGTCTCGCTATGTTAAAGGAGTTTAACATAGCGAGACAGCTTTAAAAAAAATAACGGAGAATCTCCTTTGCTTTTTTTAAAGCTGTCTCGCTATGTTAAACCCATTTATAATAGCGAGACACCTTTAAAAAAAGCAACGGAGATAGGAAGATCTCCATTACTTTTTTTAAAGCTGTCTCACTATGTTAAACTCGTTTAACATAGCGAGACAGTGTGTAAAAAGCAACAGAGATCTTGCGTTCTCCATTGCTTTAAAAAAAGAGTTATACTAATGGAAAAAGTCCAGGCAACCGGACCTTTTTCCATTAGTATAACTCTGATTTACAATGTGCATGCTGACCAATCAGCGTGCATGTTTTAGAATATTAATGGGGGGTTGTTGTATAATTACAAATAATCCTATTATGTATTTATTTTACCTTGTTTAGGTTGTTTTTCATTTTAATAACTAAACAACATTACTTTTTCTTATTATTTGTTATCTGTGAGGCTAAATGCACTTCGCAGATTCAGAGTGTCCTTAGAAAGTGCAGCAATTGTTTACTGCTGCTATGGCAATGCAAATAGAATGTGAAGAAAGCTTCACTTCTCTTAACCAACAGTACATTCATTTCCCCTCCTTTTTTTTTTATGTATTTGTTAATACTAAAAGGAAATAATTCAAAGGACATATGTACATGAATGGAACATTTCAGAGTTAATCACGAACATGTCCCCAATCCCATTAAGCATAACATTGACTATCATTAATCTAATAAATATTGTAATAATTAATTAAGTTCACTCTTCCAATTAGTTTACCTTAAAACTAGATTATTTTAGGCTATTATTTATCTATGTATAGATAGTGAGTTATTAAATATATACAGACTATATTAGTATAGTAAATAGGAGAGAATTTAGAAAGGGAGACAAGATGCAGTTAAAATAAATAATGAGAAAAGAGAGAAGAGAGAAAGAAAAGAGAAAATTAAGAGAAAATACACATATACTATGTATGTTGATTTACAGTATAAATATTTTATGTGCTATATAACCCTCCTTCTGTGAAAGAAAAATACTGTTTTACATACCTGAGGTAATGTGAAAACTCTCATGTGTCATCTATTTTCAAAAAAATATAAATAAAGATTCCAGTAGTTAGTTACCTTTGTTTTAAAATTCCAAGCAGTAAAATTGGTCCTTTGAAGTAATGTTAAAACAATTCATATCATAGCAGATGCTTTGAGAGATTTGGCTGTAACAGTATCAGTCTTTTGCTTCTTCTTTTTGACATCTGTGCAGACATTTGTTTCTTTTGTTGTCTTGAGAAAAGGTGACATCCAATTCATACCTTCTGGTAAAATAATCACATTATTAGTTTTAATAAATGAAGAGGCTCCCACTAAGTCAATAAAAGTTCTCATCTCGTTGGCATACAGTATTCTTATCTTAGCTGGATATGCAAGTTGTGCCTTGATGTTATTTTGTTTCAGAAACTTTATCATTGGCCACACTTTTTTCCTTTGTTCCATTATTCTAGATGATTAGTCGTTATCAAGTCTTATCAGGCTCTGTTTATATTTTAGAGGTGCCTTCCTCCAAGCAAATCTTAAAATCAGTTCCTTGTCCAAGTATGACGGAAATGTGATAATTACTGGCCTAGGAGGAAAGTTTGAGTTAGTGGCAGGTTTCCCAAGAGCTCTTTGTGCCCTTTCAATGCCAAAGGAAAGTCCTTCTTTTAAATTTAAAAAGTCAGGGATCCAGTTTGATAAAAATGAAATAATATCCTCACCTTCTGTGTTTTCAGGTAATCTGAAAATCCTAATGTTATTTCTCCTCTCTCTATTTTCCAAGTCATCTGCTTTATTAACCAACCAAGTGTTTTGTTTAAGAAGCAGTTCTTTCTGTGTTTCCTTTTCCTTAAGTCTGCTTTCAAAGTCATTTAGAGAAACCTCTATTCCTGTTATCCTTTGTCTGGTGTTGTTGTAGCATTTCCTTGAGGGTGTCAGCCTGTTTTTGACTGCTTGTTTTAAGATTTTCCAGGTTCTCTCTAAAATCATCCATCTTCAAAGACAACTCCTGCAGGGTAGATGCCATCTGTTGTAGTTTCTTTTTTAAGGCAGCATCCTGGTGAGAATTCTTTGAGTTGCTCATTTTAACAAGTGAATATATCTCCAAGCTTTTTGACAGGAAATTATTTATAAAACTTCACCAACGTTTCTAATTAATTAGTCCTTTATCTATAAGTTTTATACTTTGAAGAAAAAAAAAGAATATTTTTCCTGTCTTATTTAGCTAGATATATGGAGCTCTAAAATACTACTGCTTTCAGTTAGCCATTCGGGCTCCACCCCCCAATATGTATATTTTTACTAAAATAATTAAGATTACCATGAAGAGATGGAAGCTATCAAGGATCAACCAGTTAAAGGATTGCATTAAGTGGGTGGTCTGCCATGGCTTTATTTGTTTGTTTCTTTGTGTGTTTATTTATTTGTTTGTTTGTTTTTTGAAACGTTTAATTCCATTCTCTTTATGAGTGGGTATCGTTAGTCAATACACCCGATAGTTGATATGATTTGGTGGTTGCTAAGAGACTCTATTAAAAGACCAAAGGCAGCTATGTCAGTAGGGGGAGAAGAAAGGACCCGGTCAGTAACATTGGTGTTTCCTGTCCTCTTACTCATATGAGTAGGAATAGTAAGCAACTGGGTTAGGGTGGACAATTGTTCAAATGCTGAGTGAGAAATATCAAAACTGATATTCCTAAGCAAGGACTTCAGTATCGGTACTTTACATTATATATGCTAGTATGTTTTCCAAGATATTCAGTGATTTTTTTTTTTTTTTTTTTTTTTTGGGACCAGTTGTGCTGTGTTTTTATTATGGCACTGAGGCAAAGCAAAATCAGATGGAAGAATGAGACAACACACCAAGCTATAGTTAAAAGTAGTTTAATAAAAAATCAGTTACTCACAAAAATCACCAGCTTAATCATCTTCCACACTATACTAAATCAAGCAATCAATTAATCAGTCAGATCAAATCAAAGTAAATCAAATCAAATCACGATCAATCCGGCAACTTAAATCCAGATGCATTAATCAATCAATCAATCAATCAATTAATCAAATTAGAATAAAGTAAGCAACTTAAATCCTGATGCATGAAGGGAACTCAAGCACTGGTTATCAAACCTAAGTCCTGAGGCAAGTAAGAAAGGGAGGAAGGTCAGCAAATGAAACAACTGCCATGGATTATATACACAGAAGTGAACATGCAGTACTTTTTGGAAATTTACAGCTGCTGAACTGATACTTTTTGGAAATCTAATGACATTGATTATAAATAGCATGTAGTTTTCTGAGTTGTCTGAAACATATACAAAAACATTGTTATTTTTGATTTTTTTTTTTATTTATTTTTACATACTAGGTTCCCAAATCTGCTCTAAAACATGTCTCTGTGAAGCTTGGGTTGGGGTTTGGAGTAATGATTAAGGCATTTACCTCACAGACAGAAGGTACAGAATGTGATTTTCATCATTGGAAGAGAAATTGGTCAGACTTAAAATAGCCAACAAGGACAGTTAGCTCAGTACTTACCTATGGCTTTTTCCACTTTCTAAGCACACTCCTGATACACAGGCATTGGGTTGAAAAGGTCAGGAGCTGCAGCTTTCCAAGAAATATGTTTATTTCATATATTTTAAAACATAATGCAAGACCATGATTGATTAATGCAGGAATATTAAAACATACTCACTAATAATCATATTCCAATAGGCTAACAATTATAATATCCAATTAATGTAAATTTATGTTTTTGATATTCGCTTTGATGTTTCAAACCCAACTTTGAAAAAAAGTAAAATGGAACACATACGGATGGTGCCAAGTTTAATGGATTAGTGAAACCTGGCTGGAAGTTCAATGTTTTGGTTAGAACATAAGAGGTATAATAGTAACTACATCTGTACTTGTATTCAGGGAGTATTTATTGTTAAGCATGGAATATTTGATGCTATCTTTAATAGATATGACAAGTACCCCAGTTGTTTCATGGAATTTATCCTGTCTGAAAAAAAACTATAACTAGGGATACTGACCTTACAGCTGGGAATAAATTATTTAAACCTAGAAATAAATTATTTAAACCTTAATTAAAGAAATGCATGACGTCTGGGTCATGTCTTTCTATGAAGATCTCAGTATGGTCACCCTTACTGCACATATTGCAACTGCTAATATCTATACTTTTCAATCTAATTATGTTTGATGTGTGGGGTCAAGATTTGGAGTGAGTGACTGGATTTTTTTTTTTTAGCTTTTTGAACTATATGTACAGTTCAAGTATACAGTTTCTGCAGCTAATAGCTTTCAGTTATACTATTTCTGCCGCTAATAGCTTTCAAATATACAGTTTCTGCAGCTAATAGCTTTAAGTTATACTGTTTCTGCAGCTAATAGCTATAGCAGAATAGTGGAAGAATTTTTCATAACTAGGATATTTCTTCATCTTCAGTGGTTGTGCAATCATAGATCTATATTTTCAGTGAGAGATATGGGGTGCAAGATTTTGGCACCCTTCTAAAATGTCTTTTGTCACTTTTTCAGTTAGACTGGATTTGTACGTGTCTGCAATTTTCTTTTTTATGCTATTGGATGCAATGCTTCTGGTTTTGTGGAGTTGTCATATATCCAAAAATGACTGCAAAGGTAGTAAACACTGAAACAGGGAGGAAAATATTGTCTAGACAGAAAAAGATGGAAGGTCAAGGCAAAATTATAATGACTGATTACTGAGAGGAAGGAGTGCAGTGAGCATTAGGAAAGTAAGAAAGTAAGAAATTCTCAATTAATTATTCATTTCCATCTTTACAATACAAAGGACAGGAAGGAGGAAACAGGAAAAACATCTCACATGCAGCATATGCCAAGAGGTGCTGTAGAAAGAAAACTGAAAGAGTTGAAAGAAGACAAGGTACAGGGTCCTTATACCCCCCTCCCCCCAGCTTCCTAAAGAATCTGTCAGGTATGCTTACAGACCAATCCTCTAACAGAACTCTTTATCAAGTTAGGGAGTAACAGTGAGGTTTTAGAGGACTATTGGAGGTCAGAGTATGTCAAGTTTACAACTGGGCAACTAAAACTAATCTAGGAAACTACATACCCATAAGTGTGATATCAGTAACCATGAAATCATGAAGAAACTTACTAAAGAAAGGCTGCTTGGTTTCTGGAGAAGAACTGCAGGATAAATGCTAACATGGATTTGTGGAAAACTGGTCATGTTAGCCCAACCTGATTCATATTTTTTTGCTCTGAATATGAAGAAAACTGCAAAGAAAACCAAGTTTATGTTTATACTCAGCCCTATTAATATTTTTGAACCAATCCCTCATAAAAGGCTAATAGGCAAACTGAAGGAACTTAGAATAAGAGAAAAGTTGACTAAAAGTGGAAAAATTAAGCTGCAACTTTCGCCATCTTATTAGCACCCCCACACTACCCCCTGTGATCACCTCTGAGACATTCTGAATGCTCTGTGTAAGGCCAGAAACACTTGCTCCATGGGTCCTGATAACATGCCAGGCTACCTTCCCCTCATCACCAGACTCTGTCTGGTACACTCACTACTAAGCTATTTCAATTTCATCCTCTCCACTGGATCTGTGGCAGAGAAATGGAGAACAGCAGTAGTCATTCTGCTCAACAAAGGGGATTCCATAATTGATGCAAAAAAATATAGCACTATAAGCCTCATGAGCCGTATCTGAAAATGCATCATTATGGGACTTGTGTACAAGGACATAAGTAGCCTATAAGCCCTGGAACCAAGCAGGTTTGGTTTTGTTAATGGCAAATCCTTAGTCCTGAACCTGGTAGGCTTCTTTGAACATATCGCTGATGCATTAGACTTGGGTAAAACAGTTCATACAGCCTACCAGGACTTAGGCAAGACCACTGATACCATCCCACATTTTGGCATTATTGATAAGCTAATCAAACTAAATGTGAACTCATATTTTCCTTCTGGATAGCAAACTGGCTAGCTGACTGAACCCAATCTATTAGTGTGGGGGGTATGTTCACTTAAAAAAGCTACCAGGGCTGTTTCCAAGGGATCAATCTTAGGACCACTTCTCTTTGCTATTTACTTCTCTGGTGTCAAGACTGACATTAAGGGTCTGTGACTGATCAAGTTTGTAGATGACTTTGAGATTCTTCAGGAGAGACTAACATGTACCTGTAAGTGATGCCTGGACCATGGCCTAAAACTAAATTCCAAGAAATGCAACATTATGTCCATAAGCAAAACTGGGCACCCATGCACCAACCACATAGATGATACCCCTTCAAACAATGTCGCATCCATTAGCGACTTGGGCACTTTCATGAATGAATTATCCTTTGATTACCATGTATCCACTACTGTTAGGAAATCCATTTACCTTGCCAGACTAATGTCCAGGGGTGTTTCTTCCAAATCTAAAGAAGTTATCATCCCTCTCTAGTCCTCCCTCATCAGGTCCATAGTAGAGTATAATGGACCCTTTAGTTTGTACCTGTCTAAATATATGACCCTGATTGAGAGACCACAATATTTTCTCACTAAGGTAATCAAAGGAATGACTTCCTTAAGCAACCCAGACTGCTTTAAAGTGCTTTTTCCCTTTTCTGTTTCCTACCGAATTTTGAGAGGTAAACTCTGTCTAGCCTACAGAGCCACAAATGATCCAGTCCTATGCAACATTCTGAATATCTGCAAAGCTAATTCTATCCTTAACACCAGCTCAAGGGATCTTAACTTCCACCAAAACATAAAAAAGACCTGCTGACAAGATAGATATACATCACAGGAAACCCTACTTTTATGGTACGGACATCATTTAGATGTAAAGCACAGCAGCTCCCTAACCCCCTTTAAG
>NC_056750.1:243692858-243820358 GCF_019279795.1 Protopterus annectens
TTTCTGACACCTCCTCCTTAAAACCCAAAAGGCCAGAAGAAATTATGTATTGTTACAATTATGCAAAAAGCCCAGAATCTCCAGACACAAGATATACAAAAAGATTGAGAGAGAAATTAGAGGAAAGAAAAATACTTCCACAAGAGAAACTGTCGGAAGCTTCAGATAAAAAATTGTGTTCGTTCATATAACAGATTTGTGTAAAAAATTATATAGACCAAGAAACTTTGATCTGTTTGGAAAAAGAAGCATCTGAGAAAGTGAGAAAATATAAACAATAAAACCTAGAGATTTTTGAAAAGTATAAGAAAGAGATATGGATATAGGAAAGAAAGAGAGATTTGATATGGTACAATATCTATGCAAAGTCACAGGCCAAATTAATTAATACAAAAAAGGTAACCCCAAGGATTTTCGAAGAGAAATACAAGCAAAGGCATCAAGATATGGAAAATTTCACAATAAAAATATAATATCACGAAAGGGGAACATAGAAAAGATTAGTAAAGTAGAAGTAAAAAAACAGAAGCTGAAGTTATGGAATGCCTGCGAAGTGAAGGATTTGATGTAGGAGGTCTAACACAGGTTACATCACAGCATGATGGAACGAGTTCCCAAAGTAAGGAGAAACAGGAAGATCAGGAGACATCTGAAGACGAATTATGGACATTGGGAAAAAAAGAGACATAATATGGTGTGATATTTATGCAAAGGTGAAAGCAAAAGTAATCAACACAAAAAGAGCAGCACCAAAGATATTTGAAGAGAAATACAGGCAAAGGAATCTGGGCATGGAAAATGTTACAATTCAAAAAATAAGAAGACAGAGGAAAATCAGAAAAGAAGATTTGTAATGGAGAAGTTAAAGAAATAGAAACTGAGGATGTGGAGTAGCTGCAAAGTGAAGTATTCAGTGTAGAAAATGTAACTCCAAAAACACCACAGCAGGATAGAGCAATGGACATCCAAATTAAGGAGAAACCAGTGGAATGGGAAGCAGCAGGTCAGTTGCCATATGAAGATATTTTACAGCCTTTCACAGGAAACAAGTATAAACATTCACTTGAAGTTGGACAGCAAGAGAAGGAACAGGAAATGGTGGCAACTCTGACACGGTTAATATTGAGGAGTGATAGGCCAGTGAGTTCTCATATGACAGAGCAATGGAATGGATGACACTGTATGAAACTGAAGAGAATGTGCCACAGGAAGATGCTATAGAACTTTCTATAGATTGCCCACAGGAAATGCAGAACAAAAAGTGTGCCACAGTTTAGAAGAAAATAAGCTAAGAGAAGAGTTGCTTGATTTAATAGAGATAGACATATTAAGATCAATGAAAGAAATAGGCTGCAGAAGGTCAATAAAACCCAAAAAGTTAGAAATTTGATAAAATAAATGAGCACAGTAATTAGGACTGTCCACAGAGACCCATGCGATATAACAGAAGTAAACAGGATATATTACTGTGCAGCTAAATTAATAACGGATAGAATTCTACCACAGGAACACAGGGTAGTAAGGGAAAGGAAGGGGAGAAATCGAATACCATTATGGAAGTATTGACTAGAGAAAACTATAAAGCAAGAGGGAGTGTATAAATATTTGGCAATTGATAAAGGATGAACAATAAAACATGAACAAATGTGAATAAAACTTACTAAGGAATATTTTAGAAAACAAATTAATTCTGAAAATATCCAGGAACAAAATTCAATCTATAAATCAGTTTGCTCTTCCTGTCCTAACGTACAGTTTTGGAGTGACTGACTGGACACAAATGGTGTTCTCTTCTTACCCTAGCAGAAGCATATCTGCGTCAAGCGGGAATGGAAATCAACCAAGAAGTAGATAAAAATCAGGCAGCAACTGACTGTGCCAAAAACCAGAAGAAGGAATATAAGGTGAAGGACCAGATCAGAAGGCAAGAAAAGTGGAAAATGCATATATATAGTTGCAAGTATAGAGAACTCCTGCAAGAACCTCATGTTCATCAGGAATGAACACAGGAATGGTTAAGGAGAGGCAAATTCAAACCAGGAGATAAAAGGTTAATATTGGCGGCCCAAGATAGTGGGCTACGTACACGTTGGTTTACAAAGTCCATTGAATGTGTGGGAGAAACAGACAAATGTAGGTTTTATAAAACAGAATTGGAAACAGTCGCACACCTTTTGCTGGTTGTGACATACTAATGGCAGAAGAACTGTATACTAAAAGGCATAATAATGTGGCAAGACTGTTGCACTGGGGATTGTGCAAACATTATGGTATTGAAGTGGCTGAAAAACACTGGAAACATGAGCCACAAAGCATCATAGAAAATAATGAAGGTTATATCACATGGGACCATCCATTACCAACAGTTCAAAAGACAGGTGCAGATATAGTTGTCCATGCAAAGAAAAAGTAGCATTGATCACTGAAATTGCTACACCTAGCAACTACAGTGCCTTGCATACAGAGAGACATAAAGTCATAAAATATCAGGATTTGCAGGCAGAAACAAGAGCAATGTGGAAGAAAGATATCCAGATGGTTCCAATAGTAGTAGGAGCAATGCGTCTTATAAAAAAGAACCTACAATCATATTTAGGTAGGTTACCAATACATGTAATTCCATATGAATTGCAGGAGGAGTCATTACTGGGCACATTGAGGGTACTGCAAAGGGCACTTCTGGCTGACATCAAATATTGAAACAATACTAATTTCATGAACTTTAATCGTACTTTGACTTAGGAATGGTGTCCATTCCTGTCATGGTATTAGAAACCCAAAAGACTTGGCAAAATTAAAAGGAAGAAACAATGAAGTACATTTGAAACAATGACAACAAGGAATGCACATAGCTAATACATTTTGGAACACAAACAAGTTAATTAGAAATAATAATAACTAGAAGCATATAATTAAAAAAACCACAACAGTGTAAGGGCATCTAAAATTTTCTGACAAAGGTTAATTTGATAATAGATAATTGCTTATTATAAGAAATTCAGCAGATGATTAATGAGTATATGAGAGCAAATCAGTTGCAGCAGTCATGTAATGTAGGAGTTATATATGCCTACAACATGCATGCAACATGCATGCAATATATACAGATGCAGTAGAATTCCCAGAATGAGTTAGTACTTGAATAAGGGGAATAACTTATTGTGAGCACCTTGCACCACTTTTCATACTGGTGTGAGTGTGTCTTCAGATTACCGACACCCCGACTGACTGATAGCTATTTAAATTCAGCATTTTAGTTATGAATAATGCATACTGTGTCTTGTCACAGAAGTGGTAACCAGTTAGACAGCACTTCCAGTATGACACTTCCAAATCTCATAGGTGCTACTCCCCCTTCAGCTCAAACTAATAAGTATAGGGAACCATAGATTTGCACTTTCAAACTATCTCTGTAGCCAACTTGGATGAAATAGGCATCCCAAGACAATTTAGTGATTGGCTATGTATGTTTACTGACAGCCACCTCCTTCTTAAACAAAATGAAACAGTGTATAAGAGAGGTGCAGTTATTTAATGCTATTGGAGGTAAAACTGTTACAAGAAGACACTACAAATAACAAGCAAGTTGTCAATAACACATTGAACCTGTCACATACAGAACACACAAACCACATAGGCCTACATATCTTGAGGTTCTTAAAAGTACTCTACCTAAATTACAAAGGTCTCCTAAATGTAATGTAAGAAACAAGTATCCTCAGCAACTTGACAACCACACAACACAGGCAGTACCCAAATTGAAACATACATATAAGTGTTACAGTGTTTCATTAATAAAGCCCATAATACATACGCCACACAATCCAATATCCTAGTCATAGGTGAATTCAGTGTGAAACACACTGATGCACCACTCACCAGGCTGTGCAAGGAGAAGGCCATGGACAATCGCCTAGCATGTGCCAAGATTTGCTATATCATGCAGCCACTCAAGTCCTTGCACCACAAGTACACATATGACACTTTCATAGTCCATATAGGTGAAAAATGACTTGAGTTGTATCTCCCTGGACAATATGAAGAGAGACATGATGGAGCTCTCAGAATGTGTGTCAGAAGTAGATACGACCCTAACTTAACAGCATTTACCATCACCAGGAATGATCCTGCAATGTGAATAAAAGATCATTAACTTCAACAATTTAAACTTCTGGTATCATTCAAAGGGGGTCCAATATATATATCAGACAGGGAGGACATGGTACACAGTTCTAATTGCTTTGCCCAGGAAGGCGTGCACCTACCTCCACTCAAGGCTTTCATATATTTACTAAAATCTTGTCCACTCCCATAGTGCCTTTTGTAAGTAATATCAGTCCTGAAAAGCTTCCACCATAAAAATACAGACTCTGGATAACAATAAGGTGTTGCTGCTCAGCGCTATGAGTCTTAACAAAAACGTCCTCTCCTTATGAGCACTCCCTACTCTGGAAAACACTGATATATGCATTATCACAGAGATCTGCATCATGACCATTGAGAGCATCCCAGCAATGTAAGCTTTCAATGCCTGAAACACATTTAGGCCTACTGCACTAGATGAAGTCACTAAAGGTGGCAGAGTCTCCATATCTGTAATAAAACATTACACCTCCAGACTAGTTAGACAAGATAATGTCAAACTTACTATTGACAAAACCCCTTATCACATCATGATTAAATATGGGAATCCCTCTATATGTACCCTCAGCCCATAACTCCTACCTAACTAGTGTGAGGTTTCCAAACACTAAGGCAAACATCATTCTCCTAGGGGACTTCAACTGCCCCTCCATTAACTGGGAGACATATACATCTCTTAACATGTATAACCAGAGATTTCTAGACTTCATCAATATAAACTCTCTAGACCAGTTAGTCTACACACCAACCAGGAGTGACTTGGTACTCACCAATAGGGGATAGGTCTGTTTCCTACTAACTGGAATGTACGCCATGGTCAAACTGGACCACACGTCAGTTACATTTACCTTAAGACTGATGCCAGAGACATCATCCAACACCTTGGTATTCAGAGATAATGCCAAGGCAAATCTAGTGAAACAGAGTGATGACCTTGCTAAATTCAAAATCCTCTCCCAACACAAAGACTCCGCTGCTTATGGAGAATCCTTTACTGCTAAATTCTTTGCATGTGTGAATAGCTGTACAGAGGTACCTGTCCACCTCAGAAGTAAGTACAATGTCAAATTCTAAACTAAGCCCCTATAGTGGAACCCAAATATAAATGGGCTCTATAACAAAAGAAAGACTCATTGCAAATAAAAATGAACGTAAGTCTCAATATATATATATATATATATATATATATATATATATATATATATATATAAAAAAGCTCTTGCTATTCTTAACAGGGATTTCTGAACCCTGAGCAAATCAACCAAAGCCAAATATGAGGTAAAAATAGCCACCCAGGCAAAGAACATTGCTAAAGCATTATTCAACCATGTTAGAAACCTGAGAAACAATGCCAGCATTGTGTAGAGCTATTAATTATGGATATCACATATCAGACTCAGAGGACATAACCAATTTACTGGCAGATACACTTAGCTGTAATGTCATCTTCCTCTCCCCCTTACATTCCCAGATCACCTACATGCATCTACACCCCTTCCTCTAAACTCCCATGAACTTGTCCTCAAAGCAATATCTAAGGCCAACAACAATGCTTCTATGGTGCAGGATAACATACAGCGCTGCTTATTGGCCAGACTGATTAGGACCGGTCAGACCCCCAACAGAGGCTCTTTAATATTAGTTTCCAAACAGGCTTTGTGCTGGACAAATGGAGGGCAGCAACTGTATTCCCCTTGCACAAAGGTAGGGTGTTAAACTCATGAAATTATAGGCAGATAAGTCTGACCTGCCTCATCTGTAAAGGTGTGGAAAGAATCATTATGGAATTAACAAATAATGACATAGGTAACCTACAAACACATGACCCAAGCCAGTTTGGATGTGTCAAAGGCAGATCCTGCCCAGTTAACCTGGTTAACTTTTTCAAGAAGGTTTCTGAAGAAATGAATGATGGCAAATCAATACACAAAGCATATCTAGACCTCACAAAGGTATTCAACACCAACCTACACTCAGGTATCATAGATAATCTATCCCAGCTAAATGTTAATCCCTATGTCATTTGTTGGATAGCTAAGTGACTCACAAATAGAACCTAGGAAATTAAGGTGGGCTGCTTCACCTCCTCCAAAAGACCTGTCACTAAAGGTGTGTCCCAGGGTTCAGTCCTTGGGCCACTACTCTTTGGTATTTACTTCTCTGAGATCAAATATAATATTAAGGGTTTCTGGCTGACCAAGTATGCAGATGACTGAAAACATGTGCCATTATAGAACTCCTCAGAGGATACAAAGTAATTTGTAACTACCACATTGACAACACACCCCTGAAACTTGATTCAGTAGTTAGGGGCCTGGGAAATTGCAGACAATGAATTGTCTTTCAATCACCACGCATCCACTATCACAAGAAAGTCCTTTTTTATTGCACAACTTATTATTAAACATATGGAGTCCAGGTTCAGGAATGTAATCATTCCTGTACCCATCAGGGTGATCATTGAATAAAATGTTCTTTCAATAGATATTTGTCCAAACATCAGATGCAAGTTGAATGCCAATACTTTCTTACTAAGGAACTCAAGAGCCTATATCATAAAAAAATATGTGGATGATCTCGAAGCTTTGTCCCTCTTCTCAGTGTCATACAGGTGACTGAGAGGTGATCTCTGCCTCATATGCAGAGCCTCAACAGTCCTTGCCCTGCCCAACCTAATCTACTTTGCATGTCCAATGGAAGCAAACATGCACTCAAGGGATCTAAATTTCTTTTGCAACATAAATAGAATATGTTGTTGGGATAGATAAGTATGGTAGAAACTATCACTTCTTTAGAATAACCTTCCTCTCCACATAAAGTAAAGTACAGTTCTTACTCTATTCAAACATAATCCGAATAAATGGATGGGTTGCCACAAATTCACTCCTGGTTTAGCATTCTAGTGCCTCATGGATAGGGACAACATGTAAATGTTCTGCTTATCTCTGGTTTATAAGGGCTAAAAATTCAGAAGTGTAGCTAGTGCAAGGTGGACAGGGCAACTACCCTGGGTTCAGAGTTTTAGGGGACACATTGTAGCAAGCAGTTAAAACTATACTACTGTAGGGCTCCATGCAGGGTATAAACTGTAGCAACTGCTTGCTACATTTTTTGCAAGCACTTTGCTACAATTTAAAGGAAAAAGTATCTTTTTTATTGACAAAAATGTGAAGAAGGAGGAGGAGAGTGCAGAAATGAGATTCCATTGGCTCCTAGGACAGGAAGGAGGTGGTGTGAATCTGACAAGCTGATTGGTGGGCCAGTAGAAAAGAGTGGATTTTTTTTTTGCTCATGACTTGAAGAGTGCTAAAAACTATGTGTGTGTGTGTGTGTGTGTGTGTGTGTGTGTGTGTGTGCGCGAGGGAGGAGGGATTGGCTATTGTACTGCAAGAAGCCAACTGTTTTTTTTTTTCTTTATTTGAAGAGCTGATGTGGTGGGAAATACCTTCATGAGAGCAGCACATGGCACTAGTTGAACCAGCTACACCTCTGTAAAAACTTCAAGGGATTGTATGGTTATTCTTCTAAAGATCCTCTTGGTGTGATCAATAACCTAGTAAGCAGCTATGAACCTATGAACATTAATTAACAAAATGACTGAGGAAAATACTTCTTACCATTTCTTTTGGCTACTACTAATAATGCCCACCTCCAGCAAGGGTGCTGCCCCCATGCATCCCTAGCACATACCAGAATGAAAAAAACATTAGTACAAAGCACAAATGCAACAATAAACCCCAAAATGAACAAATTAGAATACAACTTCATGTAACTTTCCACAGTTGTTAATGGATCCCAAATGTAAAATGTTCTATGAAGTAGTTGTACTGCCAAGCTTGAGTTTGTGTCTAAGTCAATGGAAAATATTATTTTCTTGAAATACGTGTGTTTTTGGAATGTATGGCTTTGCAATGTGAGGAACAATGGCAATGAATGCTGACTGCTGACAGTGTGATGTGCACAATTCTGTTTTTCTGTGTGTTTCATACTGAGTCAGTAAACTCAGTTTTCTTTGTGATTACATTTATGTTCATAGGTGTGTACTAGGCTAATGGCCCTGGATCCTTTATAACCCTAGCCATAGGAATACCCTGGCATCATGCCACCTAACCTTAGTTCCCAGTGCCTCTGTAGAGTAAAGCCACTGGAATGATCCCTGGGGTGAATTTTCTATTTCCCATCCACTCATCAAGATTTCTGTTTAAGAGGGCCAGTGAAGTGCTTTGTTTGACATGTATGGAAAGTCTATTCCATAGCGTGGGCAGTCTCTGGGTTATGAACCTGTCCCTCCAGCATGTTCTGTTGATTGTGGTAATGAGGTTGAGGGCTCTGGAGTGAGTGGTGCAGTGGGATTGGCATTTCTAACAGAGCTGGGTCAGACATGGCTATGTAAGTCAAGCAGAGATCACCTCTAAGTAGGCGATATGAGACAGAAAATAGTTGGGAGTTTTTTTAGTCTGTCCATATAGGACAAATGTTTAAGGCCTAGGATCCTCTTTGTGAGGTACTTTTGTGGCCACTCCAGTTGTTGCAGGTGTTTAGTGAGGTACATGCCAAATGGGGCATTGTACTCAATGATTGGCCTAATGAGGGAAGAGTAGAGGGAGACAATGACCTCTTTCTTCCTGGATGCAAAACCCTTAGTAATGAGATGTGCCACATAGAAGGACTTACAGTGGCAATGTAGTGGTCATAAGAGTGGTTTCTGTCAGCCTGTGTTCCCAGATCTCTTATTATGCCTTCTGTGTTCAGTGGACTACCATCGATGTGGTAATTTATGGGAACCAGGTTTTTCCCAAAGGGGATGACGACACATTTTTTGGCATTGAGCTTAATCCATGGTTCTGACACCAGTCATTGGTCTCAGTGAGGCCTTTCTATAGGATATCAACATCCCTTGAGGAGTTAATAGCTCCCAACTTGCAATCATCTGTGAATCCCGTCAGCCAGAGTCCCTTCGTGTTGGCCTGGACTTCAGAGAAGTAGAAACCAAACAGGAGAGGACCCAGGGCCGAACCCTGTGGGACTCCACTTGTGACTGGTCATCAGTCTGACTTGGGAGTCCACTACTTTCATACTGTGGGTTCTACCTGTGAGCCAGTTTGCAACCCACCTAGTGAATTAGGGGTTGATGCCTAGCTTAGTGAGTTTTTCTATGATTCCTGAGTGGGGAATGTTATCAAAGGCCTTGGCCAGATCAAGGTAGGCTGTATGAACCACCTTGCCTTCATCCACAGCTCTGGCGATTGACCCAAAGAAGTTGAGTAGGCATGATCTACCCTTCACAAAACCAAACAGTGTGGGATCCAGAGTTTGGAGATTCCCTATATCCTTGTTTATTAAGTCCATGATGATGCGTTCTATAGCTTTGCATATCAGACTCGTCAGGCTAATGGGGCGATAGTTTCCAGGGTCTGTAGTCACTCCTCCTTTGTGGGAAGTGATGACTGTAGCACTGCACCATTTGGTAGGGATAAAGCCTGAGGTGAGGCTGTGATTGAACAGGGCACACAGGTGAGGTGCATGTAGAACACAGCCAGGGATATTGTCAGGTCTCATAGGAGCTGTATTCTTGGCCTTGGACATTGCTGTTTTAACCTGTGCAGCAGTAATACTGAGTGCTTGGCAATCTACTGGTATTGTGACTGGTCCCTTGTGGGGGAAGAGAGGCAAAGTTGGCACTGAATCTGTTGGCCAGTATATTGGCAATATCTGTTGGCTCAGTATAGGAGGTACCATTGTGCAGTAGCTCAGAGCAAATCTGGGTATTGCCATGGAGATTCTTTACATAACTATAGAAGGCCTTGTGGTTGTCTTTACTATCTGCTGCAATTCTGTTTTCATAGCTAGCTTTAGAGGATTTGATGAGGGATGTCAACTTTTTGTTGAGGCTGATAAGGGAGTTTTTCCAGTGTTGGGACTTCACCTTATTTTGCATCAATTTCCTCCTTCTGTTTTAGAGTTTGTTTATGGCAAGGGACCACCAGATTGGCTTCCTTTTTTGGAGATGAGTGTCTTGGTTCTAGTGGGTATGGTAAGATCTATGCATTTATGTACATGTTCTTACAGTGCATTGGTTTATGATTTGGCGTTCATTCAAATTATCTCCATTTGCATGGGTGCAGTGAAGTTAGCACCTCTGTTTTTAGGAGCCCAAAGTTAGCTTTGGAGAAGTTTTTCATGGTGGTTACCTTTGCGGGGGGGAGGGGGGGTCGATTTCCAAGGTGATTAGTTTGTGGTTGGATCTAACCAGGGAGGAGTTGACTAGTGGTATAGTGCAATGGTTGCCCATGTTAGTAATGACCAGGTTAAGAATGTTGCTACCTCTAGTGGGGGTAAGAACAAGCTGGTCTAGGGCATTGGAATTAATGAATTCCAGGAAACATTGGGCAAGTGTATTGGTGCATGAGTAGTTTTCCCAGTTAATGGAGGGGTAGTTGAAGTCACCCAGTATGAGAGTGTTAGGTTGGATCCTAATATTTTTCAGGGTGCTTAAAAACATGGAGTGTAAAACTTGGGACATGGTTGGGGATCTATAGCAGGTTACAACCTAAATCGCTGTCTTACCCAATGTTAACTGCACCTGAAATATCTCAGATGCATTATGTTGGACTACCAGTCTGGAGGTGTGCACATCCTTTATGAATATGGAAACACCACAACCTTTGGAGCTTCGGTCCAAGTTCTGGGGCCAAAAGGTGTGGAATGAGTTATAGCCTGGTAGTGCAGGGGTGCTTTCTGCTGCCTTGAATCAGGTCTCTGTTACGGCACAAATGTCGATGTTCTCCATTTCAAGGAGTGCTTTGAGTGAGTGCATTTTGAGATTTAGACTTCTAGCATTGAGCAGCTTGACCCTCAGATTGCATTTGTTTGCAGCTGTTACAGTGGCAATTTGGTCTTTGGAACACCGCCTAAAAAGCCACTATAGGGGGTGGCAAGAGCCTTGGCCAGAATCCAGAAGCCCAGGTGTGACAGATGCAGGCCATCTCTGGCAAAGCATCAAGGTCTGTCAATCATGTCATCCCAGGCAGACAAATACTGGATCCCCTTAGAATGACACCAGAAACTTAGCCAATTGTTGAAATCGATAATTTCCTCTTTTTTGTTTTACATTTTAATTTTATAAATATGTTATCATTTGGTGGCAAGCCCCTGATAGATGTACTGCCCTTTAATTTATGCATTTATTTATTTTTATTGCTATGGTATACAATTTTAATATAATTTTATTAGGTTAACCAACAATGCAGTACAAATATGTGCTTTCACTGCAGTAAGAAAACATAAGCAACAGAAGAATATTATGAATATGCACAAGGCTGTACTCATTTCCTTTACATATTCATATACATGTCATGACCATGAACATGTCCATGATGAGAGGCTATGGACAGGGACATGTCATGACCATGAACATGTCCATGATGAGAGGCTGTGGGCAGGGACATGTCATGACCATGAACATGTCCATGATGAGAGGCTGTGGACAGGGACATGTCATGACCATGAACATGTCCATGATGAGAGGCTGTGGGCAGGGACATGTCATGACCATGAACATGTCCATGATGAGAGGCTGTGGGCAGGGACATGTCATGACCATGAACATGTCCATGATGAGAGGCTGTGGACAGGGACATGTCATGACCATGAACATGTCCATGATGAGAGGCTGTGGACAGGGACATGTCATGACCATGAGCATGTCCATGATGAGAGGCTGTGGACAGGGACATGTCATGACCATGAACATGTCCATGATGAGAGGCTGTGGACAGGGACATGTCACGACCATGAACATGTCCATGATGAGAGGCTGTGGGCAGGGACATGTCACGACCATGAACATGTCCATGATGAGAGGCTGTGGGCAGGGACATGTCACGACCATGAACATGTCCATGATGAGAGGCTGTGGGCAGGGACATGTCATGACCATGAACGTGTCCATGATGAGAGGCTGTGGGCAGGGACATGTCATGACCATGAACGTGTCCATGATGAGAGGCTGTGGACAGGGACATGTCATGACCATGAACGTGTCCATGATGAGAGGCTGTGGACAGGGACATGTCATGACCATGAACGTGTCCATGATGAGAGGCTGTGGGCAGGGACATGTCACGACCATGAACGTGTCCATGATGAGAGGCTGTGGACAGGGACATGTCACGACCAAGAACGTGTCCATGATGAGAGGCTGTGGGCAGGGACATGTCACGACCATGAACATGTCCATGATGAGAGGCTGTGGGCAGGGACATGTCACGACCATGAACATGTCCATGATGAGAGGCTGTGGGCAGGGACATGTCATGACCATGAACATGTCCATGATGAGAGGCTGTGGGCAGGGACATGTCATGACCATGAACATGTCCATGATGAGAGGCTGTGGGCAGGGACATGTCATGACCATGAACATGTCCATGATGAGAGGCTGTGGACAGGGACATGTCATGACCATGAACATGTCCATGATGAGAGGCTGTGGACAGGGACATGTCATGACCATGAACATGTCCATGATGAGAGGCTGTGGACAGGGACATGTCATGACCATGAACATGTCCATGATGAGAGGCTGTGGACAGGGACATGTCATGACCATGGACATGTCCATGATGAGAGGCTGTGGACAGGGACATGTCATGACCATGGACATGTCCATGATGAGAGGCTGTGGACAGGGACATGTCATGACCATGAACATGTCCATGATGAGAGGCTGTGGACAGGGACATGTCATGACCATGAACATGTCCATGATGAGAGGCTGTGGACAGGGTTTGCTACTGTGCACCCTGTGAGATGTATAAAATATGTTATGCCAAATAAAGAGGGGAAATAACAGATATAACTGCAGTGAGTTCACTGGCTAGTTGTTTAGGTTACAGGGCTGTTTAGGTTATAGGAGTTGTATGCTGTGCTTATCAGATGATCACAAAGAACTGTGCCAGAATGGATAGTTAGCGGAATGCTGCCCTATAGTTTAGGGCCAAGGATAGAGAAGGAATGGTCAGAAATTGCAACTGTGTTAAACAGTCTGTAAAGGATAGGGATGTGGACAGTCATTATCTTTCATGAATTTGCACAGAAAAAAGAGAAAAAGTAAATCAGCAAGTGGTACCGTAGTGTTCAAAGGGTGATGATGATAAAATTAATCAGCAAACATAATTAGACAGTGATATTGTAGGTAAATAGAGCTGATTTTGATGACTAGGCTAGGAGTGAGTCCAAACCCCAATTTCGGTAAAATAATTATTTTCCCTACTGTAGCATGTTCCTCAAGGGGTGAGGAACCTCGAAATCTGATAGCACACACATACTTTTATTGGTTTTATTTTTTAGGAGGTGAGCATATTGTGTCATGAAAAAGAAGGTTCTAGGGTGATGATGGGTATTGGAAAGTATTACTGGGTTCAGATGGTAAGTTGTTAATTACTTGGGAAGTGGTAGGGTTGGGTTGGGAAGAGATTTCAGCTGGACAATGGTTACCCCCTGAAGAAGTTAATTTAGGCCAAGTGATATTTGGAGCTCATATAGAATAGCTTTTTATATATATATATATATATATATATATATATATATATATATATATATGAAACACACAATCCCAGTGCAGAAGGAACTGCCAAAAATTATATAACAGCCAAGAAATATATGAACCAAAGTAGATGTGTGGCTTCAAAAACCAGTCAGTGTGTATTCCAAAAAGGTAAAAGTTTAATGATGTGAGCGCTTTCGCGGTCCTGCCGCTTCTTCAGACGTGAATAAAAAAACATTAATGATGATGCTTACATATAGTGAAATTCAAAAAACATCACTTCCTGAACAAAGAACATCACTTCCTGAACAAAGACATCATTTCCTTAGCCCAAAACTACAAAATACAAAAATATAAAAAACTACAACTACCATGAAGCGCTAAATATAAAAAGCATGGCTACATTGAAATACAATGACAGTCAAATATAAAACATTGAATCTAAATTCATCTGATAGATCTGCCTTTAAGGGATGGCTTAAGGGGGATGGACTCTAAGTCCCCTAACCCAATGAGCCGCTAACCGCAAAATCCACCGGGTTTCTGCTGCTTCAGTGCGATTAACAATATCACCACCTCTTAAACAACTTGGCTGAACATGTATTACTTGAAATAGAAAGGTATGATGCTCATAAGAGAGCATATGCTTAGATATTGCACTACAATTGTCACCTCTGGTAAAGCAATACATATGATCACGAATCCTCTCCCTCAAGGACCTGTTGGATTTGCCCACATAGAATCTAAAGCATAATTGACAGCAGGCAACATGCACTATGTTACGTGTATTACAATCAGAAGTACACTTAATTTCCCAAAGCCTGCCGTCATTAGGGGAACGAAAAAATCTGGAAGTGTCTATGTATCTACACTGGGGACAATGACCACATTTGTTGGTATGATGAAAGTTAAAACTCTTGCTTAAATCAGAGGACATACATAAAGAAGGAAAACAGAGAAGTTGTTTGAGATTTTTGGTGTTCGTATAGGTGTATCGTGGGCAATTGCCAACTAGTTGCTGGACATCATTATCGATCATCAAAATATTCCAATTATTGATGATTGTTTGATGGACTACAGAATTATTATTTGCAAATGGTATAACCATTGATAGCCGTCTATTGTCACATACTCTGTTTGTATTGTGGTGTGTAGAATTAGAAAAATAGGGTCTCCCAAGACTGGTCCTTAAAGTTGTAACAGTATTGCAGACAGACTCTACCTTGTCGATGGCATAACCTCTGCTACAAAAATGTTTCCCAAGAGTAGAAAGCTCCTGTTTAAAAGCAGTATCATCAGAGCAAAGGCGTGAGATCCTCAAAGCTTGCCCTCTGATTATATTATCAAACAGTTTAGGTGGATGCATGCTTTGAGGAGATAGAAAAGAGGCTGTATAGCATGCCTTACGAAAGACTTTTGTCTTAATAAATCTAGACTCACGATAAACAGTGACATCCAAATAGTCTACTGAATCTGAAGAGTAGAACATGGTAAATTGAAGAAAGCCATCAAGGTTGTTAAGATGTTCAAAAAACTGTACAAAAGACGCATGGGTACCGCGCCAAAGGAGAAAGAGGTCGTCCACAAATCGTCTGAAAAAAGCGATCTGTGGACAGTTGAAAAGTACCTCTCTCCCAAGCCACCATTACCAAGTTGGCATATGAGTTGGCGCAACTGGTACCCATAGCAACACCGGTGCTCTGTCTGTAGAGGGTGTTCTTAAAAAGAAAGAAATTGTTTTCTAAGACAATCTCAAGAAGTAATGCCAATAAATCTGCCTCAGTTGCTGACATGAACTCACAAAGTAGATTTCTGACCATAATAATACCATGATCGTTGGGTATGCAGGTGAATAGAGACACCACGTCCATAGTCACAAAAGTTAAATCACTCATATCCTCATAGCTACTGAGAAAGACATGTAGATCACTGAGAAACTGCCCAGTGTCTTTCAAAACATAAGAAAACTTGGATAATACAAGTTTGAGTTTGGCATCTAGATATATTGAAATAGGCTCAGTGAGCCAGCCCTCTCCCGCCACTGTGGGACACATAGGTGGATTTATAAGATCCTTGTGAATTTTGGGCAATCCATTAATACATGGTATAAGGGGGCATTCAACAGAAAAATATTCATGGAGTTCATCGGTTATCAAACCTGAAAGCTTACAATCTAGTAACAGACTTCTAACATTATTACAAGAACTATCAACTGCTGTTGATGTAACAATATCATATGCATTAGTGGCTAGCATACTAATCATTGAGTCAACATAGGAAGACCTGTTCATAACCACAATGCGACCACCTTTGTCGGCAGGACGTACAATAATATTGGCATTGGCTTTAAGCGAAGAAAGTGCCTCAAGTTCATCTTCATTCAGGTTATCAGAAGTACTAGAAAAACCAGATTTAAAGTCTCTATACAAGTCTTTTTCAACACTTCTTATGAAGAGTTCTAGGTTAGGTCGCAATAAGGGATTTGCCAAACTCTTCTTTTTAAAAATATGCTCACCTTTAGATGTATTGTCCTGGTAGAGTAGTCTGAGGTTTAAATTCCTTGCGAACAATCTTATCGCAAGAATATAATCGCTAATATCAGCATTACTAGTAGGAACAAAAGAAAGTCCCTTATTGAGGACGGAAAGTTCTGCTTCAGTAAGAGAATGTCCAGATAAATTGCATACTAGCGAGGTTGAACCCATCTGTGAATCGAATAACTGGTCTCTGCATCTGAATCTCGTTGTTTCGTTGCCCTCATTGTTTCCTGTTCCAGGCTCCTCTTCTTGCCCGTGCGTATAGGCAACGGGGCATTGGGAAAATCCTGTTGTTGGTTAGAACTTGTAGAGTCCTGTTGTCGATTAATAAAGAATTTTCCAGAATTGGTTTTTGGTCGCACTACCAAATTGGTGCGTGAATTACAATCATCAAGTACAGGTGGAGGTGTGTTGCGTGTTTCGGTAGAGATAGAATGTACTGGAGTCATTGATTGTGAGGTAATAGTAACCTCACCTTGTTGGCAGTCTTTATTCTCAAAGCCAACATGTAAAGACAAACCTCCAGATGTAACAGTCTCTTCACTGGAGACTCTATTAACATCAGGTATAGTGTCTCCTGATGTTAAGACCTTAGAATAAGAAGTTGCAGTACTGGCTCTGCTGTAAGTATTGGGTTTGGCTGCTGTACTAGACTTCGGCCAAACAAAAACATTATTATTTTCAAAGTCTTTCTTGTCCCTCATTAACTTGCGTTTCTTCTGAATCAGTAAGTTGGCACCATACCGGTTAGTGCGATCTAGAAGTTCTCTTAAGATTAGGTAAGACGCATTCGTCCCAACCAATTCAATTAGTCGCCTCTGTTGGTCATCTATGGTAGTCAAGAGTTCGGCTTCACTAGGTTTAAAGAATTCTATAAGCAAACGCATATATGCTTCACTGGCATCTAAATTGATCTTCTGCCATTTGATTAACAACTGTGGATACATGTTACCATACGTGGGCATATTCAAGATTGAGCCCCTCGAATAACTTTGCAGGTAAGGCTCGCTTCAAGATGATGCCTTTGATGAAAAAGGCGCTTATATTTGAAAAGATTATTTTCAGTATCTCTTTTGAGTTGCTGAAACCATGATTTCATTGTCGACATCCAATTCACCCTCATCCAGAAGAGGGACATCATCCATAGTAAGAAGAGGATTACTTAAGTCTCTTAATGCTTCATGCAAAGAGCCAATAGTACCAAAACCAACTTTCTCAGCAGCCACTGCTGATAGACAATTAGAAGCAGTTCCTTCCATTCGCAAAAGAATGAAAAAACTTCAACCAAGTCCCAGGATAAAAATGAAACACACAATCCCAGTGCGGAAGGAACTGCCAAAAATTATATAACAGCCAAGAAATATATGAACCAAAGTAGATGCGTGGCTTCAAAAACCAGTCAGCGTGTATTCCAAAAAGGTAAAAGTTATGCCAAATAAAGAGGGGAAATAACAGATATAACTGCAGTGAGTTCACTGGCTAGTTGTTTAGGTTACAGGGCTGTTTAGGTTATAGGAGTTGGATGCTGTGCTTATCAGATGATCACAAAGAACTGTGCCAGAATGGATAGTTAGCGGAATGCTGCCCTATAGTTTAGGGCCAAGGATAGAGAAGGAATGGTCAGAAATTGCAACTGTGTTAAACAGTCTGTAAAGGATAGGGATGTGGACAGTCATTATCTTTCATGAATTTGTACAGAAAAAAGAGAAAAAGTAAATCAGCAAGTGGTACCGTAGTGTTCAAAGGGTGATGATGATAAAATTAATCAGCAATCATAATTAGACAGTGATATTGTAGGTAAATAGAGCTGATTTTGATGACTAGGCTAGGAGTGAGTCCAAACCCCAATTTCGGTAAAATAATTATTTTCCCTACTGTAGCATGTTCCTCAAGGGGTGAGGAACCTCGAAATCTGATAGCACACACATACTTTTATTGGTTTTATTTTTTAGGAGGTGAGCATATTGTGTCATGAAAAAGAAGGTTCTAGGGTGATGATGGGTATTGGAAAGTATTACTGGGTTCAGATGGTAAGTTGTTAATTATTTGGGAAGTGGTAGGGTTGGGAAGAGATTTCAGCTGGACAATGGTTACCCCCTGAAGAAGTTAATTTAGGCCAAGTGAGATTTGGAGCTCATATAGAATAGCTTTTATATATATATATATATATATATATAAAAGATCTGCCTTAAATAAGAATAACTAATATGTTCTTGTTATTTTCAAATACCTAATACAACTTTTGAATTCCAACACCATGGTATCAATACACCTAAACATCTTTATTTTACAACTGTATGTTTCATCTTTCCTCAAAATTCTTCTCTACAATTATTTTCCCCAACCCCTATTTTCTTTAGAAAGAGAATACCATCCCCCGACAGTGCAGCTATTCTAACATGACATTGAATAAAAATTGTGAGACCCGCTACACACCTTTGCAACTTGAAAAATCCACTTATCAAATGTATCACCTAGTCTTCCTATCCAGGACTTTATCCCATTCCTTAATTATTTTATCCCTACATATCTTACCTCTTAGCTGTTATTACATGCCTATATATGTCCTCAAATTGTTGACTTTCACCATCTTTTCTTTCCATCTTATCTGACCTTTCCAGTCTTTAACTATAAGTCTCACAATCCATCTTCCCGGTTAAAGTAGTTGCACTTTTTCTTGCTTTCTCCATTACTCTCCTTTCCAGCCAGGGCTAGGAGTATAAACTTACAGCATTTTGGAACCTGCATTCTATGCACTCTTTCCCATTCTTCTATACTATCCATGTTCCCGCTCTTACTTGCACAGTCATTCCAGTTATATTCAAGTCCTAAACAGTATTTGAATTCTTAAAATTGTCCCCAAATTTCTTCTATCACTAGATCCAACCTGTCTATGGACAGTCTGCAATTGTTTGCAAAAAGCCTAAAGATTTTCCACTGGCACAGTACCCTCTCCAAATATTCTCTAACCCTCTGAGCTAACACCTTTATTACAAAACAAATAAAGCAGGGAACATAGCAGACCCCTGCTTTATTCCCTTCCTTACCTTTTTGGGCATCACCATTAGTGTGGACCACAGTAAAAATGAAATTAATTCTAGGATATACAGGAAAACCACATTAGCTATACTTATCTACATGGGAAAGGGTGTCACTCCAAACACATTTACTGTCTTCTTTCAGCTTCTCCCATCAGGGTTGCCACAGCGGATCACTGGTCCACAGATTGATTGGCAGTGGAGTTTTTACAGTGCCGAGTTGCCAGCCCTGTGCCCAACCTTCACAGAAGGCATGCACGCACTCATGCACACACACACACACACACACACACACACACACACACACACACACACACACACACACACACACACACACACACACACACACACTGCATGTCTTTAAAACTATGCACTCTTTCCCATTCCTCTATAACATCTGTGTTCCCATTCTCACTTACACAGTCATTCCAGTTATATCCAAGTCCTAAACTCCATTTAAATTCTTAAAAATATCCCCCAAATTTCTTCTATCACTAGATCAAACCCATCCATGGCCAATTTGCAATAGTTTACAAAAATATACTAAAGATTTTCCACTGGCACGGTACCCTGTCCAAATACTCTCTAACCCTCTGAGCTAACACCTTTATTACTAAAACCAATAAAGTGGGTAACATAGGGCACCCCTGCTTTATGCCTTTCCTTACCTTTTTTGAGTATTACCATTAGTGTGAACCACAGTAAAAATGAAATGAATTCTAGGATATATAGGAAAACCACATTAACAATACTTATCCACATGGAAAAGGATGTCACTCCGAACACATAGTGTCTTTTTTTGGCTTCTCCCATTAGGGATCGCAACAGTAGATCACCAGTCCACAGATTAATTGGCAGTGGAGGTTTGATGGTGTTAAGTTACTAGTCTAGCACCCAGCCTTCACAGAAGGCACACACACACACACACACACACACACACACACACACACACACACACACACACACACACACACACACACACACACTCACCTACTGCATGTCTAACACTCATTCACCTGCAGGGAAGACATGCAGACTCCACACAGAAGGCACACCAGCTGAGAATTGAACCAGAGAACCTCTGGCTGTGAGGTAACAATGCTAATCGCTGCACCACCACAGCCAACTGTAAACACATTTAATGTAATATAGTCAAAAGTCAGGCTTTCATGCATATCAAGACTCAAAACAAGTGACAGCTAAAAATATTTATTGATGGAGACTATGGTGTAAGCATGGTAGATGAAATATACGAGTATGTTAAAAAGAAAATATACATACACTTGTCCTAAGCTGAGGTTACATCGAGGAACCAACTACTGGTCAAGACATTAATTATTCAAAAATGTCTTTTTTGCTGAACAGTACTGTGACAGTAACATATTTAAACAGATTGTGCCCAACAAATTGAAAATAGCATTAGCCAGTCTTGAACTACTAAAAATACTGGGACAAGACACAGCTTTGTTTACCAACGGAATACCAATTTAAAGACCATTTTTGAAAGGGATAAGGAAAACTTGCCACATGATAATGGCCACATTGCTGACAAAACAATGGTTTCTGTAAGTAACTTGCTGAGGTGGGTGTGTGGGGCCTGGAGGTCACACTCTTAGATATTTTCTGCAGTGAGTAACCATGCATATACTAACACCTAACTAGTGCACAGAAAACTATATAAAAGTTCAATGCTGGCTTGCAGCCGTGCTTGATGGGAGAAGGATCACACTTTTAGGAGTGTCTGGACCAGACATCTTTTAAATTCAGGATAATGCACACCTGTGTTGTATCCTTATGTGACAGATAATGTGTAAGAAGTGTGTTCCTGAACTGTCTATTTTTCAGCTACAGGGTTCACAGAATAATCACAGTCCTGTGTTTTAATGTGAATCAGTAACCCTGCTTAGCTACTCATACTTTATATACTTCTAATCCCAGGAGAGTAAACAACATGGAAGCATCCTCCTCACCTCTGCAAGCTACGTTCACATTAGATACAGTATGCCTGAAAATGCAAGGGCACAACAAACCATTCAAGCCTGCCGTTTAAATGTGTTTAACATATTTTTTATCTCCCCATTTTCCCTTGGTTCCTCATGTAGACACTGCATTTATAGTCCTCCATACCTGCAGAAAATATGCTGTTTGCTGCACTGTGCAAACTTTATAAATAACTCAGAGCTACAGAGTCACATCCTTGTAACAAGTCATGTACTGCATCAAATTTGACCGGTTAGGTGATGCCTGCATTAAAGATTTCTATTATACAAAGAGAATGCATACAGCTCACAATGCTAAATTGTGAGAGGTGAATATCTGTTGCACACAGAGGAACACCTACAATATAGCACAGAGTGCTGCAGAGAAGCATGATATCTGATACACCCAGAGAACACCTACAACCATGGTGCTACAGTCAGAGGTGTGAATACCTGATGCACTGATGGGAACATATACAGCCCACAGTGCTGCAGTCAGAGGTGAGACATCCAAAAAAAGTCTTATAGCCCATGGTGCTGTAGTCTGAGGAATGGATACCTAACATCCAGGAGAACACTTTCAGCACATGATGCTGCATCCTGAATTGTGGACATCTGATAAACCCAGAAGAACACAGTGCTACAGAAAGGTGTGAATATTTGAGGTACCCAAAGGAACACTTATGACCTGTAGTGCTATAGTCTGGGGTGTGGATACCTGACACCCAACGGAACACCTACAGTAAATTCTGCTGTAGTCTGAGGAATGGCTACCTGATACACATAGAGGAACACCTCCAGCTCATGTGACTGCAGTCTGAGGTATGGATACTTCATATACTCAGAAAAACAAATACAGCTCATGCTGCTGCAGTGTGAGGTATGGATATCTGATACACCCAGAAGAACACCTACAATAATAGCAGTGCAAGGTGAGATGTGGATACCTGATACACATAGAGGAACACCTACAGCTTATACTGCTGCAGTCTGAGGTATGGATTCCTAACATACACAGAAGAACACCTCCAGCTCATGTGTCTGTAGTCTGAGGTATGGATACTTCATATACTCAGAAAAACAAATGCAGGTCATCTCCTGCAGGTTGAGGTATGGATACCCAGAGGAACTCCTATGATAACAGTTGTACAGTATAAGGTATGGCTACCTGCTATACCCACAGGACCATCTCCAGAGGCTGTTGTCTTAGGTATAGATACTCAATATACTCAGAGGAACACCTACAGCTCATGCTGCTGTTGCAGTCTAAGGTATAAATACTTTATATGCCCAGAAGAATAAATACAGTTCCTGCTGCTGCAGTGTGAGGCATGGATACCTGATACACCCAGAGAAACACCTACAATAACAACTGTACAGTATAAGATATGAATACCAGATATATCCAGAGGAACACCTACACTAACAGTGGTGCAGAGTGAGGTGTGGATCCCTAATACACCCAGAGGAACACCTACACGAACAGAGGTGCAGAGTGAGGTGTGGATCCCTAATACACCCAGAGGAACTCCTACAGCTAATGCTCCTGCAGGCTGAGGTATGGATACCTGATACACACAGAGAAACACCCACGCTAACAGAGGTGCAGAGTGAGGTATGGACCCCTAATACACCCAGAGGAATGCCAATAGCTAATGCTCCTGCAGGCTGAGGTATGGATACCTGACATACCAGAAGAATCCCTGTGCAGTGGTTTTCAGACATCTGATGTCTAAGACATCCAATGAGACATCTTCAACTTTCAGTGCTGCAGTCTTAGGTGGGGATAGATACTGAAAAAAAAAATTGCACAAACCTCTGGACAGCCAGAATGACTGCTAAAATTTATTCCCTGCTTCATTGAAAATGGTTCCATATCAAGCTCATGAACATCAGGAATTCAAAATGGACTTGGGTTTGAAAAATTAAAAGTGCATTTTAAATTGTGCAATTACAATGGTGTCAACAACATAGCCCCATTCAAGCCCCCCCCCCCCCCCATACTCCATTACTTAACATAATCAAACCTCAGGTCACTGCAATGTGTAAACATGTATTTCCCCATGCAGAGATCTCATTCCTAAATAAATACTTTCATACTCAGTGACACTGCAGTAGGGGCCCGTAGCATCCAGTGTATACTGTTGATTTTATTACTTTCAGTTTCTGCTAACATGAAGGGCAGGTAGCTAACATAATAATCTGTTTTCTACATACTCCAGCACTAGTGAACCACTGCATTCACTACACCGTGGAACCTCTTTAAACATAATGGAAGTACATGAAAATTAAATGTGACACTTTAGAGAACAGGAATATTTAATCCCTTCAGCAAGATTTGTATTCTTGGTTACAGAACATTAAATCATGATCTGTATAACAAAACCCATGATCATCACAGCTCAGCCATTGATAATGCATATCAAAGTCTCTTTCCTGGTCATGTTCTAAGCAAGTTACCCCCCACACACAGGCAATACAACAACAAACACAAGTGATTTACATTTTGTAGGGAGCACAGGCACACGAGTGCCCCCCAACTCTCCCTGAAACGCATTTATGCTAACTCTGAGACTGCACAAACAAAAGCAAAGGGAAATGTGAGGTGGTCTTTACTACCATACATTTCCCATTTTCCATGCTTATTCAATGTCTATAAGTCTGCAACTTTACAATGAGATTTGGGATGCATGGCTAGCCTTAAAACGGCCCTTGTGGTCGTTAGCCTAGTAAACACCTATGAACCTGTGAAATACTACTACTTTGCCATCAGGACTTATAGTTTTCAGCGGTATATATTGCAAGAGTGGTATTTGATGAGTGGGATCTGATCAATAACAATTTGCAAATCTGACCCACGATAGCATGTCCTGTTATCCTGCCATATGATGCGACAGTCCACTTCTAACCTTTAACTAATTCAACACATACACATATGAAGTAAAAACAATGTGACAACAGAAAACAATGGCAAAACACAAAGTAAACAAAGGTGTGTCTCATATGCAAGTAAACCTAAACATCAAACACAAGACAAGGATGATCACAAAACAAAGTGCATCTGTTACTGTTACCAACTCAGACCTCTCCTATATTTTCATAACAATTTCATGGAGGTGCAGTAATAAACAACTCAGAATAGTTGTGAAGCACATATGGAGTAAGACTTAAGTAGGCTTATGGTCTCAGTTGTTTAATAATGTACATCTGAGAGACAGCACATTTTTTAGATACAGGGATATCTGTATTATAGAAAGTACCAGGCTTTGTGATAAAACAACTAGTAATGAAAGAAAAGTGTAACAGAAATAAACTGTAATATTTTCATAATGCAAGCACACAAATTTAGAATTCAGCCCCTAGAACTACAGGTCAAATGCAGCAGCCACTCCACATAGGTCATTGCATAAACAACTGGCAGCCCAGCTACAAGTCGTTAAAACCTTCAGAATGACATCTGGTCTTGAGAAATGTGCTAAAGGAACACAAAGTAAGAAAACTTATGAAAATCTCAGTCTGGGGAGAAATGTGGTATAAATGTACTGGAACGAAAGGAAGTATAGAAATATCTGACAATAGATAATGGTTCAGCAGTGTAACATGAATGAATAAAAACAGCGCTTAGTAAAAAATATTTAAGTAGACTGAAACTGAAAAATAAAGTGCAGTCCTATTTTATTTTACACCTTTGATGTGATCTCTTGACTCAAAATCTATTG
This sequence comes from Protopterus annectens, assembly GCF_019279795.1. Classification (NCBI taxonomy): domain Eukaryota; kingdom Metazoa; phylum Chordata; order Ceratodontiformes; family Protopteridae; genus Protopterus; species Protopterus annectens. The sequence continues at coordinate 243,717,822 of NC_056750.1, forward strand.
AAGCAAGAACATTGCTTCATGACTGTTGCATGATATATAAAACCAAGAGTATGGCAAGATTATACATCTCACCATTTGAAGGAGGAGCATTTATCCGTTACGCATACAGACTTCGTAGGACTGCACACATATCTGTTGACATACTTGGATCAAAACACACAGTAAATATTGAACCATAAATAAAGTAAATTTAAGACAGTAGTCATATTCATATTGCCAGTGGTATTTTAAAACGAATAAGACATGGAAATCAAAACTAAAAGTGGGCAAGGAAGACGTAGAAGCACAAAATGACAAAAAGGGTAAAGGAAGGATCATGGCCAAAGAAAGGAAATGAAAGTGAACATTTGCAAATGCACTAGGAAATGAAGAGAACTGCTGGACAACCACATGATGGTGAAGACTCAAGGCATGAATGGTGAGGGAGAAGTGAATTTAATCCAAAAAGTGAAAGTCTGATAATGACCATTCAAGGTAGCAGAGGCTGAGCAAAATGGTGCAAAGAATCAATGAAAAAGTTTGAGATGCAGAACACTTATTTAGATATTCGATATTGTACAAAACAAGAATGCTATCAATGGTAATGTCAAAATGTTGCTAACATAAAATGGACATGGTAATACTTCTAGAACTATTGCACTAAAACAAATGCAGTGCATGGTAATAAATTACTTCACAATTACTGCCACTTGTTATAGAGAGCAAATGCCCTACCTCCCACTAGCCTGGTCCTAGTTAATTCTCTGTCCCTCCCACCACCCAACACTACTGAACTGCATAGCCCTAGCAGAACCCTATCTGTAAAAACTACCATCGAGTCCCTAACCCTAAGCATTGCACTCCCTGCCCTAACCATAAAGTGCCCAATCACTCCCTAAACCTAAAACTCCATTCTCTCTCCCATCCCTAATCACTCCCTAACCCTAAAAAATGTATTCCTGTTCACTGAACCTAAAACTCCCTTCTCGTTCCCTAAACCTAAAGTTTCCTGATTGCTCCCTAAACCTGTCTCACTCCCATTCACTACCTGAAACCTCACATCTGCACTCCTACCCAGTGTCATCCCCTCCCCAGCTGCCAGACTTACCTTGCTCAGACTTGGCTACTGCATTCAGGTGAGATGCAATAGCTCCACTCTCACTGTACAGCTGCTGCACCTCACCAAAGATGGAGTCAAGTTCAAGCATCAGTAGCTGGTCATGTGATGTACAAGATGCCCAAATCCTGGCTGCAAGAAAGGGGTGTTCCAGTGACTGGCACTCAGGCTCTTGTAGTAACCCAAGAACTATGGATAAATGTACACAAACACTATTTTATATATCATATGTTCCTTAATCGAGGATATCCAAAAATTATGTTAGTACAAACCTTAAACTATGTTAAAAGGGAATGGGGTAATAAATATCCACCCCTGTTCGTGAAGTTCTTTATACCCCCTAATAAAATGATTTACATAAGGGTATAAATGTTTGTGTTATTAGATTTAATCCGTACACAAATATAGTTAAAGAAATATTAAATAGGCATTGGGAAATTTTAACTATTTCTGACAATATCAGTGGGGTCATAGGAAAATATCCCAAATGTGTTTTTAAAACATCAGCAAACTTGAAAAATTTGTTAGACCAGAATAAAGGGAAGAATAGGTCCTTGAATAACAACAAGGGCACCACGCGTTGTGGTTCCTGTTCCCAATGTAAACATATTAATGAAAAGAAGATGATGAGGTTAAATAATAGGACTAGAACGTATGTATATAGTAAAAATGGTAATTGCAATACAATGAGAGTGGTAATATTTAGCCACTTGTTCGGCTTACTATATTGGAAAGACGGAGAGGAAGTTTAAAACCAGAATTTATGAGCATCTGTATAAGATCAAACAGAAGGACATCAACAATGCCTTAAGCAAACATATTATGGAGAGAGGCCCTACACATTCTTTTACATTTTTTATCATAGACCACACTGATGTGTTAGTAAAAGGTGGCAATTGGAACATTTATTTAACAATGTTGGAGAGCAAGTGGCAAATTTTATGTGATGCCACCACCAATCCAGGATTGAACGATCACATCAGTTTAAAACATTTTTTATTATTAGATTAGAATATATACACATTCTTCTCGTTCCATAAATGCACATTTACATTAGAATAGATTATATTGTTTACCCATCAGGTCCACCTATATATTCTTTTAGCCTTATGGTATCTGCAATTCATATCATCCCATCTCATACAATATATACAATTATGTTTGGCATTAGTTATAGCTGCCATTGTGGTTTGACAGTTTTTATTTATACTTATCTACATATTTATATATCATACATTTATATTCATGTATTTTATTTATATTAAACATTTTAAATATATATTTTACATGAGAATTATGTATGTACAATTGTTTTTAAAGTAGTTATTTATATGCAGTTATTTATTCGATTTATATCTATTTAATCATTATATATACATACATTTTTATTATTTTTATCCTTATTCATACTAGTACATTGAGTGTATAGAAACTGTATCCTTTTGGATGTTGCTTTAACATTGTTGCTGCTAGATGTGTTATCATATCGTGTTGCATTAAATGTACATAGCACTTTATGAGATTACAAAAAGTTGGCGCCAAAAAGCTTTTAAATTGTCAAGTATATGTGTGTACAATTGGTTCAGAGGAAGTCTGCCTGTCGCAGATGAAAGCGCTTAACCAGTTTTGTTTTGTGGAGCTCTGTGTGTTTTTGAAAGAATAAATTATTTTCAACATTTCATTCCTGTTCGAGCTGTGGTTCACTTCTTTGGCAAGTACATCGGAACCTTATTCTTAAGTCCGTTACATTTGGAGTAATGTGTGTATACTTGGCCAATAAATGTGATTCTGATTATTTTTGAAGGTTAGTGAAACGGACCACTGAGGTCCCCTTTCTGTTACAACCTTTTTATAAAAGAAGTGGAATACAGTTCAGCTTGGCAATAGGCATGCCATATAGGTGTAACTAAAATCATACATTGTAGAGGGAGAAGTAGAATTAAATTAAACATAGTAATATAATGTCCTCTAACTTGCATTATGTCAGATAACTACAACTAAGTACAGTTAAAAAGTTATATATGATTTGGAAACCATAATTTCATTACTTTACAAAAATCCATAATTATTCACACATCTTTCTACATGTGTTAAAACGTGATCAGATTATGACAAAATACAACAAGCCTTATAACATGACAAAAACTAAACATTACAACAAAGTAAATAAACAAAATGTGCCCAGGTTATGATTTAGGAAATGTCAGCAAGCAGAAGGCTCAAAAGGGAAGTCCCAACTCCAAATTTCATTATGGAACAATCAGTTAGTCTCCATGCGTGAAAGGGCAGCAACACTATCTCATTCAGCCAAAAGGCAGGGCTCTGCTTTGAGAATATTCAGACAATATATACTGATACATTAATTTCGTTTGATTGAAAATATCTCAAAACAAGGAGTGAAGGCAATATACACTTGAAAAACTTCCCTGCATTTAGGACAGATGAACAGGCAATGACTGAAAAGCATGTTTGCCTTAAAATTGTTTATTCTGTTTTAGTAGGTAAAATGCCACAGAACTTCTGTATTTTTGTATTTTTTTTTTTTTTTGGAGGTAGGCAAGAATCCTAGTGTTCACCGCCATCCTGTATGGAACACCAGCATTCTCCACTAGTTCCAGACATTGTTTTCTGATACAGCTCTCTTCTTTAAGTGTATCTCACATCTTCAGTGTTATTCCAGGAAAGAGCTGAACCTGCACCTTGTCCTTTCGTATCATCCCCCCACAGATGCACACTTATTAGGGACATGTTTCTCTCATATAGCAACTTTTCGTTCAGTGGAACTAACCTTGCTAACAAACTAAATAAATAAACTGTTCATATAATAAAATGTAATATTAATTATGAATATTTATTTTACATTTGTTGACCGGGAGTGTCCTGCTGAGCAATTGCCCTTTTTCAGCGGAGGCCCGGGGAGAAAAGCTCCAGAGAGATATACAATGCAATAAAAATAGCAATACAGACACATTTCAATAAAAAGAGTAATAGAGAATTTTGGTCGTTAAAATACATAAACTACATACATGTATATTGTTGACAGATAAAACAGTACTATAAACAAAAAGGAGAATGTTAAAAAAGTACAATAAGTTGTATGTTTTGGTTTAAAAAGAGAGTTGAGTAAATATAAGGCTTTGTATGCAGAGTAGCAGAAACTTAAAAGGTTACATAAGAATTTCAGGGAGCAGAGTATAGAAGAAGCTTTGGAGGTTGTATAGGAAGCATAGGATGAAGTAGTTAATGGTACGTTTTAGTAAGTTCGTTTGACTGTACTATAAAGGTAGGTAATAATCAGGGAGGGCAAGTACAATGGCAGGACCAGTGTTTTTTAAAGTGATCTTTGGTTGCTATCTTAAATTGTTTGGGGTGAGTCAGGGTCCTTATTTCTAGTGGGCATTTGTTCCGTGCAGTAGAGGGATAGTAGCTATATAAGTTGCACCCTGCATTGGATTTGGCTTTATGGATTTTTAGTAGGTCTTGGGTTGAGCTTCGGAGAAGTCTGGTAGGGGAGTAGTGAGAGATAAGAGAAGATTGACTTGGACAGAAATCAGGCTGCTATAGTATGGAGTGTATGATTTGGATTTGAGATTGTAGGAACAGATGAGGTAGTTCGGGCCAGTTCAGGCATTTTAGGGAGAGACAGTGGTGAAATTTCTATGTTTGTTGAGCTGCAAATCTAGCTATTTTGTGGTAGGTTAGTTCTAATTTGGTAAGTAGGGAGGAGTTCAGATTTGTGAGTATTTGGGGAACAATAGGTTAAACATGGTAGAAGGTAGGCAGGAGTAAGAGAAATCCTAGCTTCAGTAGTTAAGAATTTGTTGTTCCTGTACAGTAGTCCTAGCTTTTGGTGTTTTTTTTGATACAATTGTTAATGTGAAGATCGAATTTTAGTTGATCGTCAATGGTAATGCCAAGGAGTTTTGTGGTAGTTTTGACTTCTATAGGAGCATTGTTTAGGGACCTTATGGAGAAGGAAAGTTTAATGTGGTTTGCAGATTTAGATAGAAAGAGTAGTAATTTTGTTTTCTTAGGGTTGAGGATGAGCTGATTATTAGTGACAACAACAAAAAATATCCTTCACTGTGGTAGACTGTATCCAATACAGAACGTAGAACCAAATTCAAAAAAAGGATGACAGAAACGCTCGATCAATTTCTCCACTTTATTTCAGCAACAGCAAAGCTTTCAGGTTTCCCCTTCTTCAGTGCTAGTACTGAAGAAGGGGAAACCTGAAAGCTTTGCTGTTGCTGAAATAAAGTAGAGAAATTGATCGAGCGTTTCTGTCATCCTTTTTTTGTATCTGATTATTAGTGAGCCATGTCTCTACTGAGTTGAAAGATGTCTGGGTATTTGTTAGGAGTTCTAAGGGGGAACTAGCAATAGTTATGACGGTAGAGTCATCTGTGTACTGGACAATGTTAGAATGAGGACAAGAGGAGTGGAGTGAGTTGGTGAAGATATTAAAGAGTAGAGGTCCAAGAATGGAACCTTGGGTAACACCAGTTCTTACTGAAAGAGGGGTAGATAGTGCTGAGTCCCATCATAACGACTGCAGCCTATCAGAGAGATAGCTAGAGAACCATGCAACTGTATCAGGTGAGAAGTTTAGGTCTACAAGTTTACTAAGTAGCAGTGTGTGTGAGACAGTGTCAAAAGCATTAAAAAGTTCAAGGAATAGACAGGATATGAGTTTGTGATCATCTTTAGCCAGGGCTAAGGTGTTGAGAAATGATAGTAGAGCTGTGGTTGTACTATGCTTGGTATAGAAGCCATGCTGTGTTGGAGTAAGAAGTTTTTCTTGTAAGAGATAATGCATAATTTGTTTGTATATAGATTTCTCAAGGATTTTGGCGAAAGGGGAGAGGATAGCGATAGGTCTGAAATTAGATATTTCTGTGGAGTTGCCTCCTTTATGAATAGGAAGAGTGTAAAACTGTTTCCAGATAGAAGGAACTTTAGACTCAGTGATGGAGCGATTGATTAGTATAGATACAGGCATAGCAAGGGAGTGTGCAGCAATCTGGAGAAAGTAAGAAGGAATATTGTGTGCTGATACAGAGCATGGTTTGAGCTTTGAGAGTAGAGTTCTGATATAGACAGTGGAGACAGGTTTGAGAGAGTAGGAGTTTACTGACATAGTGAGGTTTAAAGTGTTGTTTGAGAAGTTGGGGTTAAATAGTTTGGAAATTGACTCTATAAAGTAGGTAATGAAGGTATTGGCAGTTTCTTCAGGTGACTTGTCAGGACATGTGTTTGGTGAAGTTGTGTTACCTGGATTTAGTATTTGGTTTATAGCATTCCAGATTTTTTTGGATCAGATATTAATGTTTTGGGGGGATTATAATAAAAGTCTTTTTTGTCTTTGTTGAGAGTTTTTTTTTGTCTGATTTCTAAGCTCTTTATATTTTAGGAGGTCAGATAGAAGTTTGGTTTGTACCCATGTTTTCTATGCCCTATCTCTGGATTTCATAAGGGTACAGGTGGTTTTAGTTAGCCAGGGTGAAATGTTTGCCTTTAATCAAACTTTTCTCATTGGGGCTACAGGATTTAAAATATTTAGTAAAGTTGAGTTGAAGGCATTTACTGCTTCACTGAGTGGGAGCAGAGTAAGGAAATTCCAGTTAATTCTAGACAGGAGGGTTGTAAAAGTGTCTGGGTTAAAGGTTGAAAGTTTGCAGCAGGTGATAAGCTGTTGTGATTTGGAGAGGTGGGTGATGTATCATAGCACTTTCATAGGTGAGTGGTCACTCAGGGTATCAGGTAGAGTTTCAGGGTTATGGTATTTGCTGGGATTAGAAACAAGTAACCAATCTATCAAGGAGCTTGAAGAATGAGAGTTATTGGTATGGGTAGGTTTGGAGATTGGTTGTGTAAATCCATGGAGGTTTATGTGTTGTGGGGGGTTTGGATTATTAAGGTTATGCCAGTTAATGTTTACATCCCCAAGAAGGTTAGTTTCATTAGGGAAATTTAAGGAGCAATATGACAGTATACTTTCCATTAAGGGGATGTTGTCCCCTGGTGGAATGTATATGGGTACTACTGTGATGGTTGCAAAGTCATTGGGATTGAGATTTGCTATTAGTGTTTCAGCAGGTGTAAAGGAGGGAATAGGTTCTTTAGGAAGGGAAAGAGTCAGGTAGTTAGGGTAAACTAAAGCAACACCTCCACCTTTTTTCTTTAAGCGATCTTGGCTTAGTATATTATAACCTGGAGGAAGAATGTCTTTATCTTGGTTTTGAGGTTTAAGCCAAGTTTCTGTGACAGAGATAATATCTGGGGTATAAAGAGATACCAAGCACGAAACTGGCTTAGTTTGTTGAGCATATTTCGAGTATTGATAGAACAGGAGATTTTCTTTTTTGGTATGGATGGTTGATTAGAATTGGGGGTGATATTTTGTGGGGTGTTTGGAATAGTGGTAGGACCAGACTTTGGGTGTATATCACCTGACGAGAGCAGAGTCCTTGGGAAGTCATAAGCTTTCATTTTTTGTGGGTAGTTGTGAAATTATTTTTTTTTATACTTAGATGCACTATGGTTGAAAAGAGGAGTTATAATTTTAGGGAGTAGTCTGGGCCGGATTAAGGTGGGTGCTATTGATGCTGCAACATTAGGCCCATTCCTAAAATAGGTCCAGATGAAAACAGACGAGAATTTTCTGGAAGCTGAACAGTTTTCCTTTGCTATATTAACCTCAAAATAATTCTTAGAATGAAATTTGGAGTCCGACTTTCGGATGCCTATACACAGCATTACTTATATAGTTACTATTATTCTTTGAGCTGTGACGTAACTATAACACCATTGTGTTTATTGTTAACTGAAGATTTCAAGTTAATGCTATCAATTTTATGTTAAACAGTTTACTTTGTGATATCTTTCGTACTGTTTCGCACATGCTTGCTATGGTGTCTCAACTCAGTGGATGGGATAATGCGAAAAAGAAAAGGGAAGAAGCAGCAGAACAAGAAAAGCTTTTGGTGAAAATTCCAAGATTGAGTTCATACTTTGGAGTATGAGCATCTTCATCTCAATCGTCTGCATCAGATGTGATTGCGAGTTCGAGTGCTCCTGAAGACCAGGCCAAGCAAGATGAACCTGTGGAGGCAAGAGAGAATAAAGAGCGGGAAAGTTCAGTGGAGAGAGAAGAGGTGAAAGGAGATGCTATCGCTGAAGCACTAGCGCCAACACTGGAGGCTTTCACCACGGATTTGGGACAGTGGGGTGAAATTGATGCTGACACTCTAGAATATTGGACCAAGAAAGGTCCAAAAGACTGCCAACACACTGAATCAAAGTTTGAAGAGAGTGCCAGACGATACCCAGGTGAGTCGTTCCAACATCGATGCACAAAGACCTTCATGCGTATGCATCCATCCACTCAATGGTGAAAAATCCTGTAGACAATGGTTGTGCTACTCGTCTTCAACAGGGAAGGTGTTCTGCTTTGCATGCAAGTTGTTCGGTGGCAGTGCTTTTCAAGCGACCAAGTTCGTTTCTGGCGGTTTTGACAACTGGAGGGCAGACGAATCCAGAATAAAAATGCATGAAAGCAGCAATGGTCATTGCGAGGCTATGTTGCCTTCATGAGCCAACAGAGGGAGGCCAGTCATGTTGACTACCTAGCCACCAAACAGGTAGAGAAAGAGCAGTGTTACCGGTGCCAGATGCTGAAGCAGCTCATCGATGTTCTGATATTCCTAGCTGAGTGTAGTCTTGCTATAAGGGGCGCGGATAAGATTATAGGTTCCGCTCATAATGGTAACTACCTTGGCATCATTGAGCTGTTGGCAGAGTATGATACTCTGCTGGCTAGCCATATTAGAAAGTATGCAAACTGTGGGAAAAGTCATGTTTCCTATTTGTCATCGACAATTTGCAAGGAACTGGTGAAGCTCATGGGACAAAAGGTGCAGGACACCATCCTGAAAGAAGCCAAGGAGGCAAAGTATTTCTCTGTTTCAATTGACTCGACACCTGACATATCATGCCTTGATCAGCTAACAATTATCTGGTATGTTCTGCCATCGGGCCCACTTGAACGGTTCCTGACGTTCATGCCTATGATGATGAGACACACAGTGGAGCAGATGGCTAGCATACTTCTGAACTTTCTGAAGGAAAAAGGCTTGGATATTGCTAACTGCAGAGGCTAGTCGTATGACAATGCGTCAAACATGTCAGGACGGTACAATGGTGTCCAGGTAATTGTGAAGCAAGAATGCAAATGTGCCACTTTTATTCCATGCTCTAACCACAGCCTAAACCTGGTAGGAGATCAGGCTGTTGAAAGCTGCGGTGGCTGTACCAGGTTTATCGATTTTGTCAATGGACTATATGTATTCCTGTATGACTCAACATATTGCTGGCAGTGACAAAAGAATTGCTGCACGCTGATGCTCAAGGGTTTGCTTGGAACCCAATGGTGTGAATGTGCAGATGCTGTCAAAGTGCTGGTAGAAGGGTGGAAGAGTATTCAGGAAGTCCTGAATGAGCTTGCGGCAGATAAGGAGCAGAAGGCAGATATGAGAAATCAGGCCGAGGGATTTTCACACAGGATGGACGAACTTGAGACAGCAGTTATGGTGACTGCCTTGAACGATATCCTTGGCTGTCTCAACAGTACGAGCATTAGCCTCCAAGATCCTATAGTCACCGTGAATACGGCAACTGGCTTGATGGCATCACTGGTTGACACTGTTCAGTTTGCATGTGACAGATTTGACGTGTATGAGCAGATGGCGACAGAAAAGGTTCAACATGGCAAATACAAGGCTGAGCAGCGTCGAGGCCATAAGCGAAAGTGAATGCCTGATAAAGGAGCTGCAAACAAAGCAGACCTCAGCCCAAGGGAAATGTTAAAAACTCAGGAGTATCTGGTCATGACTGACAGTCTGTTAGTTGAACTGGAAAAGCGGATGAAGGCATATGAAGATATTTGTAAAACATTCGGCTTTCTCTTGGAGCTAACATCATTGAGCATTGAGAAGATTGAGGGCAAAGCTAAGAATCTCATTTCCTCATATCCAGATGACTTGGAAGACACAATGGTAGCTGAGCTGATACAGTTTGCTGCATTTATGCGCACTTAGAAACCAGTGACTGTGAACGAATTAGCAGAGCTTACCATGTACAAGCTTTTGTCATTGTTGAATCTTTCTCAGACATTTCCAAATGTCGAGATTGGGTTGTGCATCTATCTGTGCATGATGGTGTTCAATGCCAATGCCTCCGGTGAGTGGATCTTCTCAATGTTGGGAATAGTCAAAGGAGAGCTGCGGTCCTCAATGGGGCAGGAAAGGCTAAGCATGCTGGCGCTTATGAGCATTGAGCATGAGCTGCTGCGCAGCCTTGATTTCACTGACCCGATCGAAGAATTTGCGCTTGCTAAGGCTCGAAAAACAGCAATATAAGTAAGTAGCACTAGAGCAGTAGTAAGAGTGACAATATGCCTAGGTTAAGTTGATCTGGTTTAGCTTTTTCTGCATTAAGTGCACTTTTCAAACAATTAGTATTGAATGTTGATATTACATAGCTTGATGTTAATCTTGAGTTGTTACGATAATACATCAGCATGTTGTTATTATTATTCATGTTCAATAAAGGCTGGCTGGTTGCGTCGCAAGCAATTAAGGCTTCTTGGTCGGGCTGAGTGCACATGTACGGTGAATGTCGAATGCACATGCACCAATGCCAAGAAAAAATAGGCCCTTTTTGCTCTGCAGCATCAGGCCCAATTTGGTCTTAATTCAGCCTTGGGAGTAGTATATTCATTGGAAGGATAGATGCAGAGATGAGTATGGGTTGCTGAGGGTAAGAAAAGCAGCTTTGGTGAGGTTAGATGGGGGCTTTATGTATAGGGGTTGAGAGTGTGTGAGGTGATGTTATGTTGTGTAGGAGGAACAGTGCAGGTAGAAGTATGACAGGAATGGTTAAGTCTGGCATGTTTGAAGAAGAGGAGAGGGCTTTAATAGGGTCAGTTGGTTGAGAGTCTGGGGAGGAGTTGTAAGGTATGGAGAGAGTTTGTAGTTGGTGTTAGCTTGTGTAACAGGAAGGGGAGGGGTTTGATGGTTGGGGGGGACCTGCGGTTAGGTATAAAGCAAATGATATGGGGGGTGGGTGGGAATGGGAGTGGGAAAAGAGCAAAGTGAGCCTGACCGTAGTGAGGGCGAAGGGAGCGAGGCTACACCTGGGACAAAGTACAAAAAAAAAAAAAAAAAAACAATCAGCCAGTACAATCCAGTGTCTGAGGAAGATAAACAGCCAGATTTAAGGGCAATTAGACAAGCTAGATTCTAAAGAAAAAAAGGTATTTTCTTTTCTGTTTTTATTTTTCTCTAAAAACGGGGAGCTGCAGTTCATTGAGCAGTAGGAAAATAATGTAATTATGCCAGGGGTTTTAGAAAGGGATATGCAGTAGATTAGGAGTCAATAGAGTACAATTTAAAAAGGATTGGAATATGGTATATGTGAGTACACTACTGGGGATTCCTATGAAGCAAGGGCAGAAAAGCTGAGTCAAAAGATGGGGCCTTTCTACATCAGGTTTTTTGATTCCTCTGTAATTAAGCAGGAGTGGGAGGGAGGTGTGCAGGTTCAAGGTGGGGGAGGGAGATAGACACAAATTAATACAAGGTTGTGAGCCAGAAAAACTGGACTAGGCCAGCTGCTAAGAAAACAATCAGGAAACCAAGCTCAGTCAATTCCAGATCAGTGTAGTGCAGTATCTGCCTAATAACTACAAATCGTGTGCTGCTAATCTAGTACAGCGTGGTGAAAAGGACCACCACTTCTATAGGGAAAAACAATTGAAGTATGGGTGCGGGTACATAGGTAAACCTTTATGAATATCGCATAATAACGTTTCCTTCTCTGTTATGCTACTTACTTATGCCAGGCTAATAGGTGCTCTGGTATTTTGGAATTCATTATATTCGTCAGAGGGTGTATTTCTTTGGCAAGCATGAGGGACAATAAATGGAAGCTATATAAATATTGTAGTATGGAAATTTAACCTAGTATTAGTATTACCTAATGCATAGCTGTGCTTTTTTAATCTTTGTCTTTGCAGCCTTACAGAACACACTGCATTATGTAAGATGACTCTTACTGTACTTGAGGAAAGCCAGATTTTTTTGTCATTTTGCTGTGCTGTTATACAGGTAACAGTTTTCCTTTGATGTTGTTGAAAGATATTATATTGGTAACTGACGTTTCATGGATTTTTTCAAGAAAAATGCATTTCTCTGCTGTGGTAATCACTGCTGTCTTATCTTAAGCGCAAACACACACACACACACACACACACACTTCAGTATTAGGGTGTGCTGCAGTCAAGAGTGTGTTATCCTTTGAGATGTTAAACCAAGGTCCTGTGTGCTTAAGTTGGTGGCAGCTCAGGTGGATGTGAAAGATCCTCAGATCCTATCAAAATATACTCTGGTCACGTTTCCACTTGTAGTACAAATACCACCTTGGCACTCCCTCCAGAAAGAAGTCACTAGCCTAGTGGGAATAAAACACACATAGATAGAGCCGGTCTTAGGCCAATTGGCCCAATAGGACCACACTCCCTTAGGGGGCCCTGCACTAGGCTATGACAGGATCATTATGCGTTTTGTTGCCCAGAGATTTGCTTGAGTAAAACTGCATCAAAGTGCAAACCATTTTCCTTTTGATAGTCTTACTTCATAGGGGTTACAAGTCTTATTAGTGGAGAAGGCATTTCCTGTCATGCATTCTATTATTGGCAAATCTAGTATTTTTATTAACCAAAGTTTCAAGCCTCTTGTATGGCTCATAACCCCCACTGCAGTTACTGTTACTAAAATGCCCAACAGGGTTTTCAACCCAAAACTGGGCAGATTAATTATCTGGTTTTGTGTGCCATTCTATTTACTGTCTCAAAAGGCAAGATCAGACTTAATTTGAAGACTGATAGAGAGGTAATTGGATTTCTTTTGTTTCTTCACTGACATTGGAGTTTTATGAATGTTTTCTAATGAATACAATTACAAGAAATAATTGTGGAGTAATGCGTCTCAGATAGTATGAAAACCAACACTATTAAAAATAATAACATATACTGTTCGTTTCATTTCTCCAAGTCTTTTGGGTTTCTAATACCATGATGGGAATGGACCCCATTCCTAAATCAAAGTATGATTGAAGTTCATGAAGCTAGTATTGTTTCAATCTTTGATGATATCCAAAAGTGTTCTTCACAGCACACGTGATGTGCCCAGAATTGACTCCTTCAGCAATTCATACAGAGTTACATGTATCAGAAGTATATCTACATTTTATGACACCTATTCCACCTACTACTATTGAAACCATCTGGGTATCCTTCTCATTTCTGCCTGCAAATCCTGGTATTTTATAACTTTGTCTCTCTGTACATAAGACATTGTAATCACTGGTGTAGCAACTTTAATGATCAGTGCTACTTTTTTTCTTTTTTCATGGAGTACTAAATAGGATGATAGGATTATAGGAGGTTACTAGGCTAATGCCCGCAGGGCCCTTACAATCCTAGCCAAGTTCAACCTATGTTCCCAAGGAAGTCTGGTTCAAGCAGACACTAAAACAGCACCTATTGCCCCTGTCCAAGAGGGACACGGGTGGAACCCTCGGGGTGAATTTCCGGTTACCCATCCAATCATCCCAAATGCACTAAAATAGGGCCACCAAGGGACTTTGTTTAACAGGACTAGAAAGCTTGTTCCAAAGGTGGGACAAGCTCTGTGAGACAAATATGTCTCTCCAGCAAGTTCTGTTGTCACATACCAGGTTAAGGTCCTTTGAGCAAGTGACCCGTGTGCCATTTGACTTGCAAATGTGCAACACTTCCATTAAAGCTGAGTCAGAGATCACCTTATATGCAAGGCAGAGATTGTCTCTAAGTAGTCTGTATGAAACAGAATAAAGTGACAGTGATTTTAGTCTGTCTGCATAAGACAAATCTTGAGGACCCTGAATTTTATTTGTAAGGAACCTTTGTGGTCTCCCCAATTGCTGCAGGTGTTTGGAAAGGAACATACAGATTTGTAGTCTATTACTGACCTGATGACGAAACAGTACAGGAGGGTTAAATCCTCTTTTTTTCTAGAGGCAATGTGGCAATACCCTTTACTTATGAAATGAGCAATATAAAATGTCCTTCTTACCACTGTGATCGAAGTTAAGTTTGCTGTCAGCCTGTGTGCCCAGATCTCTCACCACTGACTGTGTGCTTAGGGTATTACTAGTGGTGTGGTAATTAGAAGGAATATCACCCTTGCTGAAGGTGATGGTAATGCATTTTTTTGCATTAAGTTTGAGATGACATTGGCACCAGTCATTAGTCTGTCTGACATTTTCTTGTAAGATGTTGACATCACTAGGGGTTTCAATGATTGCTCCCAGTCTGCAGTCATCAGCAAACTGCATCAGCCATAGTCCTTTAGTTTTAGCCTGTACTTCAGAGAAGTAGATTCCAAACAGTAGGAGTCCCAGAACTAATCCCTGTTGAACACCACTGGTTACATGTCTGCTGGAGGTAGAGGAGTCCTTATTTTGACCATATGAGTTCCATCACTGAGCCAGTTTGCAACCCGCCTGACAATATATGGGTTGATACCCAGGTGGTGAGTTTATCAATGATACCTGAGTGGGGGATTGTGTCAAAGGCCTTGGCTAAGTCTAGGTAGGCCTTATGCGCAGATTTGCCCTCAACTAGGGCTTTATTGACTGTCTTGAAGAAGTCCACCAAGTTTAACAGGCATGATCTCCCCTTGACAAAGCGAACCTGGGGGGGGGGGGTTGAGCATTTGGAGATTTCCTATGTCTTTGTTAATAAGGTCCATGATGATTTGTTCCATGGCCTTGCAGATAAGGCTGGTCAGGCTAATGGGTCTATAGTTCCCCAGGGTCCGTGGATGCACCCTCTTTGTGCAAAGGGATAATGGTAGCTGTATTCCATTCTGCTGGGACAAACCCAGTACTTAGGCTGTGATTGAAAATCATGCTCAATGGTGATACTAATTCCTGTTTTAACCCATGTAGAACATAGCCTAGGATGATGTCTGGTCCCATAGAGGCTGTGTTCTTGGCATTGCAGATTGCATTTAAGACCTGCTCCTCAGAGATACTACGCAGGGGACAGATGTTAGGGATGCTTTGTGGTATATGTGGCAGGGAGAGGGAAGTTAAGTTTTTACTGAACCCGTCCGCTAGCAGGTTTGCTATATCCACAGGTTCTATGTATTTAGTACCATTAACTACGAGTTCGGCACAGATCTGGGCCTTACCCTTCAGGTTACAGATGTAACTAAAGAATGCCTTGTGGTTATCCTTAGTTAGCGAAGTTAATTTGGATTTGTAGTTATCTTTGGAGGGCTTTACTACAAGTCTTATTTGCTTGTTTAAGTTGAGAAGGAGTGTTTCCAGTTTTGAGACCGTTCCTTCCTACTCTTAGACAGCTTCTTTCTGCTATTGTGTAGCCTATTAATTTCAGTTGCCTACCAGGCAAGTTTGTTTTTCCTTGAAAATCTTGCTTTGGTTCTATCATGTATGGCAGAGTCAATACAATTGTACAAGTTCTTGGTGTATAACTCAGCATAGGTGTCTGTTCCATCAGTGGGGGGGGGGGGCTATGAAGCTACTTATGCTGTTATGTAAGCAGTTGTAATTAGCCTTGGAGAAGTTTTTTAGTCTAGTTGTTGCTAAGGGGGGGGGGTCTTGTGTTATAGTAACTTCTATCGAGACTGATTTGTGATCAGATCTCACCAGGGATGGCCACACACTGTGGGTGGTGCAGCGGTTCCCCATGTTGGTGAGCACCAGGTCCAGGATGCTTGAGCCCCTTGTGGGTGTGTCAACCAGCTGGTCCAGGGTCCATGATGGTTTTCTCGCATCTAATTTTTTAACTGTTGGTAATGGGTGATCCCATGTGATATAAAATTCATCGTTCTCTATAGTGCTTTGTGGCTCATGTTTCCAATGTTTCTCAGCTACTTCAGTATTGTAATGTTTGCATAATCTGCAGTGCAACAGTCTTGCCACATTATTATTATGCCTTTCAGTATACAGGCCCTCTGCATAAGATCCTGATCAAAATAAGGTAGTTCCAGGAGTTCTCTGTACTTGTAGCTATATTTATGCCTTTTCCCCATTTCTTGCCTTCTCATCTGATCCTTCTTATATTCTTTCATTTTTTTGGCACATTCAGTTGTTGACTGATTTTTTTCTCCTTCTGGTTTGATTTCCATTCCCAGTTGACACTGATATGCCTCTGCTAAACTAAGCAGGGAAGTCATCTTAGACTTGTTCTCCTCATGTTTTAAAGCATTCACTATGTTTGGATCTTGTGAGGTCAGCAGATATTTATACAGTCCTACAATTGCAGATGTACACGTAATTTCAAGGAGGCCCATACCTCCTTCAGAATGGAGAGTTTATAATCTTAGTATACACTGAATTTTATACATTATTTGATAAAGGTGAAGCATTTTTCTTGTTTTCCTGTTCAACTGATCCAATACCTTTTGGGGCCAGTCAATCACCCCAAAACATTCAGTTAGAACATGAACAGCAAGTTGGTTTATAGCTCGGACTTTGTTCCTAGATGACAGGGCTGTTTCAGTATTAATTTTAGTCTTCTAAAATATTCCTTATGGAGTTTTTTTGCATTTGTTCATGTTTTAGTGTAGAGCCTTCATCAGTTCCGAAATATTTACACTCCCTCTTGCGCAATTCCTTTTTATCACATTCTTGTCCCAAACTGATGTTTTCTTGGTGCTGCAGCCTTTAAAGGTTGCTTTTGCATATTTATCTAGACCAAATGACATTGTTATATCATCTGAAAAAGTTTTGACCACTTGCAGTTGTTTTCACTTCCTCATCAGATAAACTATACGGTTTTAAATCATTCATAAAAAGAGATGAGAAGTCTTTACAATTTGTTGTTTTCTGGATGACAAATTGTAAGCATGACCTAATCTGTTAGGGTGACAGCTTAATGGGTTAATGGCAAGACAAAAGAGCAGTGGTGACAAAGAGTCACCCTGGAATATCTCCTTTTAAATATTAATCGCTAGGATAATAATTTGCCCTTTATCATGGCTAGAGTGGTTCGCTACATTTTCATGGTCACTGTAATGTAATCAATCATTGTAGGGTGTATCTTATATGTCTGTAAGCACACCTTTATCCATGATTGTGGGATGCTGTCAAATGCTTTTTGTAGTCTATCCATGCCATACTTCGACTCTTCCCCTTTTTACAATTCTCCACTATGACTTTAACAACAAATGATTGTTTGTTCCATATGACTTTCTTTTATTATTGTTTTGTTCTTTTGCCATGATTGAGTTTTCTTCTAAAAGACTATAAACTCTGTCAGCATCAATTCCAGTATATAGTTTATAAATCATCTGAAGGCAAGTAGGACAGCTTGCAGGTTCACTCTTAAGGAGGAGTATCATTGTTCCTGTTGTTAACCAGGTTGGTGTCTGTTTGGGATGCACATATAAATAGTTCTTACTCAGAACTAAATTTTCATATAAAGATGTTAATACTTTTACCAGATGTTAGGTACTGCTGGGCCTGGGGTTTTCCACTTAGAAGCTTTTCTTAATTTTGTTTCAATTTCCCTGGCTGTTACTTCATCCCATTTCATATACTATACATATGAACTTCTTACTGTTTCTTTTACTTCTTTTTTCTATTCAGCATCTTTGCTATGTTCCACAGTGTCTTCATACATATGTCTCCAAAATGTGTATATTTCTTCTTTTATGGTGATATTTCTATTCCTTTTGCCTTGTTTCCCAATTCTCTATAAAACTTTTTTGGTCATCAATGAACTGTTTTTTTTACTTTTCCTTTATTTTAATCTGCATATCTTCTAAGTTTTTCTGCCTGCACTGATATCTTTAGTTTATTATTTGCAATAGTGTAGAATAGATCCTGGTCTGTTCTGATACTGAACATTGCTTTTATCAGAACTATCTTTCTAAGTATTTTCGTTGATCTGCTCCCTCTTCTCCTGTTCTGTACTAATAGTGGGTGCATTTGGTATAATGGTTAAAGTCATCACTTTATAGGTACAACATGCAGGGTACGAGTTTGACTTCAGGTTATTGGCTAGGCTTAAAATGGTCCTTCAGGGCAGCTAGCCTAGTATTTACCTCTAAACTTCATGTCTTAATTACTTTATAGATTTCTTCCCTTCCCTTATTGCCCTTTCTTTTTATGGTAAGACTTTACCTGTTATTAATTGAGCTGCACAGTAATATATCCTATTCATTTCAGTTATATCACATGAACGTCTCTTAATAGTCTTGATTAGGTTTATGTTTTTTATCAGACTTCTAACATTTTGGGTCTTACTGACTTTCTGTAATCTATTTCTTTCTTCTTTCTATACTATGTTTGTGGAGCTTTTCTCCCCGGGCTTCCACTGAAAATGGGCTCAATTTGACCAAGCGGACTATCCCAATAAATAAATAAATAATCTTAATATGTCTATCCAGCTCTATTAAATCAAGCAACTCTTCCATTAGATCATTTTTTTCTAAACTAAAGGCACCTTCTTTGTTCTCCGTTTCTTGTGGGCATTCCATAGAAAGTTGCAAGAACATCTTTCTTAACGTATTCTCTTCAGCTGCATCCTCCGTCATCCATTCTTCTTTGATCCGGCCCATCACTCCACAACATTTAGTGCATCAGAGTTGCCACTGTTTCCTGCTCCTTCCCTTGCTGTGCAATTGCAACTAAACTCTTGTACTAGTTTCCTTCTGAAGTCTCAGAGTATCTTCAAGTTGCAAGTGATCAGATACTTCTAATTCCACCTGTTTCTCCTTAATTTGGAGACTCATTGTTCTATCATGCTATGACATTACCACAGTTGGACTTTCAACACTTCTCAGGTAAATCCATAACTTCAGTTTCTCTTTCTTTAACATTTCTGTTACTAATCCTCTTTTCTACACTCCCCCTTTGTTTTCTTATTTTTATATTGTAAATTTTTCAATATCCGGATGCCTTTGCCTATATTTATCTACAAATATCTTTGATGCTGTTTTTTTGTATTAATTAGTTTGCGTTTCTCCTTTGCATAAACATTGCACAATATTTAACCCCTTTTACTCTCCCATGTCTATATTTCTTCTTCAGATGCCTCTTGTTTCTCCTTACTTTGGGGACTCATTGTTCAAACATGTTGTGATGTTACTAGGGTTAGATTTTCACCACTGAACTCTTCACCTCGCAGGTATTCCATAACTTCAGCTTCTATTTGTTTAACTTCTACTTTACTAATCTTCTGTTCTACGCTCCCTCTTTGTGACCTTATTTTTTTTATTGTGAAATTTTCCATATCTGGGTGCCCTTGCTTGTATTTCTCTTCAAATATATTTGAAGTTGCTTTTTTGTATTGATTAGCTTCCTCCATTGCATAAATATTGCACCATATCAGATCGCCAAACAACTGTGAATGCAGTTAAAAATGAACAGACAGTAAAACATACTAAAACCACAAACAACCAAGGCAAGGCTCCAGACACTCCAAAATTTAATGCTTTCATTCTTTTATTGATGTTAAGAACTTCTTCAGAAAATAACATAAAATCGACCCAACAACAATTTTAAAAGTGCTGCCATAATGTCACATGGTACAGTATAGCCAATAATAGCCCAATACAAAGTGAATGTTGTCTCACCACATTTTTAAAGTGAATACTAAAATATCTAATAAAAGTTAAAAATAATGGTTATAAAAGGGAATTAAGTACAAAATGAAAAACTTCAGTTTAATGTAATGTTTGTACTTGTAAAACTCACTTGATGCTTATAGTCTTGTTTAGACAAGGAGCTCAACCTGCACCTAGTCTAATCTGCCAAATGGATTCATGGCACTCAAGAAGTGTTTTGTAGTCACCAGTGTCAATATCAGCTCAAAGTGTATAACAAAAAAGATTACATTAAACTAAAGTTTTTCATTTTGTACTTAATTTCCCTTTTATACACATTGTTTTTAACATTTATTAGATATTTATTTTAGTGTTCACTTTAAAAATGTGCCTAGTGCGACAATACCCACTTTGTATTGAACTATTATTGGCTATATTGCACCATGTGACATTATTGCAGCACTTTTAAAATTGTCATTGGGACCATTTTATATTATTTTCTGAAGAAGTTCTTAGCATCAATAAAAGAATGAAAGTACTACATTTTGGAGGGTTTGCAGTCTTGCCTTGGTTGTTTGTGGTTTTACTACATTTTAGTGTCTGTTTGCTTTTTGCCCACATTCATCGTTGTTTGGAGTTTTCTTTTAGCGGGCTAATCATGGCTGGAGAGGTTTCCTCACAGGGCACCTTACTGGATCTAACAACACATCCTGTTCTGGAAGAATTAACTGCTGTAACACAGAGACTTACATCAGCTATTTCTGAAGTCATCTTAGAAAGCCTTTCTCTCCAAAGCCATTTGGGCTTTTTTTATGCTCTCAGAATGGACTGTTGGATATTCTTTACTCCCAAGGAAGCAAGCAACCTCAATTTTCCCAGTATAAATTGGGACTTCTTTTGGGGTTGACCACAGTCAAACTTTTCAAGTTGACAACATGCTGGACTCTGTTTTTAAGAAGTTGCTTATCCGTTCTCTACAGCTATGATCAATAGAGACATCAACACGAGTGGTAAAGTCAAAGTAAACTTTATTGTCACTTTGATTTACACAAGTGCGAACCGAGTGAAATTACATTTTTTTCAGACTCAGTGTGCATACAATACATAGACTACATTTAACATGACGATAATACACAAAATTCTATTGACACAGACAACAAACAACAATAATAAATACTTGCATTATTGCACTGATTTAACAGACTGTCACTCATTATTAGATTATTAGCTTATTTTCACTGGAAAAATTGCACTTAAAGGATTGATTTAAGGCCTACATTTATATTGCACAGTAAGACAGTTCAGTTTGATTACTGCTGACTGTTGTCTGGGTGCAGGTAAGACCTTGTTACATATTGCACTATAGAGACTTTTCAGTATTGTTGGATTACTGCCTTAATGTCCAGTGTGAAGGATACTGTTCCTAGAGTTCAGTAACCCGATGGCTAGTAACCAAGGAAACAATGTTCAGTGTGACTTTTCTACATGTAGAAGTGATGTTTAGAAACTAGAACAATTGACTTCCAAATACATATCTTTACAGTTTGAAATTTCATACTCTGAGGAATGCATCAATCATGAGTGTGTTCCCCAAGGCTTATGTGCCTTTAAATTTCCCAGTGGTGTCAAACATGGTGATATGTTGTACCCTGAACTGGTCTCCCTATTCAACAACACTGGTGTGGCTTTAATGAAGGTATTGGTTAAAAATTATTTAAAAGATATTGCCATCATCAAGGGACAATTAGACCAATTAGACTGCAAAATCAAAAGTTGTAGCAGTTTTCATTCTTTTATCACATTATACTCTGGTATAATAATAATAATAATAGTGGTGAGGACTGCAGTGGGAGTGACAGATCCATTTAAGGTGGAGGTGGGATTACATCAAGGATCAGCTCTGAGTCCTTTCTTATTTGCAGTGGTGATGGACAGGTTGACAGATGAGATCAGACAGGAGGCCCCGTGGATTATGATATTTGCAGATGACATTGTGATCTGTAGTGAGAGTAGGAATCAGGTTGAGGAGACTCTGGAGAGGTGGAGATATGCTCTAGAGAGCAGATGAATGAAGGTCAGCAGGGCTAAGACAGAATATATGTGTGTAAATGAGAGGGAGGGTAGAGGAATGGTGAGGATGCAGGGAGTAGAGTTGGTAAAGGTGGACGAGTTTAAGTACTTGGGATCAACAGTTCAGAGTAATGGTGAATGTGGAAGAGAGGTGAAGAAGAGAGTACAGGCAGGGTGGAATGGATGGAGAAGAGTGTCAGGAGTGATTTGTGACAGACGGGTACCAGTAAGAGTGAAAGGGAAGGTCTACAAGAGGGTAGTGAGACCAGCTATGTTATATGGGTTAGAGACAGTGGCATTGACAAAAAGGCAGGAGTCAGAGCTGGATGTGGCAGAGTTAAAGATGTTAAGATTTGCACTCGGTGTGACAAGGATGGATAGGATTAGGAATCAGTATATTAGAGGGTCAGCTAATGTTGGACAGTTTGGAGACAAAGCAAGAGAGACGAGATTGCGTTGGTTTGGATATGTGCTGAGGAGGGATGATGGGTATATTGGGAAAAAAGATGCTAAGGATGGAGCTGCCAGGTAAGAGGAAAAGAGGAAGGCCTAAGATAAGGTTTATGGACGTGGTGAGAGAGGACATGCAGACGGTTGGTATGACAGAGCAAGATGCAGAGGATAGGAAGAAATGGAAAGAGATGATCCACTGTGGTGACCCCTAATGGGAACAGCCGAAAGATGATGATGATGGTGATCACATTATACTCTGGTATCAGGACGAAGGCTGAAAGACTGAGGGCTTCTATAGCGAGTAGAAAACAAGGGAAACTCAAGCGTGATATTGCAGTGTATGCAGCTGGTTTGGCGTATCCCTTGAAAATCTCCAGCCCTCTTAAGACATCAGCTCTAGGTTCCAATGACACTATTAAAGCTGTTGCACCATCACAAATGGATACACCACTAGGGAAAAACAGTTGATCCACCTATGGTAGTGTAACCCAGTGTGAGTAACAACACTGATGAAAACTTCCCTCTGTTCCAAATTTCATCTCTGGGTCCTTTTTAATGCAGCCATCTGGGCAAATAAGGACACCAAAATGGCCAGCAAATGCACAGTCCAGAGGAAAGGGGAGGGGGAAAAACAGAAGGAAAACATAGATTTTCAAATCAAAGTATTAAAGCTGAGTGATTTTTTCTTTTTCTGCTGAACCTTTATCTGTGCTTCAAAAAGGCTTTTCATTCATTCCTACAAATTCTGTTGATGTAATGAAGTTATTAATAGATTTCAAGTTGTATGTCAGGAAACTAAATTTGCAGTACATCATGAATGACCTACCCAAGATGGTAATAAGCAATGACAGACCAAGCAAAAGAAGTACTTTCAATCCCACCCTTAACACCACCCTTCATATTTTCAAAAATGTATATGAGGATGATATGAGGAGCAGGTTAAGAAATAATCCTAAGACTTACAGATTTACCAAATCTGAAAGGCCAGCCTTACGTGCCTTATCTGGTAATAAAGACAATAGATTGATGAAGGCTGACAAAGGTGGGATGATAGCACTTATGAGTAACAATGATTATAATCAAGCCATCTTTGATCTTCTAGCAGACGATTCTTGTTACATGGAAGTGACCATGGAGACTATCTTTAAGAGCTTTTTCTACCATTGCTCAAGCCTTGTTTGGCATGTTCAGCCAAGGGAATTTAGATTATGACACCTTTTCCTTCATAAATGAGGAATTCCCAGAAATGGCAACGTTTTTTGGAATTCTCAAATTGCACAAAGATCAAAACAAACTTCTGCTCAGACCTATAGTGTGTGCTGCTTTCTCTAAAAGTGAACCAATTTCTATTTTCTTGGACCACATTTTGAATCTAGTGGTCCAGAGTTTGTAATGCTATCTTCATGACTTGTGGCACCTTTTGGAATTATTAAATGACTTATCCACCAAGGACACATCATTCTTATTTGGATCTCTTCATGTTGTTTCTCTTTACACTTGTATTCCCCAAGCACTAGGTATAGATAAGGGAATACTTAATTGGTTTTACATCTTTCCAAAGTGATAAAATCAACACTATCTGTGCACTATTGGAATTAGTATTGGAGAACAATGTCTTCAGTTTTCACTTGCTCTGGTTTTTGTTTACTTGGTGATGGCCATGTGGGAGCAGAAGTTTCTGATGGGGCATCACTTGTCTAAAAAGATTTTTTTCTAATACAGATATATAGATGACCTTTTCTTATTGTGAATGGTGACTTGGAAGATTTCAACAGGTTTGTGAGTTACTTGAACAACAGTACAGAAATTTTGATATTCACGATAAGTGGTTTTGGGGCAGACATTAATTGTTTGGATATTTCCTTGTTCTTTAATTGTGAGCTTGGGCTTTTGACTAGTAGCATCTTTAGAAAAGAGACATTCATCAATCAATACCATCATAAACACAGTTTACATCCTACACATATGAAAAGAGGGGTAGTCAAAGGTGAGCTGATTAGACTCAGCAGACTGACCACGGACAACTCCACTTTTTCGTATGAGCTTTGCAAGTTAGACATTTTTGTGTACATAGGGTATGATCATGAATGGTTGGCAAAGATAGAAAAAGAGAAGAGGTATTATTACTCAGAGACACCAAAGCTCATCCTATCCTCATCAGACATCATACATCATTGGTTAGCCATGAGATCAGTGTTTCTGGTACATCTCACAGCACTATTTTCAAACTAGCTTTCCTATTCTGATTTCTAATGAAATGTGGTTGATTAAAGACATCATTTTAGAAAATTGGAAAATAGTTTTAGGTAATGTTGATTTGGTTAAAATCTTAGATGACAAGCCCATTTCCACTTTTAAGAAGCCACACAGTCTCAAATCACTACAAATTATTACACACAGGGTACTTTCAGCTGTGGACATTGTAAAGAGTGCAGGCTTATAAGCAACACATTTTTCATTACATTTAAGCACTGTAATCAAGTTGTTTGGACTAAGGGAAGATTCAACTGTGTCTTTAAATATGTGGCGTATGCAGCTTGTTGTAATTCCTGTGGCTGCTACTACATGGGCAAGACTATTAGGTGTTTGAATAGGAGAAATTATGAACACCTATTTGCAATTAGAAAGATAGACTCCAACAACACTATAACAAAGCATGTGGCACTCTGTAGTGTTCACTTTAAAAATGTGTCTGGTGAGACAACACCCACTTTGTGGTGCTATTATTAGCTATGCTGCACTATGTGACATTATGGCAGCACTTTTAAAATTATTGTTGGGTCAAACGCCCACTTTGTGGTGTTATTATTAGCTATACTGCACCATGTGACATTTTGGCAGTACTTTTAAAATTGTTGTTGAGCCCTTTTATATTATTTTCTGAAAAAAGTTCTTAATGTTAATAAAAGAATAAAATCACTAAATTGTGGAGGGTCCAGAGCCTTGCCTTAGTTCTTTGTGGTTTTATTACCATATCAGATCTTTCTTTCTTTCTCATGTCCATGTTTCTTTTTTATACCGTTCAAAAATCTCTATCATTTGATCTTTATATTTTTGCGCTTCCTCGGTCACTTCTTTTTCTAAAAGGCCTAAAGTTTCTTGTTCTATATAATGTTTTTCATGGATGAGTTGTATTAATGAACACACATTTGCATTTGAAGCTTTTGACAGTTTTTCTTGTGCACGTATTTTTCTTTCCTCTACTTTCTCTCTCTTAATCTTTTTGAATATCTTCTATCTTGAAATTTTGGGTTTCTTGCATAATAGTAACAATACATAGTTTCTTTCTTTTCCTCAATATTTTCCAAATTTTCCAAATAGTCCACTCTGTCATCTCTATGGCTCTTTTTTTGGTCTGTTAGTTTTTGTGTTTGTGGACTACTACTTCCTTCTACAAGAGGGGGCCCATCTTCACCCCTGAGTCTGGCCTAACCCCATTGTAGGAATGTTTCCATGTCATTATGTTCTACAGTGTCATTTTTTTTTCAGTCCTGGCACTAGTGCACCTACCAGGATTGGGCACTTTTTATCCTGAGACTTGTGCACCAAGTTGTCTTTATTTTATTTTTTAACCTACTTCTGTCCATAACATATGCTATATAGAATGCAGTCTATATATCAATGTAACCTTGGTGAGATTTTGTAAAAACAGGGTCCACCTCATGAAGGCACTCACCAAGACATGAGGATGAATTCAGTTCCAGCAATACTAGGCTCCTTTACTTGCTGATTCTGCAATCTCTCCATTCAGACCCATGCTATACAAGATAACTTCTGATCACCAAGACTTTTGAAAGAATGTTACCAACTCCACAGTATGACTGATAAATGCTTGCTGCAGTCACAGATAGGGTAAAATGATCCCAGAGAGATGAAACATGAGGTGTGTGTTGAGTGACAGATGGCAGATATGGACCAAAATGATCCACTTGGTTTCAGAGTCGCATACAAAATGGTGTAGGGGGCAAGCAGAAACTTAAAGTTAAAAAATGGCTGGATTGGATTGGAGAGTAGTTTTGGGGGAAAATGCATGAATGAATGTTGAACAAACTGTGGGTTCATGTTCTCTTTACAACCATGTGAGTCTCATTAAGGTATTTCAGTTTCTTCCCATCTACCAAAACTTGATGCTTAGTGACTACTCTAAATTATCCCTGCATGTAATCCTTATAATTGTCCTTGTACCCTGGGAAAAGATCTGCATACATTACTCCACTTACCCAGTTTAACAACTAACTAAGTAAATAAATAAAATAAAACCTTAAGAAATGGTTACACGTGGGATGGTGTGTGAGCAATAGCATTTCTAAGCAGAGGCTAGAGATTGTTACTGTTGCTATTCAGCATTCTGAGGAAGTCCAACAGTCTTATGTGGTTTTGTAGAAATGCATTGACTATAATAACAAGGTATTAGAATTAACTGGGTATGGAACTCCAACCATCCAGATCAACTGCAAGAGATGACTGGAAGCTCATAAAGGAATAAAAGGGTAATGAGATCAAAATATATAAAGGAGGTTAGAGACTTTTCATGTTCTTTTCGGGCCCTCAGTTCTCCATCGACCATTAAGTACAGCCCCACTGACTCATTTGCCCAGTACATCCTGACATCTGAGGGCTTTGGGCATTGGAGGCGAGTGCTGGGAGACTCCGATGAGTCAGAAGATTTTACCAGGTTTCATGTTTCAAAAGGAGTCAGCTTCATAGTAATAAGGTCATCCTGGCATTGTCTGCAGAACCTCCAAAGATGCTGGCTTGGGTAGAGTACTTTACGCACAACAGTAGTTTTATTTATTATTTATTTAAAGTTTGTTAACCAAGGAAGAACATTGATCCACTTAGACCATTTTCAGGCTCAACACAGCAGTGAACAACCAAAGAAACAAACAGTTAATATCAACACAGCAGTGGTAATATAAAGGCAAGGATACAGAGAGGTATAAGTCAGGATAATATGCAGCATACATGAATACAATGATAAGTAGACATGATGCAAGAATTCAGACAATAAAATAGGTAAGACAGGTACCTGTACACTGTCATAACATTGTATACTACAATGCTTCTTTGGAGGAAATTATATACATAGAACAAAGTATGTACAAGTAATGTAGCTAGGGCAGGGTAAGAAGGGCAACTATACTGAGTGCAAAGTGTTGAGAGATCAGCCGATCAAAAATCACTCTCTAATGCAATGCCATCTTTTAAAAGCCAGTATTGCATTTCCAGTCAACCCTGAGCATTGTAGCGCTCCCTGTATGGTCCAAACTGTAACAACTGCTTGCTACTTGCTACAGTTTAAAAGTAAAAATAACCTTTTTTTTTAAACTAAAACCCGAGTGCTGTTACACTCCATGCAGACAAGAATTAAAAAAAAAAAAACTAAAATTATAGGACCATAGCACTCTGTGTAGGCAGAATATAAACTATAGCAACTATTTGCTACATTTGTAGAAAGCCATTAGCTACAGCTTAAAAATATGTATTTTTTAACTAAAACGTGAGCAGTGAAGTGTTTTGTATAGGCAATGTAGAAACTGTAGAACCATACAGTTTAAAAGAAGAATTTTTTTTTGTTTGCTTGTTTTTTTTTTTATATATAAAACATGTTAAAGGTGGGTTGGGGTAGAACATAGAAATGAGACCTAAATGGTTGGGGCAGGACTGATTTGGGGGGGGGGGGTATGCATCTGGCCACCTGGACCTGGTTGATGTGTCAGTAGAAAAGGAACTTTTTTTTTTTTGTTTTGCTGCTGAGATCCAACTGTAATGAGTCAATCACTTACAGCTTATTACAGTGAAGTACTTTTGAGATGGGGTAGTTCACAGTACCAGGCCAAGGCATTAGTTGAACCAGCTACACAATGGGACAGATACATCTGTTTGAATGTAGAACCCTAAAAAGATAGTTCCCAAGGGACATTCCATGAAATGTTGGCCTCCAGAACTTTTTTACAGTGTATCAGCTTTACAGCAAGATCACAGCTATACAAGCCATGATTACTTTAAAAATCTGTTTTCACCTTTCCGCAGTATTTGTATGACTATATAAGGTAGGGATTTGTATGAGGGAAGTCGCTGACATAGATACAAGAGGGTTTTACCCCCTTCACATGGGGAAGCAGGAGCTTCCCCCTGCAAAAAGGAATGTTTTACTGATTTTCCTAAAATGTCCAGCAGTAAACATCTGAAGAAAGTGCATTGGGCAATATCTGTACAGGAAGTTGAACTTCAAGTATTTGTTGTAGATCCCTCACAAAATCATTAATTCAGAAATAATCAGCTCCACTGACCTGGTAGACTCTTGCCATCTCATGTCTCCTATTTTCCTCTAGAACATTTACAGACTTACTCCTTTGTTTATATGCTAAAGAATAAATGTATTACATTTATTATATTTTGTACATGTTTATTATACATTTATTACAGGTTAAAGAATCAATGTCAGTTGAGCAACAGGCAACTCACTTGCCTTTGGTACTGAAAGACTAGAAGGCTGTGGGTTCTATTTCTGATCCAGGAACCTGGATTGCTGACTCTATAGTGCAGCATAGGGGTACTGCATTCCTGAGTATGTTATCCTTGTATGAGATGTTAAACCAGGGTCCCATCTACTTGATTTGGTGGTAGCTCAGGTGGATATAAAAGATCCCCAGCTCCTATCGAAATATGCCCGGATCACATTTCCACTTATAGTATGAATACCACCTTGGCATTTCCCCCAAAAAGAAGCCACTAGCCTAGTGGAACTAACCCAGTCATGAAAGATAATTAAATAAATATGAGACAAAAAAGATACTGCTTTACACACTGTATAGTAAGGGTATTGTATTTTTGAAAGTGGATGCAGGAGCTGGTCCACTATCAGGCCTTGTATGACCACAGTTGGAATATTCTGTGCAATGGACATCAGCATGAATGTGTCATCCATTTCCGCTGCTGACATAATCCTTAAGCACAGCTCAGCCTCTTTAAAGCCAGCACTTCTGTAAGATCATTAGTTCCCCCTGGGGATTCAGTCACAGAACTGTGCACTCTGGGTATGTGCTCCTGCACTTTTCCCTCAAGGTGAGGTGAACCAGCAAAGCCATGTCACTTCCATCTTCCTCTATGCCAGAACCAGCAGGTGCCGGAGACACAAAACAAACTTGGGTCACCTGAGTCATATTTATCTCCCTACATTAGCAGAGTTGGCTTAAAACTAATTTTTTGTAGCAGTCAGTTATTATCATTCTAAACAAAGCCATATTAAAATATATATATCATGCACTTTGTTTTATGTTACATACTATTATGTTATATGTAATGTTATATGTTATCACATTTTATTCTATATTACATATTGCATGTTATGTTATTTTAAGGTCTGATTCTGCTAATGTCAATTTATAAGTTTATGCCATTTTCGTATACTTCAGTGTTTATACTTTTCTTCAATCACTTCACACAGCATGATCATTTTCCACTTGTATGTTTTATGTTCAAGCAGCCCTGTAGTGCAGAGGGATAAAGTTCTTATTGTGGCCCAGATAACCTGGGTTCAAATAGCAGCTGGAGTGGCCTTGGGGAAGGATGGAAATGAGCAAAGTGAGTACGGAGTCAGCTGTGACAGGAGGTTGGGCATGCAAAAACCTGTGCACAGTGTGACCATGCACTAGCATTCTCAATCTCCGCAATGGCCCCAGATGTGGGTCCAGTAGACCCCATGAATGCAAAGAGGCGCTGATGGCCAGCTGTGTTTTTAGATTTTTGTTAAATCTAAGATATCTTCCTAGAAGTAGGTTATTAATTTCATGTGCACTGCATGGGGTGCAAATTGCAGATGTTTAATTTTATCTTCTATAAATGTTTAAAGTCTGACATATTAAAAATGCTGATTACTTCGCAGTGTTACCATACGTCATTTGATTTATTGTTTAGCTGTAAAATATATAAAGTTAGCCTTGCAAACTGTACCCTGTCTAATACTCATCAGATTTGGTGATATCTGGGAATAACTGAAATGTATTGTTAAAACCAGCACCACGTTCCCAGTATATCCCACACTGGAGACAATAATGGGCATAGAAAATTACCATTTCTGTCGGATTTTATTCTTTTTGTTGATCCTTGTTATTTAGAAGTATTCTGTTAGATTAAAAGGAAACTGCTTCTTGTATTTTAACCAGACAGCTATCACTGAATAAAATCTCCACTTTTAATGTATACACACATGCGCATGCATACACACACACATATACATATATATATATATATATATATATATATATATATACATATACATATACACACATACACATATGCTTATGCTTGAAATATGGAGTTTTTATTCAGTGTCATGTCTGTACTCACACATGTACAGACATGTAGGTAAATATATATATATATATATATATATATATATATATATATATATATATATATATATATATATATGGATCTAGGACTTTTGAACAAAAGTTCAAAAGCCCAAATCCATTACCACCGCACAGACTTTAACGAAAGCGCTTTCATTGAAAAATTGCTTTCGTTAAAGTATGTTAAAAAAAAAAAAACACAAAATCTACTTGAATGCAGGGGGCAACCCCCCCTGCACCCCCCACCCACCCTACTTTAATATTCTCACTCCAAGGTCGCACTACAGTGGGGAAAAGGGAATTTTCCTTACCGCACCGGAACAACAAGTATACTTACGCAAAAGTGCTGCGTCGGTGAATAGCACTTTCGCGCAAGTATGCTCACCAAATTGGGATGCAGTAAAAGATGCAGTCGAGTATTTGTACATATTATATATATATATAGATATATATATATATATGGGTTCCGTTGGTTTGGGTGACATGTTATACAGGTAGTCGACAGATGTGTGAGTTCGACAATCCTCGAGTAGAGGAATATCCTTTTCCCTGGGGAGTGTGTGATTTGTGAGTTAGTATATATAATTAGCAAGGAGTGTGTTGATGTTGTTTGTGTGTGTTTTTTTAGTAATATTTGCATACACCTAGAAGCAACCTTGGCATATGCGTACTAGTAAGTCGATGTTTCCATTTTCGATGTAGAGCGGCTTACCTTCAGGAGGCGAGCATTTGTTTTAACTGACCAACTGAAGGTAAATAATTCATATATATATATATATATATATATATATATATATATATATATATATATATATATATATATATATATATATTATACCTCAATATGAAAGTCATGTTATTCTTTAATATTTACAGACTGTATTTCCACAACTTGATTGTATGTTGCGTTGGGTTGCAAATATCAGCAAGTAGCACATTTCTGTGCTGGGGAAGAGGTACCTTTTTGGTGTTCACTCATACTTTGCTACTAGGTTTGCTTTCAACTAGTTGCAGGTTTGTTCAATAGTCAGCAATGCCAATAGGTATGCCACAAATCTATTCATTAGAGCATACAGCTATGTGGCTTTCTTATGTAAGGATGGCAAAACTTGAAAGCAGAAGATCTGAGGATTACAGTCAGAAATATAACTTATAAATTATAGCCTGAAATTCTGCTACATCATTCCACATAGCTGGCTCGTTGGAGTCAATTCAATTGGATCCAGTATGAATACTCCTTTCTTGTTTGATCAAGTTGGCATTATTTCATATAAAATGTTAAAAATCTTGGGAGGATGCTAGCCAAAACAGTGACATTCCCAAGATCACAAAACACAAGAAAAATTTTTTCCCCCCAGAGGAGCAAGCACCCCTTTTTCACCTCCCTTTATGCCCCCAATTACATATATGTATGTATGTATGTATGTATATGTGTGTATATATATATATATATATATATATATATATATATATATATATATATATATATAGATAAGCTACTCAGATAGAATAAACGTGGAGAAGGGGAAATATAAAATTCATTTGCTCATTTATCTATTAAATTGTAATGTCATCTTCATCCAAATGCTGGCTGTAGGAAGTCAAGTCTGCCTTGGCAAGTAGCAGCCATAGGCAGGAACCAGTGCCAGATTCCAGTCTATTGTAGGCTACTTTACATGCATACTGCATGCCCACAGCTAAGGGACTTGGCAGCAAGATCGATTCACCTAATACATGTTTTTGGGATGTGAAAGAAAAACTGAAACTCTTAACAAAACACAATGTGGACACATGGTGCAAACTTTGCACAAAAGGAGCCCCACCTAAAAAGTACTGTGGAACGGTAGTTTTAACTGCTGCAGAACTCTGCCAGATTTCCTGAATACTAAAACTCTCTTGATAAGTAAAGCTGCATCTTAAATGATTCTTGTGACAAAATATCAGGATTACTGACATGCTAGGAATTCATTATCTAAAAATAGTCTTGCTTACTAAAGGATCAGTGTACATTTTAGAGTTCTTTTACTCATACATAAATGGGATATTGTCAAACAGCACACAGCGGTATTTGTTAAAAACCTAAATTAACAAGAGAATGAAAAAGAAAGGAATAAAGGAGGCAAATTATTGAAGGAAGATAAGGAAGCCTTTACAGTTTATGATTAATTACATTATTGGAAGAGAGGACTTCTAGAAAACTCTCAACAGTGGTATGCTTATACTGCTTGATATAAGAAATCAAAGAATTGTCTGTCTGCTCACATGATCCAAAGGGGATAATTGTCATAATACACAGGCAGAACAGAGACAAAAACATATTCCCACCCACCTATCTACTGGATATTATAGAATACTACTAGAGGATTACTAGCAAATCAGAATGGGAAATTCAGCTACACAGATCAAGTCATCTTTAAAAGAAATTGCAGATATGATGCACTTGCCTTTATTACTAAGGTGTTCCATTGTCATAAGGGTTGCTGAATGGTAGATCAATGAGATGATCTCTGTCTTACACCTCCAAGGTCTGAGGTTCAAGTCTGATCTCTGGCCATCCTCTGTGAGGAGTTTGCATGTTCTCCCATCAATCTGAATTTTATTAATGTACTCTGGTTTCCTCCAAAAAAAATATGCTGTTTGGTTATATGTATTGCATTTACCCTAGCCCTTGTGGCTCGTGTCTTGGCTGAAAAGCGTCATGGACCAACCCACTTCATTAGTTAACAAATAACAATAATAAAAAAAAAAAAGATATTTAGCAAGAAGACAGTTACTGGAAGTAGTGACAAATCTCTACCCAGCATATTTTTGGGGAGGGACTAATGAAGTACTTTGTAGCTGTTTTTGACAGTTCAGTTCTCAATATCAGTCCCTTATGGTCATTCTTGCAAAAGCTTCTGACAAGAAAGCTCTGAAAGGTAACTCATTGGATATCAAGTCTGTGATATAGTTGAAATGGAAATCCTCTAATCCTGATAACAGAGAGCAAGTAATGGGCACAAAGTTAAAATTAAGAACCAAGAATGCACCTTGAACAAATTACATTTAGAACAGCAAGATATATATTTTCTAGAAATGCATAGCAGAGGATTAACTTTTTATAATACACCTCCATGAAGATTTTTTAGTGAAGAAAAGTGTACGGCAAAGGCAGCATGTGTGACTTAAATGTGACTGGGCCACATTTGTTGAGGACTGGGGCTGAATACCTGGCTATATCTGTGCTGGTAACATTGTGGAAATATAGTGCTATAGCCACTTTTCTACACTATTTATTCTTCATGGTATAGTTTAGACCATCACAAACTGATTCAGTAAAGCCTGCTTTGTTGAGATCAATAGGCTGAAAAAGCAAGTTGTACAGTTTTTTGTATACAGGTATGTCATTTCCCCTCACGACCTGTCATAGCTCCCTGCAGCCCAATAACTAATATAACCAACTCTGAGATCATCATTTTGGTGTATTAGTCTTAAATGAACAGTTTTATCAAATCACCCATCAGTAGACCCTATAACATCAGTAATAAAATGATGTAATAATTCAGAGTACTTCATCGTATCTATTTCAGGAAAGCCTATTTGGATCTGGGATTTATTCATGTATGTATTTATTATGTATTTATTTTGTTAACTGGAATAGCCCACTGGGCAGAAATTTACTACTTCTCCTTGAAGTTATAATGGAGAAAAACTCACTACAATTATTTTTCTCTTAAAGACAAGGCACACTTGTGTATTGTTTCAGGAACACTTGAGATGACATTGTTTAGTACAGAGATTACAATGTAGATATACTTATTTTGAACAGATGTTAGAATGCAGATATACATTTTAAATAGATTTGATTAAAGACACAAATAATATGCAGAGTAAATATATACAGGCATTAAATGTCATTGGTTATTCTCTTCTATACAAACAAGTATGCTGGATCTACTTCCATATTACTCTTTACTGAATATATGTTTAGGTTTAAGGAACTTGTGGAAGAATTATGAGATTGCTCTAGTGATGGGAGGATGTTTGAAGAAGGTAAATTTGATTGGAAGGAGTGGATTAACAGAGAGAGGCCATTAAGTGAGGATAGACAGTATGAAAAGTATTGGTAACCCTGTCAGTGAGTTCTAGGATGTTATCAATTGTACTTTACAGGGATCTGCACAGATTAAGGTCCTTCCCATAAGACTGTACACATGGGATGCTTCTGTTGTCCATTTCATATATTAATTCATCACACTGGATCAATACTGATTCAGAGAGATTGCACATCAACCCTGAGACATTGCTGAAAATTTGAAACGTGTATAAAACTTTATCTAAAATACTAAAATACTGCCTAAATTAATGCTCATCAGCACTCACTCATTAGCAAATAGTAAAAATGAACTGACTTTCCCTTTTGAGACAACTGCTGATTAAAATTGCTATAATCTGATATT
Organism: Protopterus annectens; assembly: GCF_019279795.1. NCBI lineage: Eukaryota > Metazoa > Chordata > Ceratodontiformes > Protopteridae > Protopterus > Protopterus annectens. The sequence continues at coordinate 243,752,917 of NC_056750.1, forward strand.
CTAGTTATGAGGACATCAGACATTGCTGCCTGGTGCCCCTTCCAATCTTCCCTGATGTAGAAAGTGTCATATTGACTATTCTTCTACATGAAGGATTAGTATACGGATACTTAATCCATCCCATGTATTTGGCCCTAAGTTTCCTCTGTTTGAGTATCCTAAACTGAACTTCCCAGCTGACTGAGTCAAAAGCTTTCTTGATGTCAAAAAGAACCATTTCTTCTTTATTCTGACCTCTATCAGTGTTGTGTAGGAAGGATGCCAACTCCCAACAACTGTCCGCTATGTCGTTACTTTTCACAAACCCATTCTAACCTATGAAAATCAGTCCTGGTACAATGCATCATGTCTATCAGCTAGAATCTTTGCAAGGATCATTAGAATAAGATTGATAAGAGAAACTGGTCAAAACTCTACATCTGGTCTCCCAACCTTGACCCCTTGACCCTGGGTATAAGCATCAAGGCTGCCTGATTCAGCTGAAGGTGTGTATCCTGTCAACAGTCTATGGTATTATAATCTTTTGTAAGTGTTCGCCAGAGAGATGCCCCCCCCCGCCCAGTTTGAAGAGCACTGCAGGAAACCCATCTATCCCCGGGGCCATGTGTAGCTTGAGCTACCAAATCAACTTGTCTACTTCTTCACAACTGGTGGCTTTGTTTAATTCTCCTTTCCCAGAGGGATTCACTGGAATACGTTTTGCCATTGCGAGATTCCAAAAGTATTCACTATCCACTGATGTGGACTTACAGAAGTTAAAAAAGATCATTCTGAGATCATATCCTGCAGCTAAAATGTATCCAGTCTCAGAGAGATTTTATTGTAAAGATGTTCAGGTGGTTACGTGATTGAAAACCCAAGCTATACATTTGGGGTCCCACTCTCTATTTAGTCACCAAAAAGAACATTTCCTCAAGAGCTCAGCCTCTGTCTGAGATATTTCTAGCAGACTAATTTCCACAGAGAGCACTGTTTTCAGGTCCAGAAGGCTGTCTGAAGACTCTTCTGTACTTATTCTACTTTGAGCATTTCTTAGATCCCTACACTTCTAGTCAAGTGTACTGTTTCTAACTCTTTCCTAAAACCTTACATCTAGAAAGACCTCCCCCTTCAAAACTGTTTTATGACCCTCCAACCACAGTCTATTAGATATTGTAACTTGATTTGTGTTTCTGTCTTTTATCTTTTGTAGAGTTCTGGTGAAAACAAGCCCATATTCATTTCTCCATTACTTAGTTTTATCAGGGACTCTAACTGTATGCATTAGCATATTAAATGAGATGGTCAGATAGTCATATTTCATGGATTGTGTGTGAATGTACCCCGTAGTCAAATTGCTCTTGAATAAAATTCATCAATCTTGCTCACTTGGGCCCAGTTCTTGAAAAAGTTGAGCTAACCTCTTCAGGGCGTGATTCTCTCTATAGCATCTATCCATTCATATGTAGACATTCAGGACTTAAGAAGACCCTGGTAATCTGTCCTTACTATCATCAAGTACCAGGTTAAAGTCTCATAATAATTTACTAAACATATTGGGGAAGACCACATTTGGACAAGTATCCAAAAATTTGTGTAAAATCTTTTGTCATCTTCATTGGGGGTGTAAATGTTCCTTATATTCTTATCTTCATTTTTCACCTTTCCTTCCCAAATCAACAATCTATCTATACCACTGGTCATGATACAATATGTCTGCACCACTAAGGATTTATAGAGTGTGAGTAGACCATCCTTACTTCCTTGCACCTAGTTTGTAATCAGCAAAAGCATTACTAAAACTCTTGTAAGTAAACTTTAGTAGCATCATGAACCTTAAGTTTAGTTTCTTGTAGACAAACTATCTGCACTCTCTTTCACCTGATCCTTTGTTTGATCTTTGCCTTGAAAATAGGGTCAGAACTACCTCGTACATTTCAAAATAGTAGTTTGAGATTATGTTGTGGAGCTTTTCAGGTAAGCCATGGGATGATTACTTCTTCCCAATCTGATTTGAAGTGCTCATCCATTCCACCCACCAACATATCCATGGTCCTTCCAAGGCAAGAATACTTTTCTTGGAAGTTAAGACAGAACTACACCTGAGCAAAGGCACTTTGTGGTTGTTGAAAGAACAAATGAACTATCTCTGGATGTATCAAAATCACCCTCATTAATCCTGGTAACTATACAGAAAATATAATAACCTCCAACATGGTCCTTAAACAGAATTCAAGGAAAGAAACAAACTCTAAGTACCAAATATTAGAGTGGTTGTGCACAGTCATGTTCCAGTACATTTTACAAGAACATTTCCAAAAAGCAGAATGGCCGATATGCAAGTCTTGTTCATGTATAACTTACTTACTTCCCAGCAAGCAGATGGTATCCCATTGCTCCTTAATATTACCTGGGTGGATCTACAGTGAGCAAACATACATAATTAGCATTTTATTCCCCCTGTTAGCCTATTTCACTAGTAAAGGTGAGAAGGGGTAAACTACTATCAACACCAGGATTCATGCCCAGTAATCAAGGAGCCTCAATCGTCACCACTGGCAACAGTGAGTGACGTTCACTGAGAAGGATGACGTACACACACAGTATTTCTAGATGCAGCTCTCTGCATCAAGTGCAATTTCCCTTAAGAGTACACACAGACTACAGTCAGTCCAGGGCTGGATTCTCCCTCTTTCTCCAGATCCCCAATAAGACTCCCCACTGGCACAGCTATAGAGTTGAGATCTCAGCTGAGTGGCCAAGCCAAGACCTCCAGCACCCTCTCTGTTTAACCAGTGCTTTGTGTCCCTGCCCAAGTAGCTGACACACACTCTCTCAGGTTTGATTTACACACACACACCTGGGAAATGCTAGCAAAGGTTTACTAGCTATGCCCCCTTTTGTCCAGACTATAAGGTAGTTATCACTGCCACCAGTCAACTCTTTATCAGCTACTTTAAGGTCCTTAACAAAGGGTGTCCAGTCTTACTGTGTAATATTAATACTAATACAAATGGTAGTTTGACCAAGAGTAAGACTATTAGAAGTGGCTCACACAGTGTCACCAAATAAAATATGCAAGTACTCTCAAAATTTAAATATCTCTGCACAGATCAGCTACAATGAAAGGTTTAAATATATTTAATAATGAATAATGAGATAACAAGAAATACTAAATATATATTTACAGTGCCATCAGAGTTCAAAACCACAAGAAATATTTAAAACAACATTACAGGACAGTCAAATAAATAAAGAAAAATATGTAATCTAAGTTTTAATATATTCCTGACTATATCTAAGATAATTATACTATAGCCTAAGAACTTACTATTATAGCAAGGCAGATGTGGTGAATGGGTCCTCTGTTGTTGTCAGGTCAAAGATAAAATGCAGAATGCTCTCTGTCACTAAGATTTCTCAAATTAATATCTCAAATATTACTGCTGGGATAGCTAGCAGAATGACATCATTTCTTGCCATCTGACTCTATCCCAGGTGAAACTCCCACTGCTGGAAGCTAGAAGTATTTAGCATCTACCTGTGAACATATATAGACCTCAGATCTTTGGCAGATGCTGGAAGTCATAAAACAATCACATTCCTTCATTTTTTCAAAACTAGTAATTAGTTCACCCTGAAGACAATACAGAAAATTTTTCAGCACAGACTCAGTGTCTAGCTGCACTGAAAACTGAAAGATACAATTTTTATGGCCTAGCCATACAGTAATTTAATTTTGGCTATTTTTCTGAAGTTTACCTCCTGTATTCCGGTTTCCACTGTTAAAATATATACATTTAAACAGTTACAATAGTGCATGTACATTTCTGTTCTTTTCCAGTAGGACACATTGTGGTTACATTTTAAGCACAAGCCCTTAACACACATCTGTACCAACCACTTTGATATACACATAGCATACAGTTCTAATACATTTGTAACAGAAGCATCTTATATAAATCATGTTGATAGTCACAAGTGACATATAATTATTTACAACATTCCAGATAGTTGTGCTGGCAGTATCTCCCTTTGTCACAGTAAAGGCATATTAAGGCTTTAATATGATAAAAATTATCAGCATATACATTATTACTATGGTAAGAGAAAAAAAGGGGAAGAGCATATTATGCATATTGAAAGTGCATGGTTTTCTTACCGTTCTTGTTACAGGAATTATACGTCAATTATCTGCAAAACAGAATAGTGAGAGAACACAACATTTTCTAGTTATAAACAGAAAAGAAAATATTTCCTTCCTAACTTTGGCATTAAGAACATTACTATTAACCACTAAAGACCACAGTACATTTTCTAAATATATCAGCATTTTTTTCTTGCTTCCTTTTGCTTCTTTTCTTTCTCCCCCTCCTCTTTTCTTTTGTCTGAAGATTATAATAGCACACAGTTGTAAACCTATGGCCATTCTACAAGTCTGACCACATACTAAGCAGACTGTATATCTTAGTCTGATAAACCAGTGATGTAGACCAAGATTAACTGCCATAAAATAATTCCCACATAATGCCTAATGGAAACAGGTCAGCCAACCGCTGCATTTATATCAAGTTTTTCCAGTCCCTTTGCAGTCCAGCAGGGCTCATCTGCTAAATATGAAGAAACAGAGAACATCTCTGACCATGCTTTTTCACTAGATGGGCTGCTTTTCTCAGATTAGGTTTCAAATTCTAAGAACTTTGTAGACTCCTCAGACCTTGGTTAATCCTTCTCAAGAAAGAGTTTTGTTCATGCAACTGAGTCCCTTCTCCTTTTTTGTTCATAGGTTCATAGATTCATAGATTAGTACTAAGCTAACTGCCCTTGCAAGTCATTTTAAGCCTAGCCAATTATCCCTTGTGAGACTCAAACCTTGCACCTTGTGTTTGTAAGGCAAACACCTTAACCATTAGGCCACCCTCATTAGGAACTTTGTTAAGTGACTTTACTAGTGAATTCACACAGCAGGATAGAGTAGTTTATGACAGCTCTGCCACAGGAGTGGGTTTGGAGTGGGTTTCACTGCCAAAAGAAAATCTACCCCCAGGAGGGTTTCTTCTTGTTGGGTCCCAGTGTTTTACTGGGGGATAGTGGCCACTGATGCTTCTTTCACTCCAACTCCCACTCCATCTCTTTATCAGTCCAATGCCCCTCTTCATGTCCTTTAGCCATAATACGGAGCTATAACTTCACCTCTTCCTACCATGATCACAGCAATACTCTGCTCAGTCTTTCTCTACCAACAAGAATATACCAGTGATACCCTGTAACCAAGGTTACTCAGTTCCTTCTTACTTGGCAAAAAGGACTGTCCTGTCTGGTAGAACCATTGTGAGTAGTCTGCCATGAAATAAAGTGAGGATTCATCCCAAAAAGCACTTCTCACTTTGCAGCTTTGTTGAATTACCCAGCTTCTTGTGAGAGCCAGTTGGAAGGGAATGAGTATGCGTCTGTGGTTTCCCTTCTCCATCATGCTCATCCAATGTAGTGTCCCTTCCCAGAGCAGGGTTTAGGTATGCTGGTAATTGCATTGCTTTCTTTAACATATGGTCAAACATGGCCACAGTTCTGTATCTGTCACAGTACAGAGGACCCCCTTTCACTCCACCATTACTTCATAAGCTCCTGTAAATTGTCGAACTTGTTATGATGGGCACAAATGTCTTCACTTCATTTTGTCATAGATTTTGTTGACACATTGCCGTAGTCCTGCAAAGTTTTAATATTGCTCCTGAGCATTTCCATTTCAGTTTCTCTACTCTCAATCTGAAACTGTTACTGCAAAATTGACAAGTGTGTGTGTGTGTGTGTGTGTGTGTGTGTGTGTCTTTCGGCTTTTCCCAGTTAGGGGTCGCCACAGCGGAACTCCGGTCCGCTAATGATTGGCAGTTGATTTTTACGTACTGGCTTGCCAGGCCTGACGCACAACCTTCAACGAAGGTACGCCCATTCATGCATGTCTCCATGCAGAAGACTCTCTAGCTGAGAATTGAACTGGACAGCATCTTACTGTGAGGCGACAATGCTACCGCAGCACCACCACCGTGGGTCACTGACAGGCCTAAAACTCTGAGACTACCAGAGACAGTCTCACAAAAAGCATTAGAAGTCTCTTATCTGACAGAGCCTTTTTAAAATGCTCCTGGAGGCCAGATTTTTCTTTTGATGGTTTTGGGTGACATTTTCTCTACATGTGATATCTACAAATTATGTTATCTAAAAAGATAGTGAGGTAATTGCTCAGAAGTATAGGATTAAGTGTTTATCTTCCTTTAGGCCTGCCATCCCTGCCCCCTCCCAGTAATGCATAATTTATGGCAAAGATTATAAGGGTGGCATCATCAGCATATTGGATTATAGTGGCTTGTTTGCTGGCTAAGTGAACGTCATTATTTATAAATATATTGAAGTGCAGTGGGCCAAGAATAGACCTTTGGAGGGACTCCCACTGATATGGGGAAAGAGGAGGCAATATCACTTTGACATTTGGCAACCTTTTGTCTGTTGGACAAGCAGCTTTCAAACCAGGCAAAAGATATGGAGTGAAGTTCTAGGGTGTACATTTTCTGGATTATGTTTTTGGTGTGAGACAGTGTTGAAGACTTTAGAGTGGTCCAGAAATACTGCTGACACTAGATTGCTTGCATCTCTACTTTGATTTATGGCTTCTGTAAAGCTGAGGAGAGCAGTTCTGATACTGCCGTGGGGGTAGAATCCATTTTGTGTTGGTATAAATAAGTTATGTTGAATGATAAGGTGTGCAGTTGTGAGAAGATGCATTTTCCAGGATTTTTGATAGAGATAATATAGCTATTTGGGCTATAGCTGGAAAAGTCTGTAGAGTTACTACCTTTTTGTAGAGGTAAGATGAAGTATTTTTTCCACGTCAAAGAGGCATAGCATTCTTTCAGAGATTGGCTTATTAGAATAGAAAGTGGATACAGCAGTGCATCTATTGCTGTTTTAGGTCTTTGGCTGGGAGTTTATCATGGGTATGGCAGTAGGCTTTAGCTTTTGTAGTAGTTTTTTGATATCTGTAGTGGATATGGGTTTGAAAGATAGGACACTGGAGCTAGGCGAGGGTTTATGGGGTGGTGTTGTGGTAGAAGATGTAATGAGGTTCCAAATGCAACCCCCCCATTTCTAGAAACTGCCAGGAGTTAACACCTACGTGTCAATAATACACACAGAAGAGCACTGATCAGATCTGATGGAGCTTCTGGAAGTCATAAAACAATTACAAACATCTACTCCTCCTACAGAGACTAACAAACTATGCTTCTTACATACTGTACATTGCATCTCTGGCTTCATTCAAAACTGTGAGATAACATCTTTATGGCCTAGGCTCAGTAATTTAATTTCTTACTATTTTCCAAAGTTAGCTGGAGCTGAGCTTAACCTCTTCTCTTCTAATATCCTCTGTTAACATATATATATTTAATTAATTTACAATACAATCAGGACCTACTGCTGGTACATTTGTAACACAAACAACTTTACAAATCCATTTTCAACACAAGCATCTGTACAAATCAGTTTGATATTCAAATAACGTATAATTCTTTACAAAACTCCAGCCAGCTGTGCTGGCATATGTTACAGATACACTGCCCTACTACTTCTGGCATAGCTGGCAATACCTGACATCGTCACATCCCTTATTATTCTTCGCAGTCTGTGGGCAATTTGAGTTTGCAAGCATGGTAATTGATAAATTCAAAACAGGATATTATATAAAAACGATTTTGAACATGCTTCAATCCTTATTGCATCATATTACACTCACTGCAGCTAGCAATGGGTAACTTACAGGTCACTAAAAGCACTATTGCAAACTGTGAACAGCTAAAACAACTTAGGGACAGTACAAGGTTATTCCACAAAGAAATTAACACAAGGAAATAGTTGCAGTTCACTCCAGGGCAATCCAATAACACATTCGCATTTAAAATAAAACGTAATGATTTTTATAACAGAGCATTTAGGAATAATATTAAAATCATTATCTTGTTCAAGAAAATAGAACGTAGGAATTTGCTTGCTTTCATTAACAGATGACTTAAACATTTTCCAGCAGTTTATGACTTTGTAGAAATTCACTGTAATGGTACTTGATGAAAGTATGCCTTGCTTCTATATTAATTAACATGGATATTCATGAGAAGCATTAGCCATATGTGCTTTTCATAATCAATGCTTTGTGACAAAGAAGCCTGGTTTCCAAATTGTTTACAAAACAATTTTCATCCGGAAGGACTCCTGTTATTAACAAATCCTGGCAACCAACAACACTGTTTGAAAGGAATGAACCCCTGCAATATTTGAATTAAATGAATGTGAAGGCCGTCGTCAGTATAGTTATTCTTATGGATATATTTTCAATGTTATACTTCAGTGCAACTTCTCAGTACTTTCTGAGAAAACAGTTCCTCAGTATCAATAAACAGAAAAGATGAATAAAGCAGTTTACTCAGCCACTTGACTTGTCTGCCAATGTTGCCCTTTGTATATATTGCAACTTTTCAAAGATTTCACTTACCAGAGCTGTAGCTATGATACAGAGCAATAGCAAATCCTAATATACTTAAAGTTTTGAGTTGTTACAGATAAAGTAGCCATTTGAGATTATTGTTCCATCTGCACCAGAAATAAGATGCGTGGCTCATAAAAAAAGCATGCAAACATAATACATAAATGTCAAACTGAATAGTTAAGTGGGTATAACATTAAGCCAAATTATGAATTCATATCCATTGTAAAATGTGCAGAATGCATATTACCTGCAGAAAGAAATAACAGATACCTCAGATTGTGCCTCTATCATGCTTCTGTATATGGACTGGAACATTGCTTGGACTGCCCTCTACAGATGACCTATATATTAATTTGAAACTATTTGGGCACTTGCATGATATGTTTGAGCAGGGACAGAAAAAGAAACATAATGCTCGGTCTTTTGTTTAAAAAAGGTTACACCTTATCATTCTGTCTGGGTACTATAGAATTTATGGTTGCATGCCCTAAATTAGTCAAGTTTGCACCAGTGGCCCAGGTGCTGGGAGGTACTTAGGGAGAGATAAGAGTTGATGGCTGATATAAGCTTATCTATTCTCTGAGAAGGGATTTCTTGAAGCCCTAATACAGGAAAACCATCTGGGGGAGGGTGAAGTACAACAGAACCTACAACTTGAAACTTATGAGGCCTGGGCCTGCCAAGAGTATATGCCCACTGTATTCAGAAGCACTCCACTTGTCAACCTACTTCATATGACAGTAGGGCAGCCGACTGCTGTGTGACATGAGTAATATCACTAGCCCTACAACAGACCATGTAATAGCAGTCCTGAGCACTAACTGCATTTATAGCCACTACCATGTCTTTCCAGGCACTGCCGCAGCAGACTGAGTCTGCTGCATCCAAGCCAAATAACTGTTGGCCACTGAGAAAAAGTCTGTGAATGAGCACCTCTATTTGCCAACCACTGTTTAACACACTCACATTTCTTTCTCCACAGCCTCTAAACAAATTGCAGGGAATGTGCAGCTTCACAGGAGATGACTGGAGCACCTCAGAGAGCACTGGGGTTGATTATATTTGTTACAGGAATGCAACTGTAGAGGAGAAGGCTGGAGCACTTCAGAGAGTAATGGGGTGAGCTATACCTGTTACAAGTGTGCTGTAGAGGAAGAGGAGGCTGGAGCCCATCAGAGAGCAGTGGGTTGAGCACAGCTGGATCCAGCATTAGGCGACCTAGGCTTAGGGCCCACTAGCTGAGAGGAGGCCCACTGGCCGGGAGACTGTCACATTTAATTTTTTAATTAAAAAAAAAATGTTTTAAGGGTATTCTTCTTTAAGAACGCCTTTGCACCTGTGTTTGTGTCATCTTTGCACACACCTGTTGCCTGCTTCTTCCTTTCCACATTCTGTTTGTTGCTTTGTTTCTTCTGCATGCAGAATGTAGACAACATGTTTGATGCCTGGACCTGCTTCTTCCGTGAGATTAAGCAGCATCCAGCATGGACAAAAAATAGACGTGAGTGTGTGTGTAATGCACTAATTAGTTTGCTTATGGTCACCCTTGTACCTTAGTTATGAGAGACAAAAGCCTTAATCCTTTACACCAGCGATTAAACTGCTAAAAATGAGTTTCAGTGCATTTTCAAGGAACTGTGAGCTTCAAAGGAAGAGAAGTTTACTTCTGCTCATGCTAAAGTCTGTTTATAATGTGCAACTGTTTTGTTTAGTAAATGGTCATCACTACTGTCCTACAGAACTTAAAAGCATTGTTAGAAGCATAACAGGCAGCAGAAGGCTGTGGGTTCTACTCCCATGGCATAGAGAGTGATTGCAGATAGCCCCTTGTACTTTAAGGGAGGGGGGGTGCTACAGTCCTGAGTATGTACTCCTTTGGATGACATGCCTAGTAACTATAAACCTGTTGTCAGTTTACCATCCATTCCTATTGTAATATTACCAGCTTACCCATTTTTTTATACAACATAGGCAAGTTATTCTTCAAGGGCAGCAGGCACTGAATTTGTAGATGAAACACTGACATATAAAATTGGTTGCTTGCAGCAACCTTTTCATTAGTTACAGATTTCTTTAATGTGGAATTATTCAGATGTCTTTTACTTCTGCAGAGGTTGTGCATATTGACTAATATTGGTGGATTGTAATGACAGAAGTTTGAGTGTCTATTTATGGTTAAAATGTTCTGAATTGGGCAGTTTTGTCATTATTGGTTCATGTGTTTTGTTTCATTGCTTCCTTGAAAAATGTTCAAAACTACTAATTTAAAACACTCTGACAAGTTGTGCTGTATTATAAAAGAAATATAATTTTATACATCAGGAAGGTGAATCAAAGAACACACACATGTATGCATGGTCCAAAAATGTGTGCAGGGGGCCTAGGTTTGAAAACCACCCAAAGGTAAACGTAATCTGTCATCGGCCAGATGCATTTTCTTTGAATGTGGGTTTCAATACTGTTTCAATGAATTTGAGTTTTAAGGGCAAGAATGTTTACTGTTCATGCTAAGTCTGTTTCCATTGTGAGACTTTATTGTTTTATTTAGCAAATGTCTATCAATATTTGTGCTATGAGATTTGAAATAAAAGTTTTCAATTAAATCCAAGCATCTGTAATCATTGTAGAAGTAACTCATAAAAATAATATGAACACTTAAGAGGTCTGAACAGTGTTTATGGCAACTGGGGAGAAATAGCCAAGTAATGGGACACTGGAATGGCTGTGGGGGGGGTGCTATGCATTGGGGGTAGCCCTGATCCATTACCTTGCCTAGAGCCCCATTTGGCCATGCCCCAGCTCTGGGGGTTAGTTATACTTGTTACAGGTGTTCAGCTACAAATGAGGAGGCTGAAACACCCCAGGAAGTGCCGGGGTGTGTATACCTGTTACAGGTGTGCAGCTGCAGAGACAGAGGCTGCATTACCTCAGAGACCACCAAGGTGAGTAATAACTGTTACAGGTTGTACACCTGCACGTTAGTAATCCTTTTAATTGCCAAGGCAGTAGTCAGTGTAGGAATGGGCTTTATGCAGGGTTGACTCCTTATAGTATCCAGTGTGCTACTTTATTTTTGGCCACATATATACTTTTCCAAACAGCCCTCACAAGTACAGCTGGTGCACAAGGCCAAAAAACATGAACACTATTTCCAACAAAAGAGGCCAGCACCCAAAGAGTAGAAAGTATATTTTATACTGAAGAAGGCAGGTTGCCAAAACTGGTCTGATAGTGTTTTTTTCGGTGTAGCCACAATAAAATATACTTTCTACTCTTTGGGTGCTAACCTGTTTTGTTGGAAATAGAGCACATATATACTTTACCTGGACTGACCATACCTGCAAGCAGCGTCATGGATTGTAAGTGCAGCTTTACCATAAAAACAAGGTTAATGCCCTATGATCTATCCTGTAACATTAAAGTGTTTATGATGCTAAGGTAATAGTTTAATGCAAGTGCAACAGGTATGTTGGGAAATATTTGTTATCCTACTACTTTGGACCATTTATTATTTTATCTGTTATTTTGAAGAATGCTATTGCCCCTATAAGGAGCATTCAGCATAAAGGGAGTCAGGTCTTGGACCTGGATATATTCAATAGTGGCACTTAAGTTGCACATTCAGTACTTAATGGTGAGCATTATATGATTGGTTACATGCACGTCATCAGTCGTATACCTTTGTGGGCTTATACATGGCACTCAACATGTTAAGGTGCTGCTATCCACCTATTATGCTGCCAGGGGCTTCAGTTCCCCCTCAGTAAACTATGTTGACAGCACTTGTATTTGGCTTTAGTGGTTATTCAGGTATTACATGAAATTATGTGAGACATGCAGTCTCCTTGGCATTGGTTTGATTTTTACAAATCCTGTTTTATTAATCTGCATGGACTGCTGATATTAATGTATGTTTAACTGCAGCTTTTAGTAAAATTGTGCAGGTATACCAGTAGCTTGAGCCTTGAAATTATGCACTGGACATGCTGATGGCTTTGGGTTTTATTCCTGACTCTTGCTATTTATTCTGTTATAACACACAATTTCTAGTGGGTGTTTCATTGGTCCTTCTGAGTATAGTGGCCACAGTAACGTGATATACATAATGGAGTGAGTTACACATTGGTTCATTCTGCAAGTGGGTGCCACACACTATTAGTGTATGTTTCAGGAGTGATATTTCATAGACTTCTAATGTAATGCATTATGTAAATGTGCTGGTCTTTAGTCTGCATGTGCTGGAGGCAGTGGGTTCAAGTCCCCTATGGGCTGCATATTGACACATTATTGTTACAGTGGAGTTGGTATGCATTAAAGTACGTGTAACATAGACTGAGATTATGTGGTATCTGCATTTTACACTGTATTGGTACATCTCTCCTACATTCTCAATTTATTTTCTAGTATATACATTATTTTTTTTTCATTTTGTTTCACTTAGGAATATAGTCAGTCAATAATATTAGAGATCACAATGTCATGCATCTTATTGTTCAGGAAAATGCATGTTGATGCAAAACCTATGTTTTGTTAACTTTTTAAGTGAATTATAGCAATATTTAATATTTTTTTTCTGATTTTGGACCTTTGTCCCTGATTCTTGAGCAAAGAATCTGAGAGCTATAAGTTGGGTTTATGCATCTTTAAAAGTATGGTGGCGTTCCATGCTTGATCCCCATTTGCCTTGACTGCTGTCATGTCTGATGTGAGTCATTCAGGTGGCAGTCTGCACTGTCTTAATGACGTCTGCTTATTTATGGTATTAAGGAGGATGCGTTGAAAAATCAGAGTGCATTTTCTAATCAGCGGTATAGTGGGACTCAGATTAATGACTGATGTACGTGTTCTGTTAAACTGTCAGTGATAATGCTTCTGGTGTTTCCTGTTACTCTCATTCAGGCTGGTCATTGAGGAATGCTTTGTACACACACTACATATGCTGATGAGCTGTCATTCATATTTGTTAATACACTGTCTTCAATGATGGCATTGCAGAGATCTAGCTGAGTCTTGCTTTTTGTCATTTGCTATGATTTGGAAAACCTAGGCAGCCTGTTTGGTATAGTTTTTTTGGGGGGAGTAGAATACTGGTCTAATACATTATCACATTTACAAGGAGGACAGAATAAAAAGGAATTGCACTGATACACATTGCTAACCATCTGCACTGGAAAGTATAAGATATACCAATACCAGATAAGAGTAGCTGTGAACAAGTATAATAACTGACATAAAGCTAAGAAATAACTTGTCTGTTGGGGACAGACATCCAACAATATGCTGCATGTATGTTACCTGATGACTCATTACAGCTATACCCTTAAAACATCACCCCCTCCCCAGTTATCTACTGGCACATAGGTTGGAATCAAAGCTTGAAGTTCATGAACCTTATTTCTAATACTCAACAGCACACAAAAATTCAAGGATCATAAACAACGTGGAGAAGCAGTCAAATCAGGTTGCAACAGTAGAAATATTTATTCGGTAAGCACTTTCATGGGAATGACTCCCGCTTCTTCAGACTATTCAATAAAATACATCTCACTACTACTACTCTATATATAGGAAAACTTAATATCCTAATTAATGTTGATTAACTCCTAATCACATCAGCTTACGCTCAAGTGCCAAGCAATTTCAATTGCATTGTATTATACTAAATCATGCAAAAAAGCTTCTGTGAGATGTAAAAAATTTCTATAAAATATAAAAAGCTTTTATAAAATATAAGAAGCTAAGTATTCATAAATAATAATAATAATACACATAAAAACTTTGCACACTATAAACAAATAGCATCATGTTCTATGTAAAAATATATAGCACCATAACTGCAGGTAATAATATATAAAAAAATCCTCAGCTTAATTATGCATATATGCGTATGTATATGGTCCACATATAAAAATCGGACAAATTCTTATCCTCTCCTGTACGGTTTCTATACATACACATATATATATATATATATATATATATATATATATATATATATATATATATATATATATATATATACCAGTGTTCATATATACATTATGTATATCTGTACAAAAAACTCATATGTACGTGTATATTTCCATATATATGTGTATATATATATATATATATATATATATATATATATATATATATATATATATATATATATATATATATATATATACATACAAAAAAAGTGCAAATGCAAGATAAGATAAACTCTTCCTCACATATTCATGAATGATGTCTAGCATATGGTAACATATTTAGTAAACACTTAAAAAACCCCAAAAGGCATAAAATCATGCACTCATATGTAAAAAAAAAAAAAAAACGTTGCAGAATCCATATAAAAGATGATAATATCTATATACAAACTGAAAATGCATCGATTTCATCATCATAATACAAAAATATATCTACGCAATTTGACACAATAATATAGTCTAAATAAGTCCCTAACATACCATATAATTCTCCCTGTATATTCCTATCTACTACAATATACTTCATAAGGTTCCATTACTATAGAAGTCCCTTGACAGTAATCCTTGTGCATGGAGGGTGCTTATATAAAGAACATTTATATAAAAAGTATTTATATCTATCATATTCCTCAATACTATCTATGAAGGCTCCTATTTTTTAAAATGGACTTCAGGGGAACTCTATTATTGAGGCCCCTACCTCTATCTGCCTGCAACCGAATGATCTATCTCCCTTCTGAAGTCTCTGTTTTATTACTAATGCCCCCCCCCCTCTCTCATTCTCATTCACTATCTCTATAACCATAAACTTGAACTTATGCATTTCTCCCTTTTCCAATATATGTTTAGCTAGGGCATTGGTTTTATCCATATTCCTTATACCTAAAAGATGTTCCCTTATTCTATATTTAAGCTCTCTATTAGTTTTTCCTACATAATATCCTGAGCATAGGCTGTATACTTCTAGATATACTACATTTTTGGTGCAACAATTCGCTGTGACTGTAAATTTGTATTCTCTTCCTGTATCTGGATGTTTAAACCTATTAGCCATATCTATCCACTTACAATGGTTACAATTATTACATGAAGTTGTTCCCTGGTGTCCCCCCATACTTCCATCTACCTTAGGCCCATAACAAAGTAACCTTTTCAAACATTTCTTATTCTTGAAAAGGAAATTAGGTTCATCTCCTACCACTTCCCTAGCTTAGGAGTCATGTGTTAGCATTGGCCAATACTTCCTTACAACATCTTTCATCACATTTACATTACTAGTATAACTAGTAGATAATCTTATTTTATTTTGAAAGGGGTTATCCAACATCAGTTGTACCTCTTCTCTAGCTGAAAAATATGGTTTACCTGTTGTTGTCCTCAATGTTCTGATTTCATTAACTACACCCCTAACATCATTTTCCTTATAGCCTCTATGTTTAAACCTCGTACAAAGGTCATTTACTCCTGAAGTTTATGAACCTTATTTCTAATACTGCTACACCTGATGTGGATTATTTTAGGGTTTGTTTGCGTTACATAGCTGCACCTATGGAAAGGTGAATTCTGTGATAGGTATAGCGGTATATGTGCCTGGGTTGGGAAGTACAACTCAAGACTGTATGATTTTGTTTTGTACATGTGTTAACTGATATTTCTTTATTTAGAGGTATGTAATGGAATCAGTTTATAGCGGTAGGAAGGGTTTGCTTTTAAATGTAGTTTTCTATTTAAAAAGTACTAGTACGTTATGTAAATTGATGTGTCAGGTTGATGTTAATCGGGAGTTCATTGCTGGATATCTTTAATATAGTTCCGCTGTACTCTTTTCAATTTACTCACGCTAGTGTTCTTAAAAATGTCTAAGCTAGTGCTTGTTTCAATATACTTTGAAAGTTTATTCCAGGCATCAGCTACTCCCAGAAAGAATCAATTAGTACATGTCTTACTTCCATATAATCTTCTACACAGGTTGTCTGATGATTCTCTATAACTCTGATTCCCCAAAACATTATCTGAAGTAGTTGTCTTTAAATCCCCTATATACGTGAATAAGGTCTCCTCTTAAATATGTATATGAGACACTGCATAAGCTCAGATATATTAATCTTTCATAATAACAAACATTCATATTCATGGATGCTTTTAGTATATTTCCACTGTACTGTTTTCAATTTACTGATGCTGGTGTTCTTGCAAGTTTTCCATGTTATTATTTTATAGTCTAGTTTGAGTCAGATGAGCAAACACTGAACTCATCATTTCTGATATATTTTTATACAGCCTATAGTCTTATAACTATTATTAACTGATTGATTGCTATGACCAGTAAAACTTAAAGCTTGGTCTACCCATATACCCAGGTCCTTAAATGAATCCACAATTTTATTCACTGTATTAGATGAGTATTCAATTTAAGCATTGTCTCTCAAAACTCATATGCTTAATATGTTATGTACTTATCATCCCACTATTCTTCTGCCCCCCAAATGGTCAATTTAGTTTTTTTTTTTTTTCGCAGACATGTCCAATCTATAACATATATATTAGGTTTGCACATTTTTAAGTTATTTGTATACAGATTATACAGACTATAAAATCACCTGAAATTAAAAAAATAGATCTGAAAGATACAGCCTAAACAAGTATGGACCCTGGACGGATCCCTGCAGGACAGCTTGACTGTAACCATGAATTTTATCTGTCCAATTGTTGTAAGATACTTGCCATGTCCTATTTGTAAGCCAAATAGCTATTCATCTTATAGTCTACAGCAGCACCTCGTTGTTCTCATTTATTGATCTGTATTTTGTGTATGTTCCTATCAAAGGTTGAAGATGAGTGTATATAAATTATACCACAGTACATTTTTTATGTAAACTTGTATTGTATTATACCTTAGAACATCATATTGCAAATAGTTATAGATCTATTTTCAACATATGCAAGCTGATACATGGTTTCAAGTCCCTGCCTTTCTAATTCTGACAATAATTTATCCAAATCAACCTTCTCCATTATTTTCCTGGACAAGAAAGTAAACTTATGAGTTTATATGTCTCTGGTTTTGTCCTATACTCCTTTCCCTTAAAGATGGGTTTAACAAGTGCATTTCTCTAATCTTGATGACTCTCCCCATGCTTAAATGCTCTAGTGAAAATAGGTACAATGATATTGTAAGTTCACACTGAAGTGTTCTTACATCATTATTATTAATACCATCTCCTCCATGTGCTGTGTTTGGATCTAGTTTGCATAGTACTTTTCCATCTAGTTTACTTTCAGTAACTGAAGTTACACAGCTTTTCAATAAGTATGTCTTTACTGCTGCCACATCTTATGTATCTATAATCCTTGGCAAGGTTGAAATAAGCAGCATATACTGAGTGACTGTTACCTGCAGTCTCTGTAACCTTTTCAAAGAAACTTACAAAATTCAGGAGACATGAACTGTCTTTCACAAAACAGAATAGCTTTGGGTCTAGATCAGTTAAGTTGCCTATGTCTGCATGAGTTCTGCTATGTTTCATAGCATAGCTTTGCATGTAGGACAGGTGAGGCTGATGGGCATATAATTACCCAGGTTCATACAGGGGCTGCCTTTGTGCATGAGAGTAATAGTAAGTGCTTTTTCTTCAGGCATCAGGCAAAAACTCTGTGGATAGGCTGAACAGTTTATGTAGGGGATTGGATACTGCATACTTGGTACTGATGAGAATGTGGCCTAGTATGTCATCTGGTCCCATTTGACAGGGATTCTAAGACTTGTTCCAAAGTGATTTCAGTGGAATCAAAACTTTAAGGGACAGTGGAGACAATAATAGGAATAGGTAGGATACAATTAGCACTAGCTTTATCTGCTAATATATTGGCTTTTTTCTTGGCATCAGAATATATTTATCACCTCTCAACCTCTTAGAACAAAAAATCTGGATAAATCCTAAAATGATGGGGGAACAAATAGGGACAGATTTTATATATTGCTCTTACAAACTTAGAAAGTTGATAGAATAATAGGTTTTGCATTAGCATGAATTTTCTGAAGGATGTAGAGTTTTAAACTCAAATGTTTGTCATTATTTGATTACTTCAATCCTCAACTATTTGCCAGAAAAGTACAGATTTTAAGAGGAACACACCACAAATATGAGGCAAAAATCTGGACATTCTGTGAAAATCAGTACAGTTGAGAGGTAGTGATATTATTATAATTATTATTATTATTATATGAGCTCAGTGCATTGTTGGATATTTTTCCTTAATTGTCTGACATAACTGAAGAAAGATTTATAGATTCTTTGGGTGTCTGCACTGACCTTTAGCTTGCATTCTGCTTTAAATTGTCTAAAAGATGCATTTAAGCTCCTTACTGTATGTTTCAGTGCAGTCCTAATGTAGGGAAATGGAAATTTCTTAGAACTTTTCATCCTTTTCTTTCTTTTATTGTACAGTTTATTAAAATGAGAGCTCCATCAGAGAGATTTATTTTTTAATTTACCATTATGTTTGCAATGGATGGAAATTGACTTTTCTGTGCAACTGGTTAGTTGCTGATTAAAGTTGAAGATGAATGGACCAGCCCTCTCAAATGAGTACATTTCTAGGGGATTATTAGGAATTTACATAGGTCTTCCACAAGCCGAATAAGGTCTGTGGTTTGTCTTTGAGATGTCTATCAAGATGATTTTATTTGTAGTGCACTGGTACCACTATGCCTGGCAGATGACTGATGTGTGTTCAGATTAACCAGGCATAACACGATGTGGGCTGGGGTACAGACAGGAGCTAGGTGGGAAAGGATCAATACAAATGTACTAGATACAGTTTGCACAAGTGAACTGGTATTAACACAGGCTAGAAAACTCTGAGCATAAGTGTGCCAATCAATGCTTGGGCTATTGTAGTCTCCTAGCGAGAAGGTATTTGTTTTGATGTTTAGCTCCTCAATGGTGTTAAGGTAATTTCCGTGACTGGGGGGGGGGGGGGTGTTATTGATGGGAGCCTGAAAATAGCACTGAAGAAATAACTTTATTTGGATCTCTAGGAGCTCTGATTTAGAGTCATGGGTAATTTTACATAAAGTGATGGTATTCATGACAAATACAATTGCTCCCTCACAGTTACCTGAGGGTCTGAAGGGATGTTAAGCTCTGTGTTAGGCTCTAAATCCTGGTATAGAAGGAGTGCTGTCATTGCATTGAAACCATGTCTCAGTTGCTACACATAAATGAATATGTCTTGAGTTGCAGGTCCTCAAGTTCTGGCATCTTTCTATTTAGACTCTAATTGAGTAGTGACGCATTACATTGTTCATATTTCAATTTGTGTTTGCTGTGTTTGAATATCTGTACACTATGGGGGCAGCAAAGGTTTTAACCTATATGCAGAAGCCCTGGCATGACAAGGGAATACTATCTCTGCTGAAACCACCTCATCTCAGGTTATGTTCTGGTACCCTTTAGAATGACACCAATGACCAGTTGATACAGCCAATTATCTTCTCTTGGTGTAGAAGCATCATTCTTGGTGAAGTCACAATACTACTCAAGACTAGTGACTTTCCTGTGACCAATACATGCATAGTAAGGTTCCATCATGTCTATCTGCATGTTCCTCTTGGTGGAGTCCCTCAGGTCATTCATTTACATGTGGACTATGACTAGGTCATAGTCCCATTTGTCCGGTTAAAAGGATCTGAGGGTCCTTATGACATCACATTTCCTGTCACTGATCAACGAGGTATCAATAATCCTGTTTTTGTCCAGTCTGTTGAGTGTGGATTCTTCATACCCAACTGTAGAGTCCCCTATGACTAAACCTTTCCCTGTGTGGAAAGCAGACATAGTGGGCCTGATGGGCTTAGGCCTGCATTCATGGCATCCCATAGGTGAGCTAGGTGGAGGTATAGTATAAGTTCATAGGTGTGTGGCCTTTACAAGCCCAGCTAAGGGATTACCCTGACATCATTCCACCCAACCTTAGTTCCCAGTGCCTCTGTCGAATAGAGCCACTGGAGTTATCCCTGGGGTGAATTTTCTATTTCCCATCCACTCATTGAGATTTCTCTTGAAGAGGGTCAGCGAGGTGATCTGCTTGACAAGTATGGGAAGTCTATTCCATAGCATGGGCAGTCTCTGGATTATGAACCTGTTCCTCCAGTACGTTCTGTTGATTGTGGTAATGAGGTTGAGGTCTATGGAGCATGTGGTGCACAGGGATTGGGATTTCTTTAGATGTAGCATTTCCAACAGAGCTGGGTCAGACATGGCTTTGTAAGTCAAGCAAAGATCGCCTCTAAGTAGGCGATATGAGACAGAGAATAGTTGGGGTTTTCTGAGTCTGTCCATATAGGACAAATGTTTAAGGCTTAGGATCCTCTTTGTGAGGTACTTTTGTGGCCTCTCCAGTTGTTGCAGGTGTTTAGTGAGGTACATGCCAAATGGGGCATTGTACTCAATGACTGGCCTAATGAGGGAAGAGTAGAGGGAGACAATGACCTCTTTCTTCCTGGATGCAAAACCCTTAGTAATGAGGTATGCCACACAGAAGGACTTTCTGACCACAGTAGCAATGTGGTGGTCAAAAGAGAGGTTGTTGTCAACCTGTGTTTCCAGATGTCTTACAACGCCTTCTGTGTTCAGTGGATTACCATCGATGTGGTAATTCATGGGAACCAGTTTTTACCAAAGGGGATGACGACACATTTTTGGCATTGAGCTTAAGGCCATGGTTCTGACACCAGTTATTGTTTCAGTGAGGCCTTTCTGCAGGATGTCAACATCACTCGGGGAGTTAATAATAGCTCCCAACTTGCAATCATCTGCACACTTTGTCAGCCAGAGTCCCTTTGTGTTGGCCTGAACTTCAGAGAAGTAGATATGAAACAAGAGAGGACCCAAGACCGAACCCTGTAGGACTCCACTTATGACTAGTCGGCAGTCTGACTTGGAGTCAGCTACTTTCACACTGTGGGTTCTATCTGTGAGCCAGTTTGCAACCCACATAGTGATATAAGTGTTGATGCCTAGCTTAGTGTGTTTTTCTATGATTCCTCAGTAGGGAATGGTATCAAAGGCCTTGGCCAGATCAAGGTAGACTGTATGAACCACCTTGCCTTCATCCACAGCTCTGGTGACCGGACTCAAAGAAGTTGACCAAGTTGAGCAGCCATGATCTACCCTTCACAAAATCAAACTGTGTGGGATGAGGAGATTCAAGATTCCCTGTATCCTTGATTATTAGGTCCATGATGATGCATTCCATAGCTTTGATTATCAGACCCGTCTGGCTACTGGGGCAATAGTTCCAGGGTCAGTAGTCACTCCTCCTTTGTGGAGAGGGATGACTGTAGCAGTGTGCCATTTGGTAGGGACAAAGCCTGAGGTGAGGCTGTGATTGAACAGGGCACACAGGTGAGGTGCCAGTTCACTCTGTAGTTCATGTAGAACACAGTCAGGGATATTGCCAGGTCCCATAGAAGCTGTATTCTTGGCTTGGGCAGTGCTGTTATAACCTGTGCAGCAGTAATACTGGGTGCCTGGCAATCTACTGGTATTGTAATGGGTCCGGGGGGGGGGGTAAAGTTGGCACTGAATCTGTCAGCCAGTATACTGGCAATATCTGTTCACTCAGTATAGGACGTACCATTGTGCAGTAGCTCAGAGAAAATCTGGGTATTGCCATGGAGATTCTTTACATAACTATAGAAGGCCTTGTGGTTGTCTTTACTATGTGCTGCAAATCTGTTTTCATAGCTAGCTTTAGAGGATTTGATGAGGGATCTTAATGTTTTGTTGAGGCTGATAAGGGAGTTTTTCCAGTCTTGAGACTTCACCTCATTCCGTATCAGTTTCCTCCTTCTGTTGTAGAGTTTGTTCATGGCAGGGGACCACCAGATTGGCTTCCTTTTTTTTGGAGGAGAGCGTCTTGGTTCTATTGAGTATGACGAGATCCATGCATTTGTGTACGTGTTTGTGGAGTGCATTGGTGTATTGATTCAGCAGTCATGGCAACTATTTCTTGATTTGCATGGATGCCGTGAAGTTAGCCACCTCTGTTTTAAGGAACCCAAACTTAGCTTCAGAGAAGTTTTTCATGGTGGTTACCATTGCAGGAGGGGGGGGGCCTAACCAGGGAGGAGTTGACTATTGGTGTAGAGCAACAGTCGCCCATGTTAGTAATGACCAGGTTAAGGATGCTGCTGCCTCTATTGGGGGTAAGAGCGAGCTGGTCCAGAGCATTGGAATTAATGAATTCCAGGAAACATTGGGCAAGTGTATTGGTACATGAGAAGTTTTCTCAGTTAATGAAGGGGTAATTGAAGTCACCCAGTATGAGAGTGTTAGGTTGGACCCTAATATTCTCCAGGGTGCTTAGGAACATGGAGTGTGAGTCTTGGGACATGGTTGGGGACCTATAAGCAGGATACAATCTGAATCACTGTCTTACCCAATGTTAGCTGCACCTGAAGTATCTCTGATGTGTTATGTTGGGCTACCAGTCTGGAGTTGTGCACAACATTTGTGAATATGGAAACACCACCACCTTTGGAGCTTCAGTCCATGTTCTGGGGCGAAAGGTGTGGAATGAGTTATAGCCTGGTAGTGCAGGGGTGCTTTCTGCTGCCTTGAACCAGATCTCTGTTACAGCACAAATGTTGATATTCTCCATTTTAAGGAGTGCTTTGAGTGAGTGCATTTTGAGATTTAGACTTCGAGTTGAGCAGTATGACCCTCAGATTGCATTTGTTTGCAGTTGTTATGGTGGTAATTTGGTCTTTGGAACGCTGCCTAAAAAAGGCACTATAGGGGTGGCAAGAGCCTTGGCCAGTATGCAGAAGCCCAGGGGTAACAGATGCAGGCCATCTCTGGCAAAGAATCAAGGTCTGTCAATCATGTCATCCCAGGCAGAAAGATACTGGATCCCCTTAGTATCACACCAGAAACTTAGCCAATTGAAGTCAATCATTTTCTCCTTGTACTGCGGTATCATTCTGAGCAATGGTAGGATGCTGCTCAGGGCTAGGATCATACCCACCTGGGCTACATAATCCGAGAGCTCCTCCATGTCTCTTTTCATGTAGTCCAGGGAGTGGACTACATGAAAAGTCCAAGATATGTGAGTTGAAAGGGATGAGGTGTTGCCTTGTGAGCTGGATGGGATCTTAAAGTGTGTATTCTGGAAGGCTTCTCCAAATTTTTCTTTACAGCCTTAGCACATGGGTGTAATGATGGTAGGACAAAGGAAGCAAATTCCCAGAGCACAATCTGTTAGGGAATACAATCTGCTATTGCTGAAGGGATGTAAGTGGAGTACTAACATTCATTTAATAAGTTATGTGTAATATTGCAGCTCCTTGAATGGATGTATTCAGTAGCTGTAGCAAACATTTAATGCAAGCTCCTTGCTTTCATTATTAATACACAAAGTTACAATATCTGTTTTTATTTATTAACTGTAACAAGGAGCTTTTATAAGCCTTCTGCTACACTTTGGGTAGAGTAAGTTTTTGGGAAGGCCTTATTCCTTTTCTGGGGAGTGGGGTACTCTGCTTGGGGTTGAAGGGAGCACCAATTCAAAGGACTGCTGAGGTCAAGGTGCCAAAGGACCCAGTAACAGCTCTTCCTCAACATAATTTATAGGCCTAATGACATGTTGTCATTGATATGGTGTTGTGGATGTAAAATGCTTACAGACAGTGGGCTGATACAAGAGGCTTGCCTCTATGTTTCTTAAATGCTTACATCTCCTACAGATTGGACTATCAATTGGTGGAAGCACTGAAGAGCTATTAAGCAAAAGGCTGTTGCTACACTGTTTTAAAACACCTAAAACTATCAGACTAGGCACACGTGGTGATGGTAGTGTTGAGCTGTGAGGAGATGATGGAGGAATAGGAAGGGTCGTTGTACTCAGGGGTTGGAGGGAGCCAATTATAGTATACCTTGAAGTTTTTTGAATGAAATGTGTAGAGTAATACTCAGAAGTTAGGGTAAATGTATCTAGCAATAATAAATGAAAATACAGAATTGATCTATATACTGCACAAAGTGGTGATAAATTTTACACAACTGCTTAGTACTATACAGCTCTCTTCCTATAAGTAGCCATCAGGAACGACTGCAGCACAGTTGCTAGGTGCTGAACACACAGACTGCATCACAATTGCTAGGTGCTGAATGCACAGACTGCAGCACAGTTGCTAAGTGCTGACCACAGACTGCAGCACAGTTGCTAGGTGCTGAATGCATAGACTGCAGCACAGTTGCTAGGTGCTGAACTCACAGACTGCAGAAGAGTTGCTAGGCGCTGAACAATAGCTATAGCTTGTCAAAAGAGAGCAGTCACTAAACACTAACAATGAATGGGACAGCAGTGTAACCACCAGAGTAATTTCTAGGCACTGGTGTCAACTAAAAGACATTGCACTCTACACTTTAGGATTACAGTAACATTTCAGCTTAACACATTGCTTGGTTGCATACCAGCGACAGTAGAAGAAATGCAACACATTGTACACTGCAAAAACATATGAGAATAATTAAGCAAGGTTTGCCACGAATTATATAGTGGTAATTCATCTGTTGGCTACAACCTGATTACTACTAGTGCTGGTCTGACTGCAGCTGCAGGCAGCTAGTAATCTATGTCCTTTTGAACCTTCTCTCACCAGAAGCAAAGCAGCAGCACCATTCCCATGCTGGTTCCGGAGAAGCAGGTCGGAGGCTGTTTGGTGGTCAGGTGTGTCATCATAGGTGTTGCAGGAGATCTGCTGACATTTTGTAATGTCCTCCTGGCAGATGCCCTGGGTAATGCCTACAGCAGCAAAGCTTTCGGGTTACACACCCTTTCTCAATACTAATACAGGTTTCATTAAAATAATCCATTTAAATAGGAGTCAATGTTAATCACATGACATGCAGCCCAAAAAAATCATGTGACAATTACAAAACTTTAAAATTACAACTAATAAAACATAATATTTTACATATATATAATAAATTCACAACCTACAAACTCACATATAGCATTTAACTTAACTTAGTACGTTGTATTTTAACTAAAATAGGTTTTAATGTGACAGCAGAATTCAAGCCAGGTAGACAATCAGCTGATAACTTTAATATCCACTCATACTCTTTTACTTCTAAAAGATTATTAATGTCACCCCCCTATCTGATATATGTACCATGTCAATAACCCTGAACTTAAATTTATGTTCATTATTATGAGTACTTATGTGTTTATATAAATCATTCTTTTCATTAGCCCTTCTTATCTCAGATTTATGCTAAATAATGCGTTCTTTTAACTTCCTAGTTGTTTTTCCTACATAAAATGATGAACATACAGTACAGGTTGCTAAATAAACAACATTATTACTAGTACAGGTTGCTACCATAGTAAATCTATAAATCTTATGTGTCATGGGGTGAACAAATGTGTTACCAACACTACTGCCTATGATATCACTACAACAACTGCAATTCATACAGCCAAACGTACCATATTTAAAAGAGCCTTGTTGAACAGTTTTCTCATCTTTAAAATCTTTGTAACATAATCTGCTCTTTAATGTTTTCATATTCCTATAAGAAAAATACGGTCTACTACTTAGAACAGCCCTAATGTCCGCAGATGCCATTAAGACTATCCAGTATTTTTGAATAATACGTTTAACTAAAAATGTCATGGTGTTGTAAGTTGTCACATACCTAATTTTGTCTTCCTTCAATACACTCTTGTTAAGAGTCAGATATCGACTCATCTAATGACAAAAAGATCGGTTTTAATTTTGTCCGTCTATCAGCTATATTAGCTTTAATAGGCAGTATTGATTCAAGATCATAACCGCTACTTACAAACTCATCTACCATTTCATTTAACTGAGAAAGGAAGCATGAATCATCAGTATTTAATCTACTGATTCTACTAAACTATGCCTTCACAACACCTTTAAATACATGTGGAGTGTGCATACTGGTGTTATGTATATAACTGCCCGCATGAACCTCTTTTTTATATACACTGTAGTATTAATCAAACCTTCCTTCAATGAAATTATCTGAATATTCCATTTTGAATTTTAAAAATTCAGTAGTACTATTCAAAAATTGTATGTATTCAATTAGTTCTACAGGAGACCCTTTCAAAATTAGAAAGCAGTCATCCACAAACCGTTGATAAAAACAAACATTCTTGTTCAAAAAAGTAGTACTATCATGAATATATATCTTTTCCCACTGAAATAAAACTAAATTTGCATAAGTGTTAGCTACCGGTGTGCCCATTGCTACACCGGTGAGTTGCAAATAAAATTGTTTGTTAAACAAAAAAACATTATTAGTTAATACTATGTCCAATAATGAACAAATATTTTCTACTTTCCTTGCTGACAACGAGGACTGCATAGTCAAAAATTCACGAATAGAATTAATTCCGTACTCATTTAGTATAACCGTAAATAAAGATGAAATGTCCAAAGTCACAAACAAGAATTCCCCTCTATGCATAATATCAGTATTTAAACTATTGTCTTAGTTTAATAATAAAATCTGTAGTGTCTTTTAACACAGTATTACATTGCACCAAAAAAGGATGCAACTGTTTCTGCAGGTAAACTGAAATGGGCTCAGTGAGCCAACCATTACCAGAAACAATAGGTCGCATTGGAGGGTCCCTTAGTGACTTATGGATCTTCGGTATACCATGTAACTGTGGTACGGTAGGACAAGGAACAGTGAAAAAATGAAACAAATCTAAATCAATATCACTACTAAGTTGTAAATCATATACCATCATATTAACAGAACTAATACATTTCTTAACATCAACAGGTGAAATAACTTTAAAGGCATGGGCATCTTCTAGTAAAACAGACACAGATGAAAAGTATTTAACAC
This sequence comes from Protopterus annectens, assembly GCF_019279795.1. NCBI lineage: Eukaryota > Metazoa > Chordata > Ceratodontiformes > Protopteridae > Protopterus > Protopterus annectens. The sequence goes on from NC_056750.1 coordinate 243,780,303, forward strand.
TATCCATAATTACAGCAATGCCCCCTTTGTCTGCCTGCTTGATAACTATACTGTTATCCACCTGCAGATCTTTGAGCGCTAAAAATTTTTCATATGTTAAAATTATAGTGTTTTTTAATTGTGTTTGTGTATGCACATCTCAATTCCCTCTCACATAAATCATGATATGCTGTGAGGACAGGAATATTAACAGGTACAAACGTGCTGCGCCTTCTACAGGCTGTTTGAATAGGAACATTATTCTTAAACATCACTTTTAAATTTAAATTCCTAATAAACTGCTTGAGATCAGTCAATGCAGAAACTAAATCATCACCAGATGTTGGAATAAAACTAAGACCTTTCTGAAGCAATGTATAATAAGAAGCTTCCAAAATGAAGCTTGATAAGTTCAAAATACCTCGCGTTATCGTTGGGTTACTTTGACCTGCTTGGCCAGACTCTTGTTTTTGCACTTGATTGGATGTGCTATTTGTCTTATAGTTGATCTCCCCCTCGAAGTAGATCGCCCTTTTACCCTCTCTGGTTGTTCCAATTGAAAGCGCTTCTGAAAAAGGTTTATTGTAGATTGCTGCATTTTTTTGGCATCATTGTTCTTTTTACTGTCACTACCATTCTCCATTTCTTCTCCAGTTAAGCGCAAGCCAGCGCTTGCACCAGCTGATTGTGATGCAGCTACAGTAGGCGTGGTCATAACCACACTATTAGACTGACTAAATGGTGCCGGTTCCCGAAAGGGAGAATTTGTTGCTACTAATTCAAGAAAGTCATCAAGAGTGTCCATAGGGGTTTTTTGAACCACAGTGTTTTTATTATTATTTAGAAAGGGTACATCATTCTTCGGCCAAGAGAAAATATGGCCTTTTTGAAAATCTACCATGTCCCGTAATAATTTACGTTTCTTAGTTGCCTCTAGTCTATCATCAAGTGTCTGCAGTCTATCAAGCATTTGCTGATAAGAATTAAGCATAGTATTCAAACAAGGCATAGCCATAATTTCAGTCTCCATATTCATTATTTCTTCCTTCAGTTCTTTCTCACTATTTGAAAAAAAATCATTCATAAGGATCATATAATCAAGGCTTAATTTGATGTTTAGTTGCTGCCACCGCTTTAACAAATTCGGATAGGCATTGCCATATGAGGGCATCTTTAAAACTCTCAAGCCCCGTGGCACTATACCCCTATCCAGATAAGCCATAAAACTAAAGCATTGTCACTGCAGGCACTTAAACACACCCACCTTCCTCTCTAGCAGTTGTAACTTCTTACCAAAATCTGCCGAGTTTTCTGTGGTCATAGAACAGGCAGCATCACAGTCCATAGATGGTGTGGAGACAAAATGCAATAAAGGATTAACCTCATTAGCCAACAAAGACTTAAGGCAATTTGTAGTTTCCATGAAACGGCTGCAAAGATTCTCAAAACGTTCCCAACGAAACAGCAAACAAAAGTACTACAAACTCGAAATGCTGTAGCAAAAAATCCAATAAGACACAAACGTTGAGGAAAACAATACACCTTTATAGACAGCAAAGCTTTTGGGTTACACACCCTTTCTCAATACTAATACAGGTTTCATTAAAACCATCCATTTAAATAGGAGTCAATGTTAATCACATGACATGCAGCCCAAAAAAATCATGTGACTATTACAAACCTTTAAAATTACAACTAATAAAACATAATATTTTATAATATAATTACACGTTGATAGGAGCAGAGTGTGACAGGAAAAACCAAAGATATTCAAATTTATCGATAAAATCACTCTTTATTCACAGTGGTCCAGACAGATATATATATATTTTATATATATATAATAAATTCTACAATAAATTCACAACCTACAAACACATATAGCATTTAACATAACTTAGTACATTGTATTTTAACTAAAATAGGTTTTAATGTGACAGCAGAATTCAAGCCAGGTAGAGAATCAGCTGATAACCTTAATATCCACTCATACTCTTTTACTTCTAAAAGATTATTAATGTCACCCCCCATCTGATATATGTACCATGTCAATAACCCTGAAATTAAATTTATGTTCATTATTATTCATTATTTTTTTCCTCAACGTTTGTGTCTTATTGGATTTTTTGCTACAGCATTTCGAGTTTGTAATGCCTACAGCAGGCCAGTACAACAAAGTATGTTATTGCTGTCAAGTATGTTTTGTTAGTCTTACAACTTTCCCAAATTATAAACAAACTAAAGACTTCAATAAGGAAAATCTGTAGATTTATTACCACATCGAAGTGAGAACACCACTATATAATGCTTTCAAAGGAAGGATGCCTGCTATCTCTCTCTCAGATTATATCTAGATAGCTAAATGCTAAAAAAATTCTTGAAACTATGACTCTGCCCTTTCTTAGTCAGAATCTTACAGCAGAAATCATTTCTTTGGCTGCTCCATTCCACCTCATCTTCCTTATCCTCAAAATCCCTCATTTCTCTTTGAATTCTGCTACTATACCCTTTGCTATCTTTGGGTCTGGTAGATGGAATTCAGTCCCAAATTTAATTCCATCACCACCCATCCTAGACACATTTTCTAAAAATTCTAAATAATACATTCTCAATCAATCACAATTAAACAGTTTTACTGGTATACCATAACAACACTACCTGAAAGCTTTAATATATTCACTAAAGTGATTAAATAACTCCTCACACAATACGTGTAACTACATCTGCAATCTGTTATTAACATTAACGTTATTTTTGTGCATTAAAACATGTACAAATGCGAATCTTCTTGTCGAACTATGAACTGTCCATCTTATATTCAGTTAACAATTCATAAGCTGATGATGCTTCCAGTTTTGTCTCTTTTTTTGTTGGCCTTCTAATAGTAACTTGTGGTTTTCAGCTATTTATCTATATGTAAATGTGTTTTGTATACTGTAAATGTTGCTTTCCTAGTTTATATTCTCATAGCATATGACGCTATTCCTCTTTACTCCTTTAACTATTTTATAACTATGTTGTGGCTAAAAAAAGGTGTTAGGACCAAGTCCATGCAGCTAATAACATAAGGCCAGGCCATATTCATGTAAAATTGGTGACCCTGGATCAACCAGCAAACTGGACAGCTGGGTGGCTGGCTGGGGAGGGGAGGGGTTTCGACAGAGTTTGCCTAGCTCATCAATCATCAACCCGCTTTTTCTAATTTTTGCATGGAGTGGGGTGTCACATCAACTGTTGCCACCTTCTTTGATTCAAAATCACTATCATAGCTTCTTCAACAGTCATAATTTACTCTTACAGGTCTTATATCATACAGTCCATGCATCTCTTGGCTGGATGTCCATGTTTCCTCTTGACTTGTTTCTGCCTCTTCCAAATCTGTTTTATCAAATCTTCTGCTTTCGTGTACATACAATAAAACCAGACCACTGTAATCTCTTTTCCTTGACTTTTTCTACAACTTGGACTACTTTAACTTCCACTTTGATGTCCTCATTTCTTCATTTGAACACAATGTGCATCCTACTACCATCTCTCTTTATCTCCATCACCTCAGATTTCCTCAGCTGCTCTGCCTCTAGTGCCCTGACTCTTTATGCTGGCTGGCTCTGATTTTAGCTTAGATATCCCTCATTCAGACTTCCCTACTACATAACTACATGTCTCCGATTGAAGCTGTTAACCTGCTCCATTAGTTTCCCTATTATCTTAGTTCAGAAGAAGTGCCACCCAGGATGGTCATAGGATCTGGCCTTGTAGCAACTTGGTCACTTGTCACAGTCAGGAGACCAAGGGAAAATCAGAAACAATAGTGGTAAAAGCCTTTGGAGTCCCTAGGTTCTCCCCATTTCCAGGATTTGTTAGCTAGTGTTCACTTGGTTCAGGATGTTCCAGCTGCTACTGCTGTCTCTTTCTAGTTAAATGATCACAGCCACACAAGTGGCATATGATTCTCTGTTCTTCATTGATGGGCAGATAAGGACTGCAGTGTGTTACACTCTTACTATATGCAGAAGTTCTTATAGCGAGACTTAGCAAGACTTAGCAATTGCAGGAGGGTGTGTAGATGGGATCTCCATCTGGTTGGTCGCTCCATGTAGCCTCCCTTCCCAGTAATTGGACCGGGGGAGGTGGGTACATGGGTATCACCATCTCCAGGGGTGGGGAGTACCGGGGATCTTCCTTTTAAAAATAAATCACAGAAGGGTCCAACAACTAAATGGAGAGACCCCAGCTTTTCATGCAAACACCCTGCCAATGAACAGCTGGGATCAGGACCATCACATGGTTTCTTAATATCTTTTTGCAATTTTATTAAGCATTGCTGTTTTATTGCTGTGGTTATTGTGCTCATTCTGATTTTTTACTTATTCATTACCATTGCTATATCAGCCGGTCCACATAATGTCTATGCTTACACTCTCACAAAAGGTCAGGAACACCATAAAAGCAGGTGAAAAAAAATGCCCATTGACAGCCAATGATGGAAAAAAATTACTGTTCAATAACAGACTTTTGGTTTAGCTTTTAGGGTAAGAACAACCCAGTCATATTCAATGTGGTCCCCCACTGGCAGTCTAGGGGCCATATGGCAGACAATGTTCTTTTATCTCATTTTCTTCCAAAAGGTTCTGATGCCCCATAAAAGTGGGCTAAGTCTGTAAATATAGTTATAGTTACTGCTGATCGATTGCATCCTAGATATAATTACAGTTTCATCTCCATAAGGGAACTCACACTCTTCCATAAGGGTCTGATATGCAATAAAAATGGGCTTTTGCTGTATTTGTTAAACCTATTAGCAGTCTGGTTTCAAACATGTAAAAGGGTTACTTACACCTAAATGCCTTTTTGCTCTCCACAGTATTTTGTCTGGAACACCTTTGTACTTTAAAGTTAATTTTGATCTTAAGATGAACAGCTGTCTATTTATGGCAGATCTGATGAAGCCTTAGTGGGGAAAGTGGCACTAAAAGTGTATCTTATTGTATTTTATTTTTTTTAGTAACGTAATCTTTATAGTAAAATCTTAGTGCATAACATTTACTTTCCTCCTTTTGTTCCTATAACTGTGATATTTTTTTTTAAATGGAAAGGTCTTGTGGGACTCTACACCCCTGAGAAAGACAACACACATGCCCCCCCTCTATCTAATTCCTAGGAAGGGAAGTCTTGTGGACCAACAAACCAGATGGGGTTTCCAGCTATAGACCCTCCTACAATTGTCAACTATTGGAATCTGCAGATCATTAAAGAACTGAGAATATGTGGTTCAATAAAGAACAGAGAATCTTATCCTACTTGTTTGTCTGTGATCATTTAACTATAAACAGACAGTAGTAGCTGGAACATCCTGAGCCAAGGGAACACTATCTAATGAATCCTGGAAATAGGGAGAACCTAGGGACTCCAAGGGATTTTACCACTATCGTTTCTAGTGGCTCAGTTTTCAACTTCTTCAGATTTCCCCCATTTTTTGCCAAGGTAACTGTCTTGCATATACTCAGTTTCATCCCATGTGCCTTCAGATTTGCTTTCCAGTCCCCTAGCATTCTGAAGTTCTTGTTCAGAGTCTTCTAGTAGTATTACATTGTCTACATGCAGCAACTCTCCTGATCTGCCCCCTCTGATCTGTTTGCTGATGTCGTCCATCTCAACTATAAACCAGTGATAAGAGCTAAACTCTAATGCACAATCATTATTCTTTGAGGCAGCTCTGTGTGAGTCTGAACACTGCTTATACTTGTGTCACTGAGTGCTCACACATAACCTGCACTAATTCTACCAATGTTTTGGGATGTCCGTCTCAGGACTGCCCAAATTAGGTTTCTTAGGATCTTATTTACTTTTTCCAAGTCTAGGAATGTTCATATAGACTCTTTCCTCATCTCCAGCTTCTTCAGCACTAGCTGTCACACTAGTCAGTTGTACATTATCCTGATCTGAATCCAAACTGCTTAACTCACATCTTACTTTCTCTATTACTGTGGATAGTCATTTATCAATCACCATCTGTAGCACTTTCATGCCATGTTACAGGCGTTAGATCTCTCTCTACCCCCCTCAGTTGTGAATGTCCCCTTTGGTATTATCCACTGGCACAAGAATGCTTATTCTCCAGTCATGTGGGTTCCATCTCTCCCTCCATACCAAGATGAGCATCCCCAAGAGCCATTTCTTCCTTAATGCACCAACATCTTGATCATATCTGCAGTGATCTTATTTGAGCCTACAGTTTATGCTGACTTCATGTTTTTGTATGTCTTTGTGACAAGGAGAAATAAAGCCTTGAGTATGACCCAGAGAGCTCAAGTCTGACTCATGGCTTTAGCACTGGAAGAACTTGGTGGCAAAGTATAGAAGTGACTGGCTGGCACCAACTCACCATCCTGGAAGAGGAGGCAGTGGTTCTGGTCAGCTGACCATCACCATACAAGTGGAGGCTTACATGGTACTGAAATCATGATGCCAGGGGATGTATGGTTGGCAATTCCAAGTTGGTGATGGTTTCCCTTAAGAGTTGTAAACCAAAGCACACAGACAAGCAAGAGGAGGATCTAGGAAAACTTGTTGTAATGTCCCTGTCCACATCAGGCATGTGAAGTGGGAGTTAAGGTTCTAATAGAAATGTTCTCATTGCCAGGAGGCTATTTATACCAGATAATTCTTCCATGATTACCCGGATAATGGCCTCTCTGGAATGAGATCAAGACAGATTAAGGGGGCCTGATGTTCATTAAGCAAGAAGGCAAAAAGAATATATTAAAAAACTGAAGCTGTGACTTTTCTGATTCAACAAATGCTCTTGAGATGAATGGGCTTTTTTGTTATGGAAGTGAATTACCAGCATCTCATAAAGTAGAAGATATGTAATATGTGTTGAGTCAACATTCACATCATATACAACTGAAGTACAATCAAAATTCTCTGCCCTTTGTACTACCTGCCCATTTACATTGGCTTCTATGGGGAAACCACATTTTGAGATGGCACATCTTCATAGCCTGTGACCTAGGATAGGATGGCAGCATCCAAGTATACAGTTCAGCTATCATCCCTGTACCTCTTCATGGATACATCAGTGACATCTGTAAAGAAACACAACTGCTGCCTTTGAAAGTGTCTATGTCAAGTGATAAGGCCACCACTGTAATGTCAGTGTTATTATTGAGGCCATTGTCTCCAGCACTGAGCCAAAGATTCACAAATATCACATCTCCTGGACTGGATACCAGGTTCAGATGCAGCTCTCTTGGCTCCAAAACTGGATTCTGAAATTCCAGCTTAGAGCAAGAGTTTAGCTCCCTGCCTTTTTTTTCTAATGTAGCATGATGGTATAGAGTTTTGAGCTAAGCATGATGTTTGAATGTTTGTTCCAGCAAAACATTCAGACTTCATTTTCTCACTGAGGCAAAACTGGTTAACCCCGTGCAGTGAGCTGGCTCTCAGTAATGATATAATCAACAATAACAGCACTCTGGGAATAAGAAAATCACCCACCTCCTCCATTCATCCCTTTCAATCAATGCTGTTTGTGACAAATTGCCCAAGCTGCAATTTGAGCACCACACACTGCCAGTGATCTTGAGGGATGAAAGGAATTATGCTGACACAGTGAATACATATGTGTAGACATCAAAAACTAGCAGACAATGTTGGCACATTAATCTCACTGATACCACAAGAACCATCACCAAGCGATGGTCTCATATGAACAGAAATACCTTGTTTTCCAAACTGAAGAGGAAGAGGCAATATAAAATATAAAAAAAAGAACAATCACTCAATCAGTAAGCAGCGTTCCACACAGAAGCACCTGTAGCTTCCGTGGCCTGAGCTGTGGGTTCAGAACTGCATTACTGATTAATCAAAGGATTCATCAGTGAAACTTTAATAGAAATCATCCTTGAATCAGGTACCTACAGACAAGAGATGTACCACAGCTTGTTTTTACATTATTGCCTGTGGACAGAAGTCTAATTACCCCAAATTTCATTAGGATATATTTTGTGCAAAAGTATTTCCATAGTCATTTTTAAGTCTAGCACTAATTTTATGTCTGTATAGATCCCAAGTCAACAAATACAGAACTTATTCTGCTGTAATATGTATGCTGGCTCATCTATTCCAAAAAAATGTAATGCATTTAATATCATCTTGATGACAGGGCCTATGGCAGGGAGGTTTGCAGAAAATCAGTCATCCTAATTTACTTAGGCAGCTTAGGAGTCTTGCAAGCTGAGACCAGTTGCAATCTTTGCACCATGTATTACTGCCTTCAGGTCAGACAGTATCCCAAAGCTGAATTAAGTCCTATTGAATGTCTGGAAACCACAAAGTGGAAGACAGTAGTGCAGAAGTGAAAAACCCACTATATTGCTGCATTTTCCTAAGTAAGAAACTATGAAGGTCAATTGTCCTAACAGTAACAATGTGCAGCTAATGACAGACAGATCAGTGTTCCTATTATAGTTAACATGCAATGGAAAGCCCAGACTTGGCTGTCACAGTTTTAGAGTAAATGATTTGCATCTCTGTTCTACTCAAAAATAATGACATTTCTGGGGAGTATTTATCATCTGATTTCAAGAAGGGCACTAGTAAACGATGGCCTATGACTGCTTTGATTGTATCTGTTATGGAAAGGTTTGTAAGTTCATGTGCACATAAGGATTTTAAAAAAAAAAACCCTCTTCATGATACCCTTCTGGTTGGAAGCCCCCTTTTCTTTACTAAGCAACATCAGACAGTCGCATTGTTTCTGGTTAGAAGATAACCCACTTAGATTTTCTGCCTCAAACATTTTTGCATAATGGAAAGTTTCAAAACATCTAAGGTCATTACTGCAAAAGAATGTTATTAATATTAGTAAAATAACACTTTAGTAAAATAAGATGCCGTGATAAAGCATATTAATGTGCTTTATCAAGGCAAAGCAAACTGATTTGTTTGCATATTCCTTTATTTGAAGATTTATACTCTTGGGACACGTTGAACCGGAAACGTGCAGTTTTAGCTAAATTAAAATTAGCTTTCAGTATTCAGAAGGGTGGTACTGGTAGGAGACAAATTAAATATGTTATGGGCGGGTGCATTACATCATTGATGGCAATATATATTTTATCATCATGTACACACACACACACACACACACACACACACACACACACACACACACACACTCTCTCTCTCTCTCTCAGTCTCTACATTCTCACTCTCTTGCTCTTGTATGAATAATTGCAGTCAATAGCTCCTTTACTACAGTATTATTTAACACACACACACACACACACACACACACACACACACACACACACACACACACACACACACACACACACACACACTCTCTCTCTCTCTCTCTCAATAGCTCCTTTACTACAGTATTATTTAATGGACTTCCTCAAGACAAAGGTTACAGTTTAAGGGAGGAAAAAGACTGAAAAACTATTTATACTGATAAAGTAAACACCGATGGCAAAATCACATCTTTGTTACTGACGTGAGGTGTAACTCAGGAGTCACTTGGGTGACTGCCTCCTGGATTATTATTTGTTGTTTATTCATTTGTTAAGCAGTTAAAGCCTGTTAGGAACAAGACAGATGCTTCTGTTTGCAAAGTTCCTGTGTCGAATTTCAGTAAATAACTGTAGTTCCTGATGTGAGATACTTTATCTGCTTTAACTCATTCAGTAATAAACAATGCTCTTCTGAGAAACCAGCTACAAAGCTAATAATGCAGTATTCTTCTTTCAAATAATCCTTTACTGTCATATGCATTTTTCTACCATGTCGTATCAACTGCATGGAAGGGTTAACAAAGCAGTAGAAAGTCAGTATGATTTTTCGGTTTAACCCTGCAAGTATAACTTTTGTTTTTAATAGATGCATGAAAAGATTGTACAAAGTGTTCAACACTAACAGCCAAGAACAGGTCTCATAAAAGGTATTTTTTTGTAGAGAAGGGAAGCATAGATAGGCTTTGTGATTACTTACAGAATATTTCCAGGTAGATTAAATATGAGAAGAAAATTTCTGAAATAATGCTGAGCAGGATCTAATGTGCCAACTCCATTATCACAAATGCAAATATAAGAAATTTGGAATACTAGCAATAATCATTAGTAAAACAGACAGAGACCATTTTAAATATAATCACTACATGGCCACCACTGATATGTTCCTATAGCATCCAAGAGGCTGTGAAGGCCGTTTGCCCTGGCAAGGGCAGAGGGTGACTACTATACTTTCTTGTGTGATTAGATGGCTAATCAGGAGAGAAAGTGAGAAGGGAAAAGAGGCTGTGACATAGCTTGTCAGAAAAGCCATCATGTTCCATTTGGGGTTTATTGATAGTCATCAATTATGCTTTTTTGGTAAGGCTATGACTCTAATGAATTCTGATTTACAATGGATGTTCCAACTTTCTGCAGTTAAAAACTGTACCAAAGGCAACTGCCCCAGACAGGGAGTGAAGTGGTATAAGTGCTCAGGGAGCAAAACATTTCTGCTTGAACCAGAAGGTAGACTTAGAGGGGATATATTTATTATATAAAAAAGTAACAAAATCTGGAAAATTAGTGTTACGAAAACATATATTGTCTCATGATTTTTTTCACAAAATGCATATTAACTTGCAGTTTCCTCGCAAATGATTCATATAAAATGTTTATAGTGTGTTTATGTTAAAAATGTAATATGGATGCATGATTATGCAAAATAGAGTTTCACATAAGTTGTAGCTTTATATTTTAAGTGCCTTACTGCATTCTCTTTATTAGCAAATGATAGTGTACTGACAGATAATTCAAGGCAAAGTAAGTGCTGAAGGAGTTAAGGGATGTTCCTATGTTTAAAACAGTCTAGTTTCAGAATGTTAATGGAGGAAAGAAAAATAAAACGTGTCAGGAATCTTTCATATGCTCTGGCCTTCTCAGGTTGGGGGAAGAGTTGTTGCACGGATGTCTGTAAAGACAGTGTGTACTGATACAGAATGTTGCAAGGTCGAAGGATAAGATTCTTAGACCAGGTGGTCTGTTTCAAAAGGGTATATTGTCAAGTGTTCACTTAAAGTTCCAACTGAGGACCCCAAGAGTATATAACATTTTAAAAATACACTGACTTGTTAAAAGCTGTGTAACATCAGAGTTCTGCTGTTTGAATTTATAAGAAAAGTTATAAAAATTAAAGATTTCCTTTGAGTGGGGACTTTGGAACACGTCAGTATTTTATTCTTGGTATACTAAATCTCTTAAAAGGGAAAAGAAGTCAGCATTAAGGGGATAACAGGATGCTAATAAGAAGTTGCTACAACAGGTAAAAGAGGGTAAAGAAGGCAGTACAGACCAGTAAAAAGGGATCCAGTTATCTTGGCGGGTTTGGAAAAAACTGGGGATGGCCAAAAGCTGAGACTTCAGAAGAGGATGAAAATCCTCCAGTAACTACTGCACCCCCCACCACCATATGTACTGGTATGGGTGGCTCCTCTACAAGAGTCTGCTATTTCTCAGACTCCTGCATTTCGGACAGCTGTCCATTGGACCCCCGATCAGCATGCTACTATTACATCTCAACCTAGTTCCCCTGTTCATCTCTCATGCTCAGTACAGGCATTTGAAGTCACGTTTTTATTTTTCTTCATATAATTCTCAACAAGCTTCTACCTCCAGGAGCACTAGTATTTGACGCTCCTGTGGCTCATCACAAGTGCTCACATGATAGGGTAGGACAAGAGGATATTGCCTCTGGAGGGGATCTTTTGGCACCTCTTAGAAAAATTTGGGGGGCTAATAATATAGAGCTTGTTCATTGCCCCTGGACCCCTTCTGATTTGCATACTATGTCCAAATGTTTTCCAAATAATAGATCCATTAAGATTTAAGGAGGGATTAAAAACTATCATAGCATGTTACAGCCCTACTTTGACTGATTTAAACCAGCTGCTTTGGGTAGCTACTTCAAATGAAATAAGAAAACAGTTTCTCGAGAAGGCAGAAATAACAAATTTTACTCTCACAGGGAATGCACTAATAGACAAAAGGACAGCATTGTTAAATAAAATTACAACACTGTGTCAAGTTAGGACAGATTAGTCTAAAATACAGGTATATAAGCAAAATAAAGGGAAAGCCCCTGCAGATTATTTGAGTAGTCTTAAAGCAGTGTTTGCTAGACACTGAACAACAAGCTAAGCCAGCTATTGCAGCTGTTTTTGTGCAGAGTCTACAAGCCTCTCTACAAAATCAAATAAATCAAGTGTTTATAGTCTGGCAGAAAAAGGACTTAGAGCCCTTACTTAGTGTTGCAAATCACCGTACTGACTATGTCAAAATAATATAACAGAAATAAATCTTAATCCTCTGCTGCCAAATTCCTTTCCTGGTGGACATAGGAAATACTAGGTATGTATTATAAGCTACCTTGGATAGTCAGATACCAGTATCAAAACATAAACAAAAGGCAGTTAAAGTAACAAATGCTACTGTTACATATCCTGTTTCAGAACCTAAACCCATTTATTTAAGACAGAATTAAGAAAGGAATTATTTTCTTTTGAGCATTACCGCATTGGTAAATTGGCTGGGGAGAGACCCGTTATGCAAACTGGGCTGTACTATTTACTGTACACCAGAACGGGTGTATTTGAATATTCCTACAGAATCAGAGGGGAAAGGATTAGCAGTTTTAGCAAAAGCTGAAGAACAGCCTTTTAAAGGCATGCATATAATTGAAAAACTGTGCAGCAGGTACCTGCTAAATTCTGGGCTAAACACATTAATGAAGTAGGTATATTAAAATCTGCAGAACCAGTAAAAGTAAAATTGAATCCATCAAAACCTCTATGATAACCGTGCCCTGGCCCAGCAATCAAGGAGCCTCAATCCTCACCACTAACACCAGAGAGGTTGCCTCCTAGAAGAGGAAAGGATAACTAATACACACAGTAAAGTACAATTTCCCTTAAGTGCACACAGAGATCACAGTCAGTCTTGGGCTGGTTGCTCCTTTGCTCACCAGGTCCCCAAAAAGACTCCCCACTGGTACAGCTATAGGGTCCAGGTCTCAGCCTAACTGAGCAAGCTAAAACCTCCAGTACCCTCTCTGTCAAATCAATGCTTCGTGTCTCTGCCCAGATAGGTGATACATACACACACACACTTTGAGAAGAGGTTATACAACCACACAGACTTTCCTGGAAAAAGGCTGGCACAGGTTCTCCAGCTGTGCCCCTATTACCCAGACCATATGGTAGTAATTCCTGCCACCACCCAGTTAATTATCATCTACTGAAAGGCCCATATAAAAGGGTGTCCAATTATTACTGTGCAATATTATAATCCAATGGTAGTATGACTAATCAGTCTCAAGGCTTATTACAATAAACTCTGTAAATATATAATGTACTCTAAAGCATACTTTATCTCTACATAAACTAGACACAGGTAGAAGGTTTTAAAAATATTTAATAATAAATAATTAAAACACAAGACAAAACTACTACACCACAGAGATTTCTAAGAGTTCAGAGGTCACACAGAAACCTAAAATGATACAGTAGGAAAGGTCTGATTTCAAAGAAAAATACCTAATTAATATTTACCAGCTTTAACTATTACTACAAGAAATCACAGTACTAGAAACTTACATGTGAGCTTAGGCAGAGTGCTGAGTTAGATATCCAAGATCAAAAGGTTTCAGTCTCTTGTAAGACATAGTATTTAAACATTACTAACAAACATGCCTCCTGGGTCCCTCCCAAATTACATCATGTTGACACTTAGGTTATCCCAGAATTCATATTGCACCATCTTAATACCTGGTCTGAGTTTTCAGGCCACAGACTGCATTATTCAGCAATCTAACACCTACTCAAAAACTTACAATACAAGGCATTTCACATATACACTCTAGCAGAAACCAGAGTAATAAAGTACATGTAAATTCTGGTCATAAACTTTAGACTTAAAACAATGGGCATGAAACCTTCATCCAGACACACTGGAGCTGAATTCTAACATGAAAGGGTCACAACATGCTTCACTGGGCCAGTAGAGTGCAATGTTGTCACATATTTTGCAGTTCCACATTTCACAGTATTCTTTTACACTCAAGAAAACATGCCTGTATTTTACATTTATTTACAAATGCCAGAATTATATATCAAATTCTATTTGACTAGATTGGCAGCCTTCGCCCATCTCTCCCCAATCATCACCCCCCCCCCCCGAGAAACTCAAGCAGGTTTTTCAAGTGCCCCTTGAGAAACATCGCTTGAGAGTGTCGGGTCTATCTGGGTGTACCTCACCCCATTCCCTATCTTGAGAGCCCATCTGCATTGGCATTGCTACTCCCACTGCGGTGCTGCACTAACATATTATATGCTTGCAACCCCAGACTCCATCTTAGCAACTTGGCATTTTGCTGACTGGCTCAATTTAACCATCATAGGGGGTTGTGATATGTCATTACAGTGAATTTTCTTCCATACAGATACGGCTGAAGTTTTTGTCATGTCCACACTATGGCTAGACATTCCTTTTCTACCACAGCATAGCATTCCTCCCTGGTTTGGAGCCTATGATTGAGATAAACCACTGGGTGCTCTTCTCCCTCTGAAGAAATCTGGCTAAGTACAGCCCCCACCCCATAGTTTGAAGCATCCACCTGCATAACAAAGTCTTTGCTGTAGTCTGAACTGGCTAACACAGGGGGTCCTCCCAAAGCTTCCTTAAGCTTTTGAAATGCCTGCTCACCTGCTGGGGTCCACACTACCTTATCTGGCCTGTTCTTTCTTGTCAGGTCTGTGAGGGGAGCAGCTATGGTACTATAATTGGGAATGGACTCTCTATAGTACCATGCTGTCCCTAAGAGTGCCCTCAGCTGCTTTTTGGTAACAGGTGCAGGCCATGCCTGAATAGCTTCCACTTTGACAGGTTCTGGCCTTATCTTACCACTCCCCACTCTATGTCCTAGGTAGGAGACCTCTGCCATACCAACCTGACATTTGCTCGGCTTAATGGTCAACCCTGCCCTCTGTAGTCTGTCCAGCACCTCCCTGACATGCTGAAGGTGCACTTGTCAAGAATGACTGTAGATAGCAATATCATTCATGTAAGCAAAGGCAAACCCTTCTGCTAAGATATGATCTACCAGCCTCTAGAAAGTCGCTGGGGCATTCTTCATCCCAAAGGGCATCTTTGTGAACTCATACAAGCCAAAAGGATTCACAAAGGCTGACTTCTGTCTAGCACTGGGAATCAAGGGCACCTACCAGTAACCCTTGGTAAGATCAATGGTTGTAAGATACTTATCCCCACTCAGCTGCTCTAGGGCCTCATCTGTCCTAGGCATGGGGTAAGCATCTGCCTCTGTGTGACTATTTAAATTCCTGCAATCCACACAGAACCTGGTGCTGCCATCCTTCTTTGGCACCAGTACCACTGGTGAGACCCAGGGACTGTTGGACTCTTGAATAACCCCTAGTTCCAACATCTCCTGTACCTCATCCCTCTGAGTCTGTTTGACTCTTTCAGGCACCCTATAAGGGGCCTGCCTGATAGGCCTTTCGGGTCCTCTATCCACCTGGTGCTGCACCAGGTGGGTGCTCCCTGGTTTCCCAGTGAACATGCCCCCAAACTCCTGCAACACTGCTTGGATTTCTCAAACCTGGATAGGAGATAGCTGCTAGGACATTGCTACCCCTTCCACCGAGGTGTCAGTTCGAGCCTCACTGAGGAGATCAGTCACAAGATCTCTCTCAAACTCCTCCTGCAATCCACTGCAAATGCTCAGCACAAGGGCCTCCCTATCATAGTAAGGTTTCATCATGTTAACATGGTACAATTTGTGCCCCTGCCATCTGCCTAGCAATTCCACCATGCAGTTAACATCACTTACCTTTCTTACCACCTTGTAGGGTCCCTCCCAAGCTGGTTGCAGCTTGTTGTGTCTGACAGGAATGAGAACCATTACCTGCTGCCCTAGAGCATACTCTCTAGCTTGAGCATTCCTGTCATACCACATCTTTTTCTGTTGTTGGGCTTCTGACAGGTTCTCCTGGGTTCCCTGAGTCTTGTCCCTGAGGTTCAGGACATATGCCACAACAGACTCCTTGTGAGACTCACACTCACCTTCCCACTCATCTCAAATTAGATTTAGAGGTCCCGTCACCCTATGCCCATACAGCAACTCAAAAGGTGAAAAACCTGGGGATTCCTGGGGAACCGCTCTGTAAGCAAACAACAGATGAGGCAAATATTTGTCCCACTCCCTCTTAAACTGATCTGCAAATGCCTGTAGCATGGACTTGATTGTAGAGTTTAACCTCTCAACAAGACCATTAGTCTGGGGATGGTAGGGGGTGGTCTTCATGTGCTTCACCCCACAGGACTTCCACAGACAAGCCAGCAGGTCTGACATAAAATTGACACCTCTGTCAAACAGTATTTCCTTTGGGAAACCTACCCTGCTGAAAATCTCAATGGAGGACAAAACCACTGCCTCAGGGTATCATGTACCATAATCTACAATCACTAGGATACACTTTTTCCCTGTGGAACTTAGGGGACTCAGAGGACCCACAATATCCATAGCTACCCTCTGAAATGGCTCCTCAATCACAGGCAAAGGCATCAAAGGAGCTCTCACTTTGTCTCTTGCCTTGACTACCTTTTGGTACTGCTCACAGGTCCTGCAGTACCCTGTTACATCTCTGGAAATTCCAGGCCAATAGAAGTTTTGCATAATACACCTCTTTGTATGTTTTATGCCCATATGACCTGCGAAGGGAATATCATGGGCTATGGCTAGAAGTGCCAGATGGTAAGCTCTAGGCACTACCAACTGTTGTACTCTCTCACCTTCTAGCCCTCCCTCAGGGGTCCAACTCTCTGTGCAGTAACCCTCTGTTCCAGTATACAGATTCCCCCTTCCCTTGAGATTCAGATGCCTTCATAGCTACCTGCCTCAAGCCTTGCAATGTAGGGTCTGAGAGCTGAGCCTGTCTCAAGTCTCTCCTTGTAACCCTACCCAGCTCCCCTTCCACAGGAAGTCTGGCATCCTCTGACAGCGGTGCCTCACTGTCAGCTTGGGTACTACTACTCACCTCTACCTTTGCAGTTACCCTGTCCAAGGGAACATCAGTACCCAGAAGCAGCTGTGGCTCACATTCAGTCTCACTGCTACAGCGTAGCTCACTCCCTGAAGTAACCACCTCAATAGTCCTGGCTGCAAGTATGCAGTCTCTCTGGGTCTCCCCCAGGCTACCAGACCCACATGCTTGTCTCCTAGCCTCATTGCATGTAACTGTATAAGTACATAGTACTGCCTCATTAAAATCCTTCCCTGTCAGGACATCTGCAGGATGGTAGTTCCATACCCCTGTTGTCTCAAGACAACCCACTGTTGGCATTTTGTCTTTCCCACTTACTGGCTCTCTCACCTTTGGTTCCCCACCTTGCCTCCATGGACATCTGTATGCCACATGGCCCCACTGGTTGCATTCAAAACATTTAACCCTAGCTCCTGGACATGTACCTGGACTAGTGGCTTCCCTTGCTACTGGTGGATTCTGTTGGGGCAGTCTGTGCTGCCCACTATGGGTTCTTTTAGTCCCATGAGCAGTACTGGGGGTCCCTTTCCTATACAGGGATGCCCTGCTTACTAGGTATAGGTCTCCCTTCTTCCTCAACTCCTGCGAAGTAGCACACTGTCTATCAGCTAGCCAGATCCTCATGTCCTCAGGCAAAGTGCTAAGAGCTTGTTCCCTTACCAAAAGGTCTGCCAGCCCTTCAAAGGTGGTGACCTGACATCCACTCACCAGCTATGAATATAAGTGCTCAGTTCTGCAACATATTCACATACATTTTCATCTGCCTTGCGTCTCTGCTCACAAAACTTTTTCCTATACATTTCAGGTGTAAGCTTAAAACATTCCAACACGTCTTTTTACAGCAGTATAATCAAAACAGTCAGTGTCATGCATTTTTGCTAAAGAAGTTACAGCTTTACCATGGAGTAAGGGGGTCAGAAACCATACCCACAGCCCTTGGTCAATTTCATACTGTTTACATACCCTCTCAAACATATGAATGAAGCTATCAACATTATCCCCCTCTTTAAACTGTGGAAGAAATTTACTGACCTTTTGTGCTTCTGGGGTCTGGTTACTCCCTTCCCCATTACCTCCATGACTCTGGCGAAAAGTCAGCATTTCCCTCTCATGCCTCCTCTGCTGTTCATTTTCTTCAGCTTGTAGATGCCTCATTTTCTCGGCTGTTTCTAGTTCCATACGCTTGGCCTTCAACTCAAGTCTCTTTAGCTCCAGCTGGATTTTTAAGTCCACTGCAGAAAGGTTGAGCTGTCCATTCTCTGAGGATATTGTATCTCCACTGTCAGTCTGATTGTCCTCCAGGCTGCTGTTTTCTGATGCTGCTGTAACCAAGGCTGCAATCAGGTCTGCTTTAGTCAGGTTTCCATGCACCAGTCCCCTAGCCTGGCATCTCCGCCAGCTGGCTCCTTGTCAACTTTCCATACTCCTCTGGTGACATGCTGCCTGCTCACCCTGACTAACACTAAGCTTAACAAAAGAAATAAAACAATTGTGATCTGAACTCTGAGTATACACTGCGTGGCTGTTTTAGAGTACAAAACACTTTCAGAGATCACTGTACATTAGTTACAGGAATTCTCTCCACCCACACCACTACAAGCCTATTAGTATTTGAAGTAGATCCCACCAGTGCAAACCCCTTGTAATGACTGTGCCCTGGTCCAGCAATCAAGATGCCTCAATCCTCACCACTAACACCAGGGAGGTCATCTCCTAGAAGAGGAAAGGATAACTAATACACACAGTAAAGTACAATTTCCCTTAAGTGCACACAGAGATCTCTGTCAGTCCGGGGCTGGATGCTCCTTTGGCCACCAGGTCCCTAATAAGACTCCCCACTGGCACAGCTATAGAGTCCAGGTCTCAGCCTAACTGAGCAAGCTAAAACCTCCAGTACCCTCTCTGTCTAATCAATGCTTCGTAGTCCAGGTAGCTGATACACACACACACACACACACACACACACACACACACACACACACACACACACACACACTTTGAGAAGAGGTTATACAACCACACAGACTTTCCTGGGAAAAGGCTGGCACAGGTTCTCCAGCTGTGCCCCTATTACCCAGACCATATGGTAGTAAACCCTGCCACCACCCAGCTAATAATATCAGATAATAAAAGGCCCTTAAAAGGGTGTCCAATTATTACTGTGCAATATTATTATCCAATGGTAATGTGACTAATCAGTCTCAAGGCTTATTGAAAGGGCTTATTACAATAAACTCTAAAAATATATAATGTACTCTAAAGCATACTTCATCTCTACATAAACCAGCCACAGGTAGAAGGTTTTAAAAATATTTAATAATAAATAATTAAAACACAAGACAAAACTACTACAACACAGAGATTTCTAAGAGTTCAGAGATCACACAGAAACTTTAAATAATACAGTAGGACAGGTCTGATTTCAAAGAAAAATACCTAATTAATCTTTACTAGCTTTAACTATTCCAACAAGAAATCACAGTGCTAGAAACTTACATGTGAGCTTAGGTAGAGTGCTGAGTTAGATATTCAAGATCAAAGTGCTTTCAGTCTCTTGTGAGAAATAGTATTTAAACATTACTAACAAACATGACTCCTGGGTCCCTACCAAATTATATCATGTTGACACTTAGGTTTTCCTAGTATTCATATTGCATAATCGTAACACCTGGTCTGAGTTCTCAGGCCACAAACTGCATTATTTAGCAATCTAACATCTGCTCAGCAACTTACAACAATACAAGGCATTTCACATATGCACTCTAGCAAAAACCAGAGTAATAAAGCACCTTACACATGTAAATTCTGGTCATAAACTTTAGCCTTAAAACAATGGGCATGAAACCTTCATCCAGACGCACTGGAGCTGAATTCTAACATGAAAGGGTCACAACATGCTTTACTAGGCCAGTAGAGTGCAATGTTGTCACATATTTTGCAGTTTCACATTTCACAGTATTCTTTTATACCCAAGAAAACATGCCTGTATTTTACATTTATTTACAAATGTCAGAATTATATATCAAATTCTGTTTGACTAGGCTGGCAGCCTTTGCCCATCTCTCCCCAACCATCACAACCTCTCCCTAGAGTTCCACAGTATCCACTAAAACCAGAAGCAGAGCAGGGAATCAAACATATAATTCAGTCCTTGATACAAGAAATAATAGTTCCAGCTAAAAGCCCTCGTAATACTTCTATTCTCCTTGTGAAAAAGCTAGGAAAAGATACTTACAAGTTTGTACAAGATTTGAGGGCTGTAAACAATGTAGTATTACCAACTTTTCCTGTGGTTCCAAATTCAGCAATAATTATGAGTTGCATACCACCTGCAGCAAAATATTTTTCTGTGATAGATATGTGTTCAGCATTCTTTTCTATACCTATCCACCATGAAAGTCAGTTTGTTTGCTTTTACTTATAAGGGGCAGCAGTATGCAGTTGCCACAAGGATACACTAAATTTCTTTCATTATTTTTTCAAATTCTTAAAAAGATTTGGAAGATGAGACATTTCCAGGTAGGTCTGTGTTAGTGCAATATGTAGGTGATTTACTAATAGCATCTGATTCTTTTCAGCAGTATCAACAGGATACCCTACATCTTTTAATTATTCTTCCAGAAAAAGGACACAAGATGTCAAGAGAAAAATTATAGTTATGGTCATCTCAGGTATGTTGTCTTATTCATTTAATATCTCAGGGTAGCAAGCAGATGTTACCATCTCGTACTGAAGCAATAGCTAAAGCCCCACATCCAACAACTCAGCATCAGCTTAGATCTTTCTTAGGTATGACAGGATATTACAGACAGTGAATTTCTATCTATGCAAAAATTGCTAAACCTTTGACCAATCTTTTAAAACAAGATACACCAGAGCCCCTCCCTTGGGATAATGAAGATGAAAATTCATTTCAGAATTTAAAGCAAACTTTAGCTGCCACCCCAGCTATAGGGTTACCAGATTATGAAAAGACTTTCATTTTATTTGTCATGAAAAAATAGATTTGCTCAAGGAGTACTTGCTCAGAAACATGGGGACAAGTACTGTCCATTAGCTCATTATAGTACACACTCAATTCTGTTGGAAAGGGATTTCCGCCATGTTTAAGGGCAGAGGCTGCTGCCTCCATTCTGGTTGATCTTGTGCAATCACTGGTGCTCAGGCATGATCTTACAGTAACCGTACCTCATTCTGTATAATCTGTCTTATTTAAAATGAAAACCCAACCCCTCTCGACTGCACGTCTTACTAAATATGAACTTACAGTTCTTTCTGAGCCATCTGTTTTCTCTCATACACTCTCCTGTTCTAAATCCTACTGCTGAGGATAGTGAAGAGTGTGTGTGTGTGTGTGTGTGCGCATCTGTGTGTGTGAGACTAATTATCGGCTTTCTCCTAGGAATGACTTAAAGGACACTCCTGTACCTTATGCTGAAATGGATCTAGTTGTGTATGGTAACTGTGGAAGAGATGGAAATGACAATTTGGTCACAAGATTATCTGTCTGCACCAGTAATGATATTTTGCTTTGACAATATAGTCTCTCTTGTTACCTAAAAATATATTAATTAGCAGTAGTTAAATGTCGTACCCATCAAAGGGGTATAAATACTGTTTCAAAGGGAAATAATTTGGCAGATCAAACTGCTAAGCAATTTGTAGAAGGACTTTGTGTGAATTTTCATGTGATGTTATTGCAAGACTCTAACACTGCTAATGTGTTTGTTTTTAAAAAAGAGTATCAGCTTTCCAAAATGAAACATCACAGGGAGAAGTTCAGAGGTGGCTTAAGGACAGATACTGCAAATTCACTGATGGGTTACAGCAACATCCAGACAGCCGACTGGTGATGCCTGCCTCCTTCCTACCTTACCTGGTAAGGGCATATTTACCAGCCCAAGCAGGTAAGACAGCTTTATTTAATCAAATTACCCGAAGTTGGTATGCCCCCTCATGTCTCTTCTTTGATACGTCAGTATGTCAATAACTGTGCAATATGCTTAGAGCATAATTAATGTTAGCAAAAATGCAAACATTAGGGCTGCACACTTAACACCACCTTGGGGACCTTTTGTTAATGTACAGTTGGACTTAGTCCAGATGCCAAAAGTTTGTAATTTACTATATGTACTGGTAGTGGTTTGTATGTTTTCTGCATGGGTGAAAGCTTATCTATGTCACAAAGTAGATTCTGTAATACTTGTTAAAAAATTGCTATTTAATTTCATACCTAGATTTGGTGTACCTTGTACTATCAATAGTGACCAGGGAACCCATTTTAAAAATTCTCTGATTAAAAAACTATGCAAAATTTTTAATATTAAGCTGAGTCTCACTGTCCCAATCATCCACGTTCATCTGGATTTGTAGAGATGATTAATAGCACCCTTAAAAATAAAACTTCAAGGATTTGTGCTAAAATAAACCTTAAATGGCCAAAGGCGCTTCCCTTAGTCCCAATGAGCACCAGGAGTATATTAAATACCACAAGGAGATTGAGCCCCTATGAGATATTAATGGGGAAAGCCATGGCCCTTCCAGCTGCTCCCCCTGTGTCAAATGATGAAGTAACTCTAATGGATGATGCTGTATTGTCTTACTGCAAAAAAAGCATTAATTTCTTGCAGCAATACCCCAAAAATTGTAACAAAAGCTCTTCATTAACCTCCTGGCCAGACCTGTCACCAACTGCATGCAATCTGGTAATTGGGTTTGTTAAAATTTTTCAAAGAAAGAACTATTTGAGTCCAAAAAAAAGACTTCTTGTGTGAAAGCTCCAGAGGAATCCTCTATGTCAGCAAAGAACGGATCATCTGCCCCAGTAAAGGATTAAAAGAAAAAATGAACTCAGACAGCAGTCCATGATGAATCCAGGGACAGACGGTACTTTGGCTTTGTTTTTGTTGCTCTTTCTTTTATAAGCTGGTCAAGAAAATATAGTTTTCTGCTGGTTCTTTGACAATATGCTGTAAACTTAAATGTGACAAACTGTTGGTTGTGTACACATATACCTCATCATTCTAAAGCAGGGAGTCCCATAATTACAATCCCTGCATCACAGGTGACATTTGAAAGGGATCTTAGTGACACTAATCTAACTTGGCGTAATGTGACTAACTTTTCAATGGTTGTGTCTCTTCAGCTTGCAACCAGAAATTGTGGAGACCCATGCTATGCCACAAATGGAACTGTACCAGTGGGAACCAGCAAATGCAATGACACTAGATATGAAAGTATGTTGAACTCTTTACACTTAAAAAGCTATGACTGAGGGGTGTGGCATGGGTATGACAGAATAGCGTTACTACATTTGCGGTAATTGTGCCTACACCTGGTTGCCTATAAACTGGTCTGGATGTTGTCTTGTGGTCTATATTACTCCTGCTATTCAACATTTTGAGAAACTTTAGATGGAGATTGGAATTTGGTCTGTAAAGGTAAAGATGTGTCTGGGGGGCCTAGAAGGAAATATAACAAAGGAGGGTAGATTTTTGAAGAAATGTATAAAATGTTTGGCATGGAAAATGTGCATTCAGTACTAGGAGTTTGGAGTGAATTTACATATTATTCTCCAAGATACAAAAACTGGGCTAGGCTAGATAGAATGTATATCTTACAGGAACATGTGCATTTAATTAAAGGTCTTGAAACACACTCAATAGCTATTTCAGATCATGTGCCAATAATAACCAAAATAAAAATACAAGGTAATGCATAAAATGAGACACTGGTGCTTTCCCACCTATTATTTGAAAAGAAAAGAATTTAAGGAATGGGTTTTGGAATTAATTCAGGAACTACTAGAGAAGATAGAAATTTCTTCTGAAAATATAGCTAGGGAGATGGATAAAATTAAAGTGAAGTTTAAAAACTAGGGTGGGAATAAAGGAAAGGGAGATGTGGCTAAGAAGTAACAAGAATTATTCAGAGGGACTGACAAATGTTAAAGTACTGCAAAATAGGGGGAATCTCTCAAAACAAGAAAAAGAGCAACTCCAGAATGCTAAACAAAAAATAAGGGATTACCTCGATAATATGCATAAGTTTAGAAAGATTGATATTAAGCAACTGTTTTTTGATAATAATTCTAGAGCACAAAAACATTTGGCACAACGACTCAGGCAACAGAAAGTGGAAAGGGCTGTCACCAAGCTTAAGGAGCCTATAACAAGAAAGATAAAAAGAGATCCTGTAGAAGTATTAGAAATATTTCAGAAATGTTATGAAAGTTTGTATAAAGCAGAGGAATATGGAAATCAAGAAAAGTTACAAATGGAAATATTTATGGAAAAATTAAATATGCCAAGGTTAGAAGTAGATGAACAGAATAGGAAGAGATGAGATAAAAATGGCTATGTATAACCAGTCTACATGAAAGTCACAGGGAATAGATGGTATTCCTGTGGAAGTTTGGAAGCTAGGAAGCAAAACACTTATTAAGATCTGGAAGGCTTGGTTTAACAGTATTTTAAGAGGAGGAGAAGTACCAGCATCCTGGAAGAAGGCGGTGGTAAAGGTAATACCTAAACAGGGTAAAGATCCATCAGATCCAGCTCATACAGGCCCATTTCAATACTAAACCATGATTATAAAGTGCTTATGTCTATGATGGCTAAAAGAATGGCAAAAGTGATACCAAAAATGATAGATATAAATCAGTGTGGTTTGTGTAAGGGAGGCAAACATTTGACAATATTAACAGAACACTGATGATCCAGATAAAAGCAGAATATAAGAAAATACCACTGTTATTTGTGGGTCTTGATGCAGAGAAATCATTTGACAGAGTAGACTGGGACTTCATAAGCTGGACAATTGAAGCATTTGCTTTCCCTGATACAATTATAAGGTTGATTAGGAGTATATATGAGGGATTGGAGGCAAAAATTAAAGTGGACGGGGTCCTCCCTGATAACTTATGCTTGGGTAGAGAAACCAGTTAGGGTTGTCCACTTTCCCCTTTGTTGTTTACATTATATTTAAAACCATTGGCAAGGAAAATATGGGACTCAGAAATTCAGGGATATAATTGGTATGGTAGTCAAGAAAAGCTGGCTCTATTTGTAGATGAAATGATTTTATACATGACAGAACCAGTAGGAAACATTACAGTGCTGTGGAATATATTAAGACAGTTTCAGATCTTCTCGGGATACAAAATTAATGAAGCTAAAACAAAGGCAATAGCAGAAAATTATGTTCCCACACACAAATTGGTCCAACAAAATCCATATTTATGGGGACATGATAAAATTAAGTATTGAGGAGTATGGATTAGAAAAGACTCTGTTGTCGCAGCGAAGGATATGTGGGAAGAGACTAAACAGAAGATAATACAAAAATTGAGAAACTGGAAGCTTTGTTATATGGATATGGATACTAAGATACAAGCAGTTTAAATGTTTTTAGCCCCTTTAGTCTTATACACAGGTCAGGCATATTTTTATCAACCAGAGAAAAAGCTGTGGATAGCAATTAAAAAAGAGTTGAAGGATTTTACCTGGAAAGGGAAGACAGCAAGGGTCAAGGGGAAATGAGTTGATTCTTCCAATAGAACAAGGCAGACTAGGATTACCCAATCTGAGGGGGTAATTTAGAGCAACACAGTTAAGGCTCTTATACACAGCACAAGCAGAAAAATATGATTCAAAGTAGAAAAGAATGATGATGATACAGAGAGGAAGCTCAAGGAATAAGGAGAGATTGGGATTGCGGATACAGACCCTTAAGGAGAACAACAACAATCGTACAGAGCATTATATTCATAAAATAACAGGGTGTATTCTAAGAACTAAACCAGCACAAGAATGGAGAAAAGAGATTCTGTCGATAGGGTGACTGTGGTTAGGGATACAAATAATAGGCAAGAGGGGGCTGGAATTTATTGGAGAAAACCGGCAAAGGAACCAAGGTATTGGGAGCAAATAACTAGAAAGGGAAAGGTAAGAGAATGGGAAGAGGCCAAGAATGGATTTGGACTGTAGGTTAGAGATTGCCTTCCTATCAAGGATTGATATCAAAGCATAGGCAAAGGGAAATAAATAGAAGGCTCTTAAATGAAAGACAAGCACTGGTAGAGTTTTTAATAGAAACTAGAAGAGAAGTCACCATTAAAAAAGGAATAATTAGTACAGCATATAAAATATTGCATCATAACTATAAGAATCAATCAGAGGAGCTTAGAAATTACTAGGAAAAGAGATTGGATAAGCAATTCACAAAAAGACAATGGGGATATATGTCTATCTCCAAAATATGCAACAAAGTCTAGAAGATTTAGGATCTTTGCCTGGAAGTGTTTACATAGCTATTTTATACTCCAAATAGACTCCAAATAATTTTTCCTCAGGTGGATAGCAAATGTTGGAGGTGTGACTGGAAGGAAAGAGGTGGTTGGGAACATATTTTTGGGAATATAATGAGCTGGCAGACTTTAGGGATTCCATGCAGACCGCTCTGTCTGAGATGCTGGATGAGTGGATCGAATTGACTGGGGAGACGATTTTTTGAGCTCTGATACAAAATCAGAATTGCCTAGACATAGTAAAGTCTTGCTGAGTCTAATTATGGTAGCTGCCAAAAAAGCAATTACTAGAAAATGGAAATCAAAGTATATACTAACTTTATTAGAAGTAGTGGATATAGTAACAGAGATAAAACAACTGGAATTGCAATCTTTAGAAAGGGAATGGAGCAAACTACATAGGGAAAACGGGAATTGTGGGAACAATATATGCAGAGAAGGAACGAGGTTTAAGAGTTAGGATTTGAATGAGCCATATGATGCTTTACTGACAATGACGGGATAGTGTATAATGCTTGCAACTACAGTGGTGTCAGTGTTGTTTTTCATTTATATAAATGTAAGATTGCCTATGTCATGCGTGATAGTTTAATAAAGATGTTTACTAGAAAAAAAAGAAAGAAAGGAGGAGGAAAAAAACATTTTGAGAATTTTGAGAACCTTCCAGCAGGCAGACTGAAAAATAAACAGGCAATTCATTAGGCAGAACAAGTATTTTCAGTCTTTACTCCTGGGTATGGAATGCAAAGGACAATGCTCAAAATCACCATGCTTGCTCAAATTCTTCACATCATACTTCACATCACATCAGGATAACAAATTGAGAAATTAAAATTCCAACTGTGGTGTTACAAAATCTGCTGGCACGCAACATAATTCTAGTTGCCAAAGGGCTGGTCATGTGCCCTCATAGGAAGTTGTTGCTACATTAGTGACCATCATAATGAACAAGAAAAATTGGCCAGTTTTATGGAGCAGAGGGGCAAAGACCTGGACAGCACATCTAAACAGTGGACACTTTTTGGATGGTTGGGCCGTTCATTTGGTAACCTAGGAACAAGTATAATACACAGTATCATTGCAATAATTGGTGTTATTCTTTTCGTTGTTTTAATATTTTCTGTTCTAAAGGCTGTAATTACAGAATGCTTAACCTTAATGCATGTGAAATGCCACTTATAAAAGTATCTGATAATGAACTTAAGGTAAAAGAAATTCAATCACTGTACATGATGAATACTATGATACTGAAGCGCATTTTGTCAAGTTAAGAAGAATGAAAATATAATTGTGTGTGCTTTGTGTCACTGATCATGTCAAATGGGGAGGTCTGTTATGGAAAAATATATTGTCTCATGATTATTCTTCACAGAATGCATATTAGTTTGCAATTTCTTCATAAATGAGTCAAATAATATGTTTATGTTAAAAACATCATGTGATATGGATGCATGATTATGCAAAATATTGTTTCACATAAGTTGTAGCTTTATATTTCAAGTGATTTACAACTGCATTCTTGTTATTAGCAAATGATATTGTACTGACAGATAATTCAAGGCTAAGAAAGTGCTGAAGGAGTTAAGGGATGTTCCTATGTTTAAAACAGTCTAGCTTCAGAATGTTAATGGAGGAAAGAAAGAAAAACAATGTGTCAGGAATCTTTCGTAAGCTCTGGCCTTCTTAGGTTGGGCAAAGAGTCATTGCAAGGATGTCTATAAAGATAGTGCGTACCGGTACTGAATGTCGCAAGGTCAAAGAATAAGACTGTTAGATCAGATGGTTTTAAAAATGCATATTGTCAAGAGTTCATGTGAAGATCTAAGCAAGGATCATGATAGTACATAACACTTTAAAAATACATTGATTTGTTAAACGCTGTGTAATGTCAAAGTTCCGCATGCATGAAATTGATAAAAAAAAGTTATAAAAATTAAAGATTTCCTTTGTTCTGGGAGACTGATCTGAACAATTTGAGTAGGCAGTCTCCCATCACGGTTTATGGAATATACCAGTACTTTTTCAAATTCTGAAGCGTTATTCTTGACTCAAAATTGTCTTATGCAGACAGACTGAAATCATTGTCACTTTACTCTTTGTCATAAAGACTGCTCAGAGGGGCAACCTGTACCTTGCATATAGAGCAATCCCTGACCCAGCTTTGATGGAAATGCTGCACATTCAAATGGCATATGGGTCACTCGCTCAAAGGACCTTAACCTGGTATATGACATCAACAGAACTTACAGGAGATACAGATTTGTCTCACAGAGGTTGCCCCACCTTTGGAATAAGATTCCTATTTATGTTAACCAAAGCCTGGATGAGTAACCAGAAATTTACCCCAGGGGGTTCCATTTGTGTCCATCTTGGATGGGGGCAAAAGGTGCTGATTTTAGTGTCTGCTTGAATCAGATATCCTTGGGAACATGGGTTGAACTTGGCTAGGCTTGTAAATGCCCTGGGGCCATTAGCCTAATAACCTCCTATGATCCTATGAACCTATGACTAAAAAGGTAAAACTCTTTGTTATTTATTTGTGCACTTTAGGGCGGCCACGGTGGTGCAGTGGTTAGCATTGCTGCCTCACAGCAAGAGGTTCTCCGGTTTGATCCTCGGCTGGGGTGCCTTCTGTGCGGACTCTGCATGTCCTCCCTGTGGTCGCGTGGGTTTCCTCCGGGTGCTCCAGTTTCCTCCCATATCCCAAAGACATGCTGCAGGTGGATTGGACACTCTAAATTGGCCCTAGGTGTGCATGTGAGTGTGCCTTCTGTGGAAGGTTGGGCGCCGGGCTGGCAACTCGACACCGTAAAACTCCACTGCCAATCAATGTGCGGACAAGGTGATCCGCTGTGGCGACCCCTAACCGGGAAAAGCCGAAAGAAGAAGAAGAATTTATTTGTGCACTTTAACAACAGCTATGTACTATAATGTATGTATATGTGTAAGGTGAGACTTGTAATCACAGAAACAATAAAAAATTACTTATTTTAGTTATTATTGACTAACTTTTAACTTTAGATCCTAAATGAAATGTTTTCTTAGAGGAAAGGCAGAAGCAGTCTTTTTTTAAGTATTATCTTCTCTGGATGATATCCAAATGATATGCACTTTGATTAGATATTGGGTTTGAAATTAGTCCTAATTGGGAGATCTGTGCTTCTATAGTATGTGGCTACAGGAAGCTACTGACTCATGAGATGTTAGCATTATTTTGATCTTTTTTTATAATACATCTTAGAAAATCACCCAACAGAATGCCTTAACATGACAGGTTAAAACCTTAGAACAGTGGACCAAAATGAATACACACATACATATCTGATAATAACTGAGAATGTACAGCAAAAAGCTCTTCAGAGTCAAATGACTTTGTTGTAAAATCTCTTACAATTTCCATACTCCTGTCTGTAAATCCTGGGCTAACCTCTTCAGTTTGATAGTTATTTTGATGGCTGTCAAAATAGCCATCAAATGTTGTGGTTTGATAGCTGTTTTGATAAGTGACAAATGAGCTTTCAAATGTTATGCTTTGACAGAACTTTTGCCAGCTGTTGAAAGAGCTGTCAAGCAAAACCGTTGCAAATTCCCAGTTTCAGTAGTACCATGCAATAAAGAAATACAATAAATACAACTCCTTTTCACTAATTCTTGTCTCTATTACAGTAAGATGAAATGCAAAATGCCACAACTCTGCTATGACCCCACCATATCATAACTGCAGTCAAAGAAGGTTTACTATTGAAACCTGGAAACTGCATGGGTTGACCTAAAATCCTGAATCTGGAACAGCGAAATTCTGGCCAGGTTGAAACTGTAATACATTGACACCTGTAATTCGATGTATTCGTCATAACAGGAGGTGACGTCAGTCAGCCATGCTATGCACCTCCACTTACCGTGATATTCCATAGTCAACAGTATGTGTATTTGGGTTCCTATTAGTACAATAAAAGCGCATTTTGTCGAATGCATTTTTGTCGACACATGTAGAGCGAACAGGCAAAACAGCGAAGTGGCTGTTCAGCGAATTCTTTCCCTGGGAAAGAAGTCACTTGACCACTTCGTTGTTTTGCCGTGTTCTGAAGTGTAGTGTGGTCCCTTGTCTGGTATAGCTCCCGAGCATGATTGTGCAACAGTTACTGACCTTACTATTAGGGTATGGGTTAAGGTAAGTGCATATGTATGAAAGTGTTTACTGTTTTATAGTTTATGTTAGATGTATAGTTGAGTTACGTGTGTATGTGTTTTCAGCTGTTTACTTTTGTTTTGGGGGGGTAGAATTAGGGTTAAGGTAAGTGTGTATGTGTTTGGAACTGTTTATGTAAATGTGCGAGAGTTATGGTTAGGGTTAGGCTGCGGATTAAGGTAAGTGCATATGTATGAAAGTGTTTACTGTTTTTTTTTTCGCTAAATGTATGGTTGGGTTATGCGCATATGTGTATTTAGTTGTTTACTGTTTTTTGAGGGGGTATAATTAGGATTAGGGTATGTGTGTATATGTTTGGAAGTGTTTGTTTTTTTTTGGGGGGGTTGGAACAGCGATTTGTTTACCTAGGAAAGAAATCGCTGTTCTGTGGTTTCGACATTTTCAGCTTTCACTGAAAATGTGTAGATAAAATATTGTTTGCTGTTTTTAACATTCGATGTTGGAATATAGACGCATGTATTTTACTATTTTGCAGGGGGAAAAGGCCCCTTGTACCCCCCCACACCCCATGAAACTTATATATACCAAATCTGAGATCACACT
Organism: Protopterus annectens; assembly: GCF_019279795.1. Taxonomy (NCBI): domain Eukaryota; kingdom Metazoa; phylum Chordata; order Ceratodontiformes; family Protopteridae; genus Protopterus; species Protopterus annectens. Next base: position 243,811,452 of record NC_056750.1, read on the forward strand.
ACAGTGAGGAAATGGGCTAATTCCCTTTTCCTCTCTGAACCATGATCTCGATGCACAATGCCATACTCAAATACTCAAACTACGCTACCCATTCACTGTAGTGTAGGAGATGTATTTTGAGTTGGAATTCTGCCCATTTGAAAACTGACTTTCGACCACATACCTGTTGACAGCAGTGACTCTATGTATTTAATTTTAAACAGTCAAAGAAGTACACTTCAGTGTGCTAGATGCTATGCAAAATGCCACAACTCTGCTATGACATCACCATATCATAACTTCAGTCAAAGAAGCACACTTTAGAGTGCTCCAGTGTGTCTGGAGCATTTCTCCCCAGGCCGCCGCTGAAAATTGGCTTTGTTCCAAGTTGTAATTTCCCGGTAAACAAATGTAAAATAAATAAATAAAATTAACACAAGAACTGAATTTCATCATTGGTTCTATCTGAATGCAAAGTACAATGTTAAAGCTCCAGATGAGATGGACAGATGTTATAATTCCAAACACTGCCTTTCAGAATTATTTAAATACAATACTCTGAATGTCATTTTCCTTTCATTATAAAGTCTAATGTAAAATGACACTCACAACTCCACTTAGACACCCCAGTCAAAAATCTACAGTTTGGAAGTTTCAAAGCAGTGCTTATTTAGTGCCATAGCGTTAAAATATCAGATACACATGGAAAAATGCAAAACAAAATGCTACAGCTCCAGTCAGATAATTGTGATCTTCAGAAGTAGCTTAAAACATAAACACGTGCTCGAGCACACACACACACTAAGTTCTCATGCACATACATGCGCATACACAATCTTTGCGCAAAGCCTACAAGACTGCAGCGCATTAGCACAAAGAGCAGCAGCACTCATTGAATATGCATTAAATATGTATGACTCTCATCATGCTTATAGGTTTCAAAGCAGCATTTCATAGCCAGCAGCAGCGTTGGTTGCAGTTACGAAGCATGAGCACACAATGTAAACAAAACTCCTTGCCTGTACGCAAACCTACTTAGTGAGCATGTGCAAACAGGTTACATGAAGTAAGCCAAGTGGATAAGAAATTAGATACAAGGGACATGGAATCTGGAGAATATACACAGAATATAAAGTTAATAGTGCAGACATAAATACAAGGGGAGGATAAACAGAAAAATGTACTCATTTAATTCATTCAAATGTGATGATGTCACAAAAACATTTTCAACAGAAAGATGTCCATATTGATGGTAATAATAAATTATCTTGTTTCCAATTGTTTACCAAGTACATAACTAAAAACATAATGCTAACAACAGATGTGAGAAGAGCACAACGCTACATTGTAAGAAGTGGTCTAAATGTGATATTAATATTGATAACATGCTGCGCTGACATGACCGTTATCAAGGACAGAGGATACATTAGGGCTATCCACATATACCGCAGTTATTGAATATGACATGTATATACAGGGAATGTATGTGATAACTGATTGTAGTTCTGCATCCTCCACTTCATCCTAAATAAACAAGGCATGAGCTGTACAGATGGTGTGTCATGCAAAGCAGAAAGGGACATGTTTTAACATTTGTTGTCATTGAAAAACCATAGAGAGGAGGTATATTACCTTGACACGTGTTTTGTATTCATGTACATCACAGCACTCAAAATATACAAGTGACAAATGACAATACAAATCTTATGCCATTGCAGTAGTTCAAGGTCTTCATTTGCAAATGGACCACATCTAATACAGGATTATATGGGTATGCTCACAAGACATTAAAGCAAACACTGCTATAACAGCATGTAAAAAACACAAAACACACAAGAAAGTGTCCATACACAGGCCCAGTCACACTTTATGATGATCTGGCATCATGACATATAGGAAAACATAGTTAAGTACTCATGTCTTATAAAACTGTACAGTGTGAAGAAAACAATTACAGTAATACATAAATGTTTGGAGGAAGACATGCAATACAGTGCAGTCTTATTTGGAAATTAAGTAACACCTTTGAACAATCAATGACATACTCATCATTTGCATATAGCCAGACTCAAACACATGCCAGACATATATCAGAAAGCTGCATATCAACCTGTAACACCACAGAAATAGGCACACTGTGCATGTCATGATGAGCACACTTGAAGGGCTTACAGCACTTCCTTATTATAATGGGTATGGATCCCCTACCATGGAGAGTGATGCCTTAAAATGTTGCCTTCTGACTCTCACATAAATACTTCCTTTGCCTAAGCTACTCCTGTGTGACACAGGTATGTGACAGACGGGTATCATCAGATCCAAACCCCTGCCTATCATACTACACACTCTACAGATCTGTGACTTGAGAGCATCTGTCACATGACATAGCAATGGATCATGTCACAAATAAATTAATGGGTGACGTAATAAAGGACATTTGAGGATAATTTGTACAATATGATTTTATCAGATTGATGACAAGGGGGTAACTATGTTAACATTGAAACAGCTTTGAGTAGTGCAATATCAGTGTTTCTCAGCCATGGAAGCTGCTGTTGTTGTTGTTTTCAACATTGTCTCAGAATTTAAACAAGTTGTTGTTTTGTTCAACAACATTGTCTCAGAATTTAAACAAGTTGTATCTGCGTAAATATGCTATACACATCATTACAAATGCATGTAACACAGGAGCACTAACACCACAATAGTCACAGAACAACTGTTTCACTGGCAGGACATTACAAAATGACATTCTTTCTCCAAAGTACAAATTTTGAATAATAACTTTATACAGTGTTATTTGTGTAACGTCAATATATTTATAGAATGTTGCCCTTTGCTGGAATTGAACAGCAAGCTGTGTACTTCCACTAACTACAGACATGTATATGAAGCACATGTGCTACAGTGGTAGTCTTAACAAAGCTAAGATACTCCACTTATGTGAAGTATATCATATGACTGTGTTGCAATTTGTATGAGATAAAAGGACTGGGGGCGGGGTTTTCCCAATTTAATTGTACACATTATAACACTTGGGATGTCATTCATGTGTAGTAGCATTAAGACACACAATGCTTGCAGTCAGTCAATGTGGGTTTTGAACATCTAGCTATGTGACAACTGAAACTACATGATATTGGAAATAATAAATACACCACATTGCAAATGATGCTACAACTGTGGGATATTTTGATCTTTGCATCCATGACATCATTATATTGCTGCAAGGGATATGTGTGCCTGTAATTTCTGTAAAAGAGTGTTGCTATATTTGTCCTTTTTATACAACATTGCCTGATACTAGCTATACCCAAACACACATAATATGTAATATCATCCATACAGTCATACAGTAAAATGAGTAGCAATCATGTATGATGTGAGGATAATCATGGATTCAAACACGTCTTACTAAAGCAACACCATACAAAAGTTTGTCTCATATCCTCATGCTAAAGGAAAGGCCTTATCAGGTCTCATGGGAAAGCCAAATGTCATTCCATGTCATCATCATTATTCAGTAAAGCATTTGTGCGTGAAAACTGAACATAAATCATTGTAATAGGAGTCCCCAGCCATATACGTACACAGCAGATAGTTGGCTGATGACATTATTAATTACCTGCATATTCACAGACATACTGACGGAAGTGAGTCTAAGGAGTAATGGCTGGATTTTAACACACTACCTAGGATCACAGGGCACAGAACACTACCCAAACTGCATGCATTATACGAGATACTATTTTACAGTTGTGACAATGCACATTTGAATGGAATTTTTGATGGTCTTAAATGTATGAAGGTGGCTGAAGTGCACAGTAACACTACACAGATACACATACTGCATGCATTAGAAGCCTTCAGTATACAGCACAACAGACAAATGCACAGGCACAGTAGTCAACTGTTGTTGTATTCAAACCTCCTGCCTCTGTACTTATACAGTCTAGAGAGCACAGTATCACATAGCCAACACCACAGGATAATTTGTACAAACACTATGATATAGTTCATTTTTGATAGCATGTTGTAATCATTGTGTTTCCAAAACTGATGGTTACCTGTGCATAATAAAAATGTATAGGGTAGTACTGTGCCAGTGAGAAAATATATGTGTCCTAAGTAGAAGTTTACATAAGGAGTATTGTCACACATACAATTATACACAACAGTGCAATCACGTTAGCTAACCAATGTCAGATTTGAACCCTCTAGCTATGAAGTTACACAATCTATAAAACACAGAATTAACTGAAAGCACCACAGAAAATGTCTGAGTTGTAAGGGCACAGAAGACACTTTTAACATGATGACCTCATCAGTGTGTAATAGAGAATATGTTTTTGGTAAAAGTAGTATAAGGAGATGGGGGCATCCTCTCCCATGTTAAAATCTTGCCCTAGCTGGATGTTGATACAGCACATCTGTTCAGAAATCTTTAAGTACCTGATATAACAGCCACCACACAAGTTCACCACTGTGAGATTTGAACCTCCTGCCTATCTAGTTACACAATCTAGAAACCACAGTATTTGTCACAATTGCCACAGGAGAGGTCTGATTTGTAGTGAGAGTACACGTTTGACATGATGACTTCATCAGTGTGTTACAGAGAAGATATGTGTGGTAAAAGTGGGATAAGGGGATGGTGGAATACTCACCCATGATACATTTTCCCATGATTCAAAGGCAATACATTACATCTGTTCAGGAAGCTATCTGTACCTGATTTTGCAGCGACACATACAACTTCATCACTGTGAGATCTGAACCTCATACCTATCTTGTTACACAATCTGGAGAACACAGGATGAGACACAAGCACTACTGGAGAATTCTGACTCTTAATGGCAGAGTGCATTTTTGACATGATGACCTCATCCATGTGCTGCAGAAAGGACGTTTATGTTAAAAGTGGGATAAAGGGCAGAAGGAATTGTCTGCAAAATTAAATGTATTGTTCTGAGTGAAAGTGGACACTGCACATTTGACACGGAGTCATTACTTAACTGTCACAAGAACCGCCCCCAACACGTAGAGACATACATACACACACTCTCCACAGTGAGAATTGACCCTCCTACCTATCTAGTTATACAGTCTATAGAACACAGTATAAATCACCAGTGCCACAAGAGATGTCTGATTTCAATAATGTAGAAATGCACATTTTTACTTAGTAAAATTTCACTGTTTGGAACATGTGATACTGTGCATTTTTTTTTTGGGGGGGGGAGCACTGTGCTTGTCCCATCTAACAACATACTTATCTGCTACAAATTATATACTGTCATTTATGTACACTGTGTTGCTGTGAGGGGAGTGTACTTGTTTCACAGCATGGGATGTCAGTGACAATCACAACTGTAAATCAGTGGGTTATCAGTCAAGTATTCCTGCCAGTTCATTCTGGCCTGATTGCATGGAATTACTAAACATTTATAGTGTCACTGTCACTTGTCTTGTCTCATGCTTGCACAGTGTGCATTGACAATACAATCAGACACTTCCTAAATGTGAAAATGCACTTCAGAATGACAGTGACAGATTAAGCGTGAAAAGGCTACCCACCATTGTAAAACAGTTGCAAGTGTATTCACTGGAGTGCAGACATGAGTAAACATCACTCTGAAATCCAGATACCTTGTTTTCAAAATTCACTAAAGAAATACAAAAGTTCTACATCTTAAACAAAAATTTTGTGTTGCAAATATGTTTTTTATTCTCTACCTGAAGAGTAGAACCGGCAAGCTCAGTTACCTGCTGATGGCAGAGTATCAACACATGCATAATCTTATTCTGAGGTGTTGAATTTGGAATGGAAATTAGCAGTAGTCCATGGTACTCTGTGCCAACTTTGGCACAAATAAGCAGTATACCTATACAGCCATGTAAAGTTGATGGAATACAGAAACAATATTTGTTATGGTCATGTTTCAGGTGTCATGATTTACATATTTGTCATGACAGTTGCAGTTCTGCAATCCTTATATGTATGCTGCAGGTATATTATGAAACACATAAGGGACCGATCATGTTATTTCTGGTGGAAACATGGCTTAAGGAAACAGTTTTGAATCAAGGCAGTTTATTTGATGACATAGAAGGTATTGGTGGACATTCGGTGACAAGAATACCCATACAGATATATTAAGAGGTTTGTTTATGGTTCATTTCTACACACATATGAGTTGTGCTACTGTTTGCTTTATCATCATAATTATTCAGGCAAGATCTGTGCAAGACAGTCTTCACAATAGGGAGCAGACATAGTAATACATCAGCAGGTAAATGTTTTGTTAAGAAAATGTGTAGCTAACAGTTACACCCACAGGAGTCATAACAAACATTTAAAAACACTTCAGCTTACATCAGGATTCAAACCCTGACAGTATTCCAAGAAAAATTTACATAACTAAGTATTATCTAAACACACCACATAGGAACTCCTACTTCACAAAGTTCCAATAAATCAATGGATTTCAAAAAGGAGAAGGTATGCATGCATTTATTAATCTTCATTACCCTCATGACAACTGTATGCTCTACATTCAACTCTTCCGCTATTTCAACAGAAGATTAGCCTGACCATACATAGCTAAATACAGTAGTGCAAAGATCAGCAGAATAATGTGGTTGAAGACAAAAACTAACAAGATTTTGTCATAAGCTGTGTACTTCCATTGACCATCAATTACAGTGGGTGCTCAGAGCCAGACATTGTGCAAATGCAGAGTAGGAAGACTAATGCCAGGGAAGGGAGAAGATACATAGACAGGGGAAGAGTGAGGCAGGGACCAAGTATGTTAGGACAGAAGCAAGATAATGTTGGCTCATAATATGTAGGCAACAGCTACACATAAAACAGTGTACTAAAACCAGTTAATAACACTTATCTAATAGCTAGATTAGAACCTTCTAAAGTATGCAGAAAATCTGGCTGACATAAGCTGGATAAGGGTGCCTGGGATGGGATATTGTAAATGGAGATAAAAACAAATGCTTGCAGTTAACCATATGATAGGAGTATAAAATGCCATGAAATAATTTGACTTACAGCTGTAATCAAACCCATAATACTATGCAAAAACATCAGTGTACAGACAGGGAGTTATCTCAACATGCCACACAGGAACTTTTAGCTCATTACATTCAGCAGCCTAAGAAGTGTTACAGTAACTGTTTCACAGTGGTGCCTTTTGTCTGTGTTCCAATAGCACAGCAGATTTAAGCACATTTGTGTGAAAGAAACCAGACTACTGCAGCTGAAATTAAAATATTCAGCTTTTGCCATAGATAGTTAAATAGCATTCACCATCACTCAGCAGTGGTGCATGATGTCAACTTTTGCGCAAATGCTGATGACAAAAAGTGAAGGTTTTCAATAGGAAATTTCTGGACATGTGTCTTCTGTGTGAATCTATTTTGGGCCAGATTAAACACATGAAAAAGGGGTTGATAGGACAGTGATGAAAATGCGTGTGGCATGCAGAGGGTCACACACAGGGGAAAGAATACAAGAATTTACAGGAGAGTGGTGGAAGAGCACTATAGCTATCCACTTCTTCGGAACATAAATGTAGCATTGTACATGCAATTTCATGACTTTGGATACTTACCACACCAGGGATGAGTGACAAAAACAAAATACTATTGTATAGCCAAATGCACCAAATGAAGTATGTCAAGATGACTCAAAGTGGGGAGCTATGTATGGGGCTTTTTTTTGTCATATAGGTGTCAATTTTCTTTTTCAGTTTTTTTTTTTTTTTTTGAGACAGAGGAATGTTGGGGAAGGTGTTTAGGAATGAGAGGGTCAGGTAAATAAACTAGGTTAGGCAGCAGGTAAAAACATACAGGACATACAAGACAGGGATGGTGATGAGCATAACAGGTTGGGGGACACCATGACTGGGGATATTTTGGGGACCCTGAAGATGCAACCATGTCTAGCTTGAGAACAATGGGAATCTAGTCATCACCCTCAGAACTGACATTATTGTCTGTTGTGTCAGTGCCAGGCATTGCGTCATTTTGGTAATATGACACAGGATATTTACATCTTTTCCAATTTGGTCACCAAGGCTCCTCTCCATAATGCCCTCCACCAGCCCTGCCAGCTACTAACAGGTAACAAAATTTCCCCCTCCATATCTTAGAAATATTAGTCTGTAAAAAAAAAATCTAACATCCATTTCTGGGTATTAAACCCAGACACAATTAATCTGATGTATTCATTGCCTAATGCAATAACCAAAAGCTACAGGAGCAGCCATATAGGCTTGATATAAAAGTTAAGGTATGCCTGCACAAAATGATATATGGTGATGGACTGAGAATACTTCTGTGCCTTGCAATCAGACAGATGCATACTTACCCTGTGCCACTCTGAGTTGAGTTAGTCTCTCCTGATGTGTCTCATGGTTTTCTGAGATCTTTGCTGGAGCTGTATAGTAGAAAAATAAAAAAATATGAAAGCATACTGCATTGGCTGGTTGATTCATGCATATCATAGACATGTTATGGGTCTGTATACTTACACAGCTGAGGGGAGTTTGCAGTCTTCAATTCATCCTCCCATTGGCTCAGAAGGTGCTGCTTGCACCTCCACATCACTGTAATGGTGATGGCATTGCAGTCCAGTGCACGAGAAGCCAGTTGCATGGGGACAGCCTTGGCCAAGCTAGTCCAAGCCTCAGTCTTCTACTGAGACCCAGTATATTTCCCCTGCAGTAGCTTCCAGTTGTAGCACTTCACAAGGAGTGCCAAAAAATCCTGGACTCCTCAACAACACACATTTGTGTTCTAAATGCTATCATCACCAGCCATGTCAAGCTAGAAATATGGGTCTGAATCAGTGCCCAGTTCAGATCTTGCATGTAAAAGCTTGTGTGCAAAGATGCAAAACCTTGCCAACTAAAT
>NC_056750.1:243822858-243862858 GCF_019279795.1 Protopterus annectens
TAAACTATCTCAACTTTGAAGTGGATTTATCAAGCTTTTCCTGTCAAAATATCCTGGAGATTACTTCATCTGTGTGGAAATGAATAACTCAAGGAACTCCCATTCTGAGTCTTCAGTGAAAAAGGAAATCCAACTGTTGTCAGCAGCTCTTCATGAACTATCTCTAAAAATGGACAGATTTACTGACAACTTAGAAAACCTCAAAGAAAACTGCCAAAAACAAACTGATGTCCTTAAGGAAATGTTACAGCAACATCAAACTACATTAGTGGACATTGAAACTTCACTTAATGATATAGATGGGAGACTCAATGAAGAAAAGAACCAGTGTGAATTCCTCTTACAGCAAAATAACTGTTTAATCAACAAAATAGATGACCTGTATAATAGAAAAAGAGAAAAAACATAAGAATTTTGTCTCCCTGAAAAATCAGAAGGCGAGGACATTATTTTATTCTTAAACTATTGGCTTCATGAAATACTACATGAAATACTACATGAAATACTAGAACTGAAAGAACGTTTATCAAATGGAAATGAGACACAGGAAAAACAATCCCTTCCTCACCTACTGCACCACCTAGATCTATAGTAGTTAAATTATTATCATATTTAGACAAGGATCTTATTCTCAAGTCAGCATGGAGAAAAAGCCCTTTAACATATAAGCAAAGCCAAATAAGATTTGATAATGATTATTCAACAGTTTTGGAACTAAGAAAGAAAACATGGCGATTGGTGAGATTTCTTAAACAAAATGAAATAAAAGCTGAACTTGTTGGCCCAATAAAAATCAGAATTTTCTACTCAAATGAAATGAGAACGTTCAACAACCTTCAGGAAGCAACTTTGTTCATTAAAAACAACAATATAATCACTAATCTAGAAGAAATGGACAGGGCAGCCTCTACTACCTTGAAAAGATCTTCTGAAAAAAATAACTGGTCAGACGCGAGGAAGAAGAAAAAAAACTGAACTGAAAAATATTGACATTACCAAATTTCTCAAAGCATCAACTAAATATGAATCTCTTGCTAAAAAGTAATAAAAAGTATGTACATTTATTTATTTATTATCATACTGAGTTTGCAAACCAGCTCTCATTTGTCTTTCATCACATATGTCATTATAACTAATTTATTAGATTCTTCCTTTAACAACATTAGTTTTGTATTTCTTTAGTAGCTTTATTGATTGCCAGTAGTTATTTCTGTATATTCTCATCTTTATCTTCAAATTAATAGTTCATATAATTTTGCTGAGGCTTTCAGTGTTTGAATGTGTTGGGCTATATTTACATTCATGACTTCATATATTACTGAGGCAACCTTTTGTTTGGCATTTTGGAATGTAGTGTTACTTAATGCTTTATTTGACTTGACACTTTGCAAGTTTTTTGTCAGTTAAAAAAAAAACAACTGTTCTCCATTTCTAATGGATTCCCCAGAATACCTCTATCTTTGAAAATAATTCACTATGACTATCTGTGTGCTTACTAATAGCACCTTCCCACCTCATAGTATAATCATATTTTGTTCTCCTTGAGTATTATCTACTATGTTCCTCTCACTCACGATGTACTTGCTCACAATCACTCTGTTGGGATATAATAAACAAAGGGGAAATGGAAGAAGGGAAAGGAAAGTAAAAGGGAAGGGGAGAAAAAAAGAGAAGAAGAAAAAACAATCCTTGCTTATTTTAATTACATTTGATTTGTTTTGGGGTTTTTAGTTTTCATTTACTCGTATTTTGCCTTTGTTGTCTTGGTTTCCATTGCTTATGTTGAATTATTTCATGTGTGCTGATTGTCCGTGGGTTCTACAGTGCGTTTAAGGAAATGCATAGAAGTGTTTACGCATATTTCCTGTTTTGCAGTTCCTTGCATGGATGAGAGGTGAGCAGGAACTAAACAGGGTCCGAAGTAAATGGCGTTGGCTCCGTTATTCATCCATCTCTGATACGGTAATATCTAACTGTAATAAATAACATCTTTGTTGCATTTTATTTCCTTTCTTTTCTTTGACGGAGGTCACTATGAACGTACATGTGCATACTGTATTACTCATCTGTTTTTTTTTTTTTTAATGCTGGACGGCGGAGACAATCTGATTGTTGTTTTGTTGTTATGGCTGCAAATTTTCTTTTGTGGTTGGTGAATCTTGATGAAAACTCGACCCTCTTGATATTTACTGAAGAGTCAGATGGATGATGTGGGTCTAGTTGGGGATGGGATGGTCTGTTAACTAATGTGAGATCTGAAGTAGCAACTTCATTTGTCAGCAACCTTTGGGATATGGATCCGATCTCGGATCTGAGCCGACAACTTCTTCCACAGCATAGATCCAAGCTCCTAGCTCCTCCCTTTACCCACAATCCCCTGCCAACCCTTACTGACCTCAGATCTAGTTTGCCGCGCTTCAAGCTACAAGCTGGATTTCGAGCTCCTGATAGTTGGATAACTTTTGTGAGAAAAACTTTGCATTTTTTCTTCCTTTTTCTTGTGTGAGTGTGTACGAGTGTTTAGGTACCTATTTTTGACTTATTTTGTGTTCTTTTTTTCTCCTCCCTGCCCTCGCTGGTTTGTAGTGTGTGTTTGTGGTGTGTGTAGGGGCCTAGTGAGTGTGTTTTCTGTATACTATGCTGGAGGCCCCTAAAGCCATCTTTTCGAAATGCACCAAGTGTGGCCATAAGCTTTCACTGGCGGATGGCCACACCCGCTGCGTTAGGTGCCTTGGGGTTGAACACCTCTCCTCAGGATGCGCAATTTGTGCAGCATTTAACCCCAGGGCACTTAAGGACTGGAGCTCGAAGCTGATTCTGCTGGGCCTTTTGCCCCCTGATTTGGCTCCAGCCTCCGGTACTTCTGTGGCCACTACCCAGCCCTCGGTGGTAGCCAACCCTGTCTCCCTCCCTCCAGTCGGGACTCAACCTCCCACTTCAGCTCCGGAGGAGAGGGAGGCCGGGAAAGCCAAACGGAAGGAGAAGCACCATAAGCGGCGGGCCGAGGACTCCTCGGCCCTGCCCGCCAAACGGGCTTCTCCATCCAGAGCTTCTGCATCACCTCCTCCTTGGCTCCAGTCCCCTTGTTTCTCACCGGGACCCGGGGAGGAGGGGACCCAGTCCACATCGAGGTCATCGAGGTGACACTCTAGGTCTGCTTCGGTGGCCTTGTCGAGGTCCGACTTCAGCATGTCAGATGCAGACATGGACCGGATAATGAGGAGGTTCATCCAGGCCCAGCTGCAAATGGGAGTGCTCTTGCCTCCCCCCCCCTCCGGGGGGGAGCGTGACCCCATTTTTTGCTCCAATCGCTCCTTCTCCAACCCGCTTTCCAGATTCGGAGCATTCGGAGCCGAGCCGCGTTGGATCCGGGGGTGGGTCGGAGTCGATAGTACTGGTTACTTCTGCTCCGACTAGTCCCTCGAGCTTGTTGGATCCGACCTCTCAGAGCCATGGGTTGAGCTTTGGATCCGAGGGATTCAGTGTGACTTCGGCTCTGTCCCGGTCAGAGCACACGGGTCCTTCGGATCCGAGGGTTTCGGCCCCGGATCCGGTCCCCGCTTTGGATCCGAGTGGGAGTCGACTCTCGCATCCTATCGAGAGTGGCTCCCCCTCGGCTTTCACGGTGGTGGAGAGGGCACTGTTGAGTGCATCAGGGCCTCCAGTCCTGGCTACGGCTCCCCCCTGCACTCCCTCTCAGCTGGTCCAGGCTCCCATCACCCGGCCTTCGGGGCAGCCTGCTTCAGCGCCTCTGTGTGTTCCCTTGGAATGTGACATTGCTGGTGAGTCTTCCTCGGACAGCCCCTCCTAGGAGGTCCCACACAAAGCTAAGTGTAAGAGGAGACACGTGGACTCCCCCGAATCCCTTATGGAAGATACGGACTTAGATGAAAGGGAAGGCTCCCCAAGGTCACCCCCCCCAAGGATGTCTCCTTTGGAGACATCATGGAAATGCTCAGGATTAGGGGAGGGTGATCTGCCCCCAAGGCTTCCTCCAATGAGTCCGTATTCCTAGAGGCGTTCGAAGCAGGGCCATCTACCTCTTGGGTGTCCCCACCCCCCCCCCCGACCCCCTGGTGGACCTTATTTCCACCAGGGCTTGGAAGGAGCCAGACACTGTAGAGCCAGTCCCCAAGCACCCGGATAGAATCCTGAGTCCCCCTGCTGAAAGAACCCAAGGAGCAGAGGTCCCCCCCATGGATGCCATGTTGGTGGCGGTGGCCACTAAGAGAGAGTTGGCTCAGGAGAGCTCCACAGTCCACTTGCCGAGTAAGGAGTCTCGAGCGATGGACTGCTTTGGGAAGTGGGTCTTTAGTTCAGCAACCTTCTCCATGAGGGCGCTGAACTATATGGCACACGTCATCCGGATGCAGCGAGATCTAATAAAAGAATATGCTGCATCCCCCCCCAGAGTCCATGTCGGAAGGGGACAAGCAGCTGTACTCCTCCCGAATGTCCACTGTACGTTCAGTTTCCAACACCTCTATGCGGCTCTTGTCTCACGCCACTGAAGGAGCCGCTAGAGCTGGCGGAGCCAGCCTGGTAATGAGATGCCAAGCCTGGCTCCGACATTGTGACTTCTCGGAACCCTTTAAGGCGTCATTCGCGAATGCCCCCTTTGATGGTTCTGCACTGTTTGGCAAAACCGTTCGCGACACTTTAGTCCAGAGCAAGACAGACGGGAAGATGTTGTCTGCCATCGGAGTCCATTTCTCTGCTCCCCAGAGGTCCTTTTCCAAGAACCAAAAGGGTCAGAAGAAGATGTGGTTCCGTAAATCGCATCAGCCCCAATCTGCTCCGGACAACCAGTCCTCTCGTGGCAGAGGAGGACAGGGAGGATGCCACCCAAGAGGCAGAGGGGTCCCAGAAATTTTGTGTCCAGAGAACCCTTCTCTGAGAGGCCCACGCAGAACCCCTGAGGGGTTGCCCGACTGCTCCATTCTGGAGGCAGTCGGGGGGTGTCTTTCAAAGCACCTAGCAATGTGGGAGTCCATAACAACAGATCACTGGGTGCTTCGCATCATATCCAGAGGTTACCAAATTCCCTTTATTGTAACCCCCAAAACCAAAAGCTTCCCCGATGTACCACCCAGTCAGAGGGAGGCGGCTGCTACAGAAATTCAGCAGCTTTTACAAAAAAGAGCCATCCAACCCGTCCCCCCAGATCAGTTTGGATCAGGGTTTTACTCCAGGTTCTTTCTAGTGCCAAAAAAGACGGGGGACTTGAGGTCCATCCTCAACCTCTTTCTCCTGAACCTGGCAGTACCCAAAGAAAAGTTCCGAATGGTCACGCTACAATCGATTCTCCCCCTATTACAGCAGAATGACTGAATGTGCTCGATAGACCTCAAGGATGCGTACTACCACATTCTGGTGGACAGATATTCCAGGAGGTTCCTCCGCTTCCGGCTGGGAGCCAGTCACTTTTAGTTCAGGGCCCTCCCCTTCGGTCTCACCTCAGCCCCCAGGGTGTGCACCAAAGTCTTGGTGGTTATAGCAGCCCACCTGAGGCTTCAGGGAATTCAGGTCTTTCCGTACCTGGACGACTGACTCCTCATCGCCCCAACAAAGCATCTGCTCTGTTCAGGCAGGGATTATTTCCTCAATCTTGCTCCACACCTAGGGTTGACTATCAACATAGCCAATCCTCTCTGGCTCCTACACAGGTAATAGATTTCCAAGGGGCGAGATTGGATTCCAAACTAATGCTTGACTTCCTGACTCCTGATCGCCTTCAGAACCTGAGGTTGCATGTCCAGGCCATTCTCCGACTTCCTGCTCCACCGGCGGAATTGATCCTGAGAGCTCTAGGGTCCATGGCGGCAGCAATTCCTCTGCTGCCCCTAGCCCGTCTAAATATGAGGGTCCTGCAGTGGACCCTCCAGGTAAAATGGTCCCTGTCTCGCAACCCCCTGTCCCATCCTATTCCCCTAAGCAGGGCTTGCAGAGGGTCGCTCATGTGGTGGCTCCAGTCGCCGAGTCTCCATATGGGACGACCATTCTCAATGCCTTCCCCTGTCGCCACAGTGACCACGGACGCCTCTCGCCTGGGGTGGGGGGCACTATTCAGGCAGAACGGTCCAAGGCACGTGGAACGACACAGAGACCTCCTTGCATATCAATGTCCTAGAGATGAGGGCGGTGCTTTTGACGTTGCAGGCACTTCACAGCCTTCTTCCGATTGGGATGATTGCAGTATAAACTGACAACATTTCAGTGGTCTGGTACATCAACAAACAGGGGGGGAACCAGGTCTTATCCTCTTTGTCACGAGGCCATGACAGTGTGGGAATGGGCGATATCCACCAACCGCTTTCTCATTGCAACGCACATTCCAGGACGTTCCAACATCCTAGCAGACAGGCTCAGTCATTCGATTCTGACCCCATACGAATGGTCTCTCAACCCTCTAGTAGCAAAACAAATATTTGCCCAATGGGGGCAACCCTGTTGCGATCTTTTTACCTCTCCTTCAAATACCAAATGCAACAGTTACTTTGCTCTAATCCCCCCTCAGGGGGAGTCCCAGAGAGACTGTCTAGTACATGCTTGGCCTCCCGGTCTCCTTTACGCTTATCCCCCATTGCCCATGATGCTAAGACTCTTACAGAAAGCCAGTCAGCTGGGGAGCAAAATGATCCTCATTGCCCCATTCTGGCCTCGTCAAACGTGGTTCCCGTACCTATGGTCTCATCTGATTCATCCACCCTGGATTCTGGATCCCCTTCCGGATCTCATTACTCACCCTCTGGGTCTTTCGACCCCCAACCTGGTCAATCTCAAGCTGACTGCTTGGTTGCTCCAGTTCCACTCCTGATAAGGACTCCCGGAATCTCCTCACCAGTCAAAGCCATCCTAGTAGCAGCACATAAACCTTCCACCAGAAGGGTCTATCGAAGTAAGTGGAAACGTTTCTCCATTTGGGCAGAGCACCATCACTTAGATCCTTTCACGGCACCTCTTACGTCTGTTTTGGATTTTCTAACTACCCTTTTTCATCAAGAGGCTAGCTGCTCTACAGTCAAGGTACAACTAGCAGCGATTTCGCATTATCATGTAGGGCATGAATCGGGCCCTCTAATTACTTCCAAGCTTTGTAAAGCTTTCCTCAAGGGTACCTTCCTCCTCAGACCCCCGGTCAGGGAGGTAGTACCCCCATGGGATTTATCCTTGGTTCTTCAGGCCTTGACAAGCCCCCCTTTCGACCCAGCAGCTACGGTTGATCTTAAATACCTCTCTTGGAAGATGGCCTTCTTAGTGGCCATTACTTCAGCTAAAAGGGTCTCTGCGCTTCAGGCTCTATGTGTTAAACTGCCATACTTAGCCTTCCATCAGGATAGAGTTTACCTCAGGATCAATCCGTCCTTTCTGCCTAAGGTATCTTCGGAAGCTAATATTAATCAATCTATTAATCTTCCTGTGTTCTTTCCCAATTACCAGAACAAAGGAGAGTACAAACTGCATTCCTTGGATGTGCACAGGCAATTACGCTTTTATATTCATCGAACTGCTGGTCATAGGCAATCTGACCAGTTGTTTGTCTCCTTTGCCAAAACAAGTTTAGGCAAGTCAATTTCTAAAGTTACACTGTCGCGGTGGATAGCTAGTTGTATCCTCCTGGCGTATCAGAGTTCGGGAAGGCCTGCACCTCAGGGAGTCCGAGCTCATTCTACTCGGGCCGTCGCTACTTCGGCGGCTTTTAAATCTAGGGTTCCCTTAGATGATATTTGTTCCGCAGCCACTTGGGCCTCATCTCATACCTTTATCAGCCATTACAAACTGGATGTTGTCTCCAGAGATAGGGCGTCCTTTGGCTCTGCAGTGCTCCGGAATATTCTTCCATAAAGGCCACCCAGGATTCAGGTAGCTGGCGACTCTGTCCCAAAGGCTGCTGACAAATGAAGTTCCTACTTCAGATTAAGAAGTTATGTACTCACCATAACGTTCCATCTGAGTAGGTATCTTCATTTGTCTGCAACCATCCCCCCCTCCTTCCCCCTGACCTATAGGATCTGTCTTAGATAAGCCCCTTCTGGGGCACAGTAACAATTTTTATATCGGGCAAACTTGATCTGAGGTCAGTAAGGGTTGGCAGGGGATTATGGGTAAAGGGAGGAGCTAGGAGCTGTGGAAGAAGTCGCCGGCTCAGATCCGAGATCGGATCCGTATCCCAAAGGTTGCAGACAAATGAAGATACCTACACAGATGGAACATTATGGTGAGTACATAACTTCTTATTCTATGCGAGGTTAAGTATCTGAGGCATGGCTTATTTTGGCTGATTCAGGGTGACTTTTCATTGTGTATAGTACCAATGCTGTTTGACTCCTTGCAGGGCAAGTCTGGGGCTTGGCTGGGATTTCTCTTTTTTTATTGTGAACTTTGACGTTGGCAGGAATTGTTTCACTTATTATGAGATATTTGGAGAACGGCCATTGTCAGACCTAACTTGGTGTTCCCCCTTTTTGTTGAAAGAATAACATTCATGGGTGCTTCTTTGTTCAGGTGCAGAACTGTATAGATATCATTCAAAGCGGCTTTGGAGTTGGAAGTGCTTTCATCTGGTTCTTGAGGAGTCCGCTTGTTATTGAGAGATTGGTGGTGTCCTGTATTGAAGCTGAGGATTCACTACTGTAGAGATATGGATGAGTTGTTGCAGAACCCATACCTTTATTGATCTCTTATATTGTTCGTTCTCTTTGGCAGCTTGCCAGTAACTCAGTTTTTTTTTTTTGTTTTGCTGACTATCATCACTAATGCTGTTTGTCTTCTGGGTGCTATCCTTTGTTATATCTTTGGTTGAGGCTGGTCTAGGTTTGGGGTTCTAGATATTTGTGCAGATATGGAATAGGTAGATTGTGTGGTGTCTATGGCATGGCTTGTACTTGCATTAATGTACGTCGCAGCCTTTTTAGTGGGGGTGTTCTCCCTTGCATTCTGGGGTCTTGTAGCCCAGTCTGGCTGTGACTCCACTGAGTCCTCAACTTTGAAGTGTTCATGCTTCGAGACTGGTGGCTGCAGGCTTTCGGGGTACCTTATTTGAGCTGTTTCAGCATACTCTAGCTAATGTACTTTAACTAGTTTGGATGTCTTTGTTTCAATGCCTCACAGATGGCCAACAGACTAATATATCTACAAAATTCACTCTCTAGTTGGAAGTCATAGTATCATATGAAAATTCTGTTATTTGTGCAGCTACATATGCCTGGAAATTTCTTGGCTTAGACATATTCACAATACATGTCTGATCTGGCATAATAGAATATGTAACCAAAAATTCTGTTGTAAGTCAATTATAGATGTGATAGACATGTCTAGTATTTCCAATAGTTATTTATTAGCTTCTGTCATCAGTGATATTTTGTTTTCAGTATATGATAAGTGTAATATCACTTATTAAATATAATTCACAAATAGAAAATGTTTAACTTTTGGTTTCTGCTTGGAAGTCAGACTTTTTCTGACAGAATAACTCTCTTGTTAGTAATACTTTAATTATGCTTATTTTTAGATAGTCTGGAGATACAAACAACCTCATGTTGTCTAAATAATGATTTATCACATCAGTTATTTGGCCAATTGTCTTATGTCATAATGAGTTACAGTTGTTACTTATGGACATAACTGGTTCTCTCACAAATCTTTGATATCTTTATCATAACAAAGATGAGTAAGCTATAGGCTATTGGGTCTGCAATAAATATCACTCAGACAGTTTTCCACATTATTTGCAGTACTAATTCTAATAATTAGGCATTTAATGACAATCATGCTCTTGGCCAGTTATATTTGAGTTGTTTCCATGGAAAATGTAATTGATTCACTCAAGAATGTCTTGGACAAGCTTTATTTGCTATACAGAGTAAATTGTTACAGCCTCAACTATCTTTATTGTTTATTCATATCTTGAATCTTGTTTCAATACTCATAGTTTTGTAAACTTGCCTCTCTGTTTTCCTTGATATTCCCCAAAATATTAGGATAGTATTCAGTCATCTAAATGTTAACATGCTTTGAATGGTTTAGTATGTAGACAAGTAACAGATCAATATTGTTCTAGATAGATGCAGTATATTCATTTCTCATTAACACCTCCATCTTCATAACTAATATGAGTATTAGGATAAACTCAAGCAAACCAATCTTAGTGTTTTTTTTTTTTTTTTGCCAGTCAACATTTAAACAGGTTAACCTTTATTTATTAGACTATCTATTCTTTCCAATGTTAATCTATTTGTAAATGGGGAGAATATTTCTGTAAATTGTCGTGTTCTATTAGTATATTTTTGTATAACTGACTATAATAAGATTATTAACTTGATATAGCAATACCAGTATATGATTTCTACTGTAGCATCACTATAACATTCAAATTTAGAGGCTCAACTTTTAAAAGGTTCTTCTTTCTGAGGAAGGAGTCACCAAATCCTTTAAAACGGAAAGTAACTATTATTCTTATTTTGTGGTCTATGCTGCTATATCACTGATTAAATAATTTTGAAATTGGTAATTACTACCACAAGGAATTCTTTATTTGCAATATGTACTTTTAATAATTATTGTATTTTATTTATACTCATTAGTCATAGGGAATTGAAATATTTGTTTTTATATATGTGAATTTATATTCATTTCCTTTTTGAATGTTAATATTATCTAATTAGTTACTATCTACAGCAAATGCTATTTCAATTATTAGCATCAGCCCATCTCTTAGAACTTCAATTTGGAGCTCAAATATGTCAATATCGTTCTTCATTTCTTGTCTATCATGAGGGATAATCTGACTGAACATTACTGTTCTTTCAGATTAGGAGTGGATTTTACTCCATGTTGGTTAATGGTTTTCATCAATTCATTAATCGTTTGTTTACACTTATTCAATTTTTTGCATTGTACTTTTTTCTAATCTATTGGCCTAAATCTAGTTATTTCTTACAGTTTATGTTACAGAGAACTAATCTGATAAACTGAAAAAACTACAAATGATCCTGGTTGGATCAAAAAACTTTTGAAAAAAAACACCATCCACAGCAGTAAACCACACTCAAGGAATCCACAAAGCCAGTTATACGTTTTTCCCTAAATTCTTTTTCACAAATTTTTTGAAAAACATAAAGTGTATTCACTAATGAAGGGTTATAGGTACGTGGTTTTCTTAATGTTTTGGACTGTATAGTGTTAGCTATATGAACATCCTTTAAAATATACTTCAAGTTCAATTTACGCATAAATAATCTGAAATCCACAAGCAATTTACCTAATTCCACCCTATTGGATGGAATAAAATTAAAGCCCTTTTTCAAAGCTTTTTCACCAAATTCTGTTAACAAACAATCACTATAATTAACAATAGAAATGGAAAAATCATTGTCCACTTGTGGTGCTATCACCACCTCTTTTTGTTGTTCTTCCCTTTGGACTTCCCTTTGTATTGGGTGGAATTGAACCACCTGGTAGTCCTCTTGGTCTGATTGTTGTGAGGGTGAAAAGGGCCACCCCTTTAATTGTTATTGGAACTAACAATTTCTGCAAAACTAGTAGAAGCTGGTGCTTCAATGTTGTTTGAAGCCTCAATAGCTTCAGTCTCTTTCTGGCCATCTTTATTCACCAAATTTGTAGACATAGAAGTTGTACTCGGAACCAGACGGTCATTGTTAGCAATTCCCGTAACTGTCTCCTTTACAGCACTAGTCAATACTGGTACACGATCATTTATAGAGATATTGTCATTTTTCATTTCATTAGGTACACAGATATAAGCTTCATTTGCCCCATAAGAAACAATGTCTCTTCTCATCTTATTCTGCTTTCTAGCAATAATAGTAGCTCTTAACCGATTTGTTTTAGCTTCAATACTGTTATATAAGGACACTAATTGTGAAAAACAAGTGAATTTTCTGATTTTATCATCTAAACTTTTAATGTCCTCGGATATTTTGCTCACTTCGGTCTCATAATGTGTTATCAAAATACCCATCATTGTAACTCCTGTATCATTATATAATTTAATGAAAGCATTACACAGTTCATCCCCAGGACTGACACAATTTGGAAACTTTGCAGTCCTAAGTCTTTGAGGCACTATGTTTCTCGACACACATTCACTTAGATACTGTATTTCCAAGCATAAGGAAGCATGTCTAGTCACTAGTCTTTCAAGATCGAAAATGAGTTTTTTACAGCTTTGTAAGTTATTGTTAGAGTTACTTACTAATTTTTCACCCATTGCCTCACGGACTTCGGTGAATGGATTAACTTGTTCCTTGCTGATATATCCCCAAATACTGCCTGTGCATTCAGGTTGTTTTAACTCTCCATCCGTTATTTGAATGACACTTACAGCACTGTTATCAGACAAAGTTCTGGCCCTACCAGAAATGCCCGGAGCAATAATCGCTGTGTTTTCAACTTCTTCGTTACCATTTCGAAATAACTTTCCTTTCAAACTACTTAACACGAGTTGTGTAATGGACTCTATTAGTTCCTGTTCAGGCCCTTTGGACTGCTTGCGCTCTTCAGCTTCGTCAGCTCCGTCCGTGCCTGGTGTCGGATGAATGGATACGTCTAATAACGCATCCTGGGAGAAAGCTTCTGCAGCCATCCTATTTATCCTTTCTATTGTTAATTATAGTGATTGTTTGTTAACAGAATTTGGTGAAAAAGCTTTGAAAAAGGGCTTTAATTTTATTCCATCCAATAGGGTGGAATTAGGTAAATTGCTTGTGGATTTCAGATTATTTATGCGTAAATTGAACTTGAAGTATATTTTAAAGGATGTTCATATAGCTAACACTATACAGTCCAAAACATTAAGAAAACCAAGTACCTATAACCCTTCATTAGTGAATACACTTTATGTTTTTCAAAAAATTTGTGAAAAAGAATTAGGGAAAAACGTATACCTGGCTTTGTGGATTCCTTGAGTGTGGTTTACTGCTGTGGACGGTGTTTTTTTTCAAAAGTTTTTTGATCCAACCAGGATAATTTGTAGTTTTTTCAGTTTATCTGTTTTTTGGACACAGTGGTTAATTCACAACGAACTAGGATGGCCGCAGAAGCTTTCTCCCAGGATGCGTTATTAGACGTATCCATTCATCCGACACCAGGCACGGACGGAGCTGACGGAGCTGAAGAGCGCAAGCAGTCCAAAGGGCCTGAACAGGAACTAATAGAGTCCATTACACAACTCGTGTTAAGTAGTTTGAAAGGAAAGTTATTTCAAAATGGTAACGAAGAAGTTGAAAACACAGCGATTATTGCTCCGGGCATTTCTGGTAGGGCCGGAACTTTGTCTGATAAGAGTGCTGTAAGTGTCATTCAAATAACAGATGGAGAGTTAAAACAACCTGAATGCACAGGCAGTATTTGGGGATATATCAGCAAGGAACAAGTTAATCCATTCACCGAAGTCCGTGAGGCAATGGGTGAAAAATTAGTAAGTAACTCTAACAATAACTTACAAAGCTGTAAAAAACTCATTTTCGATCTTGAAAGACTAGTGACTAGACATGCTTCCTTATGCTTGGAAATACAGTATCTAAGTGAATGTGTGTCGAGAAACATAGTGCCTCAAGGACTTAGGACTGCAAAGTTTCCAAATTGTGTCAGTCCTGGGGATGAACTGTGTAATGCTTTAATTAAATTATATAATGATACAGGAGTTACAATGATGGGTATTTTGATAACACATTATGAGACCGAAGTGAGCAAAATATCCGAGGACATTAAAAGTTTAGATGATAAAATCAGAAAATTCACTTGTTTTTCACAATTAGTGTCCTTATATAACAGTATTGAAGCTAAAACAAATCGGTTAAGAGCTACTATTATTGCTAGAAAGCAGAATAAGATGAGAAGAGACATTGTTTCTTATGGGGCAAATGAAGCTTATATCTGTGTACCTAATGAAATGAAAAATGACAATATCTCTATAAATGATCGTGTACCAGTATTGACTAGTGCTGTAAAGGAGACAGTTACGGGAATTGCTAACAATGACCGTCTGGTTCCGAGTACAACTTCTATGTCTACAAATTTGGTGAATAAAGATGGCCAGAAAGAGACTGAAGCTATTGAGGCTTCAAACAACATTGAAGCACCAGCTTCTACTAGTTTTGCAGAAATTGTTAGTTCCAATAACAAATCAAAGGGGTGGCCCTTTTCACCCTCACAACAATCAGACCAAGAGGACTACCAGGTGGTTCAATTCCACCCAATACAAAGGGAAGTCCAAAGGGAAGAACAACAAAAAGAGGTGGTGATAGCACCACAAGTGGACAATGATTTTTCCATTTCTATTGTTAATTATAGTGATTGTTTGTTAACAGAATTTGGTGAAAAAGCTTGGAAAAAGGGCTTTAATTTTATTCCATCCAATAGGGTGGAATTAGGTAAATTGCTTGTGGATTTCAGATTATTTATGCGTAAATTGAACTTGAAGTATATTTTAAAGGATGTTCATATAGCTAACACTATACAGTCCAAAACATTAAGAAAACCAAGTACCTATAACCCTTCATTAGTGAATACACTTTATGTTTTTCAAAAAATTTGTGAAAAAGAATTTAGGGAAAAACGTATAACTGGCTTTGTGGATTCCTTGAGTGTGGTTTACTGCTGTGGACGGTGTTTTTTTTCCAAGAGAACTAATCTGATTATTTTGTTCAAAACCATTATAAATAAAAAAAAATTACACATTTTTCTGATTTGATAATATTGAAATTTGACCCAACATATAGTTACCTCGCAAGATAAGTTAAACTAGATGGATTTAACCTTACTATCTCTAAATGTTAATGGATTAAATAATCCAAGGAAAATATCTATCCTACTAAGATATTGAAAATTAAATAAAGCACAAGTTGTATTTATTCAAGAATCTCATTTCAATTCAGATGATAATTTTAGTTGAAGTCCATTGGAATATATAAAATTATCTCACCCTTCATATAAGAAAAAAAAAATAAAGGGGTTTTAATATTCTGGAAGAAAAATGTCACTATCCCTCAACGTATTTATAATTATGAAGATAAAGAAGGACTTATAGCAATTGTTATAATAAGATTTAATAACAGAATATGGGCACTCAACACTTACTGATTTCCTGGTATATGGATGGGAACGGTCAGAAAACATTTAGATCTAAAAGTCTATAAAAGTAATCTAATTTTTGGGGGAGACTTTAACTGTATTTTAGACTTCTCAGAGACCACTAATAAAAGACATCTTCATCTTATTCCTAAAGCTCTCAAAAATTGGTGTGAAAATGTAAATCTAATTGATACTTATAGATATAAGGAGAATAACTCATTATTATTTTCTCAGAGATTATAGATTTGACATCCAAACTAGAATTGACACACTTTATGTATCTCAAGACCTGAACTTGAAAATAATTAATTTTTCCATAATCCCTTGTTCTTTTTCAGATCATAATTCGCTTATCCCAAAATTTGAAATTGATTTCAAGAAACTAACTTTCACAACAAGAATACCGGCATATATTACTAAAGTAAAACAATTTAAACCATGGCCAGACTCTGAAATTTAATATTTTCTAGATAACAGCCAGTCAGAAGAAACTAATTTAACAATTTTATGGGACACACTGAAGGCTTATCTATATGATAAAATACTTTCATAGTTTAAAAATAAAACCAAACAATGGGAATCAGAATTTCATAATATTCAAAAACAAATCATAGATACCAATAATGACAATTCAAGAGATCCACTCAAAGAAAAAAATAACTGTTGACTTAAATAAAAAATATAATGAAATATTAACTCATAAAACCAACTTGGCAATAGAAAAGTTAAAAATTAACTCACATTCTCTGTCGCCAAAACATATGCATAATCTTGCAATGAGAGTTAAAAGACAAGCAACTGAAAATAATATCACAAAAATTATCCATGAAGGGAAAAATAACAAAGCGGTCTCAGTTATTAGCGACATTCTTGAAGCTTTTAAGTATCACTATACAGACCACCAGTCCAATGTTAATTCACACTTTGATCACTCAGATCCAGCTATAAATTTGTCAAAAATAAATAGAATACCTGAAAAATTAAAAATTTAAATCCAAAAACAAATTTCCCTCAAGGAAATAGTTGAAAAAAATAAAGAAAGTAAAAATAACAAAGCTCCTGGAACTGATGGAATCATAATTGAACTATATAAGATATTTCCATCTTCAGCTATCTCAATTTACCTTAAAACCCTAAATAAAATACAAGCTCAAAATATAATACCACCTTCATGGAGATATTCTTTAATCACACCCATTTGAAAGGAAAATAAAGATCTGAAACAATGTAGCTCCTATAGACCAGTTTCACTACTTAATAATGACAATAACATTTTCATGTCCATTCTTGTTAACAGAATTTAAAAAATCCTTAATATATATTATAAATGAAGATCAAGCAGGATTGACAATATTCAAAGAATCTTAATCCTTATAGGTTCATAGGTAGGTACTAGGCTATCGGCCCTAGGGCCTATACAAGCCCAGCCAAAAAGGTACCCTGGCTTTTGCCACCCAAGAAAATTATTTTCCTGTGCCACTGTGGAGCAGAGCCACAAAGGTGATCCCCGGGGTGAATTTCCTATTTCCCATCCAATCATCAAGATTTTTCTTGAAGAGTGCTAATGAGGAGCTTTGTTTGATATAGATAGGTAGTTTATTCCAGAGTATGGGAAGTCTCTGGGACAGGAATCTATCCCTCCGGCATGTTCTGTTTATTGTGGTAACAAGGTTTAGGTCCCTAGAACGTGTAGCTCGGAGGGATTGGGATTTCTTTAAGTGGAGCATGTCCAGCAGCTCTGGGTTTGACATAGCTTTGTATGTTAGGCAGAGATCACCTCTGAATAGGCGATATGCGATGAAGTAAAGCTGAGTTTTTTCAGACGGTCTGCATAGGGCATCTGTTTGAGGCCGGTAATCCTCTTTGTGAGGTATTTCTGTGGCCTTTACAGTTGTTGTAGATGTCTTGTGAGGTACATACCAAAAGGGGTGTTGTACTCTAGAATGGGTCTAATGAGTGATGAGTAGAGGGGAACAATGACTTCTTTTTTTCTGGATGAGAAACCTTTTGTGATTAGGTGTGCCACATAGAAGGATTTCCTGACTACTGTGGTGATGTGATTATCAAAGGAGAGACTACTGCCCACCTGTGTCCCAAGGTCTCTTATCACACTTTCAGTGTTAAGTATACTACCGCCTATGTTGTAGTTCATGAGTACAGAGTTTTTACCAAAGGGGATGACAATGCACTTTTTGGCGTTGAACTTGAGGCCATAGCTTCGACACTAGGCATCTGTCTCAGTGAAGCCCTTTTGTAGGATGTCCACATCGTTAGGAGTTTTGATTATGGCTCCTAGCTTGCAGTCATCTGAAAACTTCATTAGCCAAAGACCTTCTATGTTAGCCTGTACTTCAGAGTAGTAGATACCAAACAGGAGAGGACCCAGGTCTGAACCCTGTGGTACTCCACTTGTCACTGGTCTGAAGTCGGATTTGGACTCTGGTACTTTCACAGTGTGGGTTCTGTCAGTGAGCCAGCTGGCAACCCATCTTGTGACATAGGGATTTATACCTAGTTTAGTGAGTTTATCTATAATTCCAGAGTGGGGGATGGTGTCAAAAGCCTTAGCAAGATCTAGATAGGCTGTGTGAACCCCTTGTCTGTGACTGCTTCAAAGAAGTCTATCAGGTTTAGGAGACATGATCTGCCTTTTACAAACCCGAACTGGGTGGGGTCCAGAGTTTGGAGATTACCAATGTCTTTGTTTATAAGTTCCATGATGATACATTCCATGGCCTTGCATACCAAGCTCGTCAGGCTAATGAGGCGGTAGTTCCTGGGGTCTGTGGTGGCTCTCCTCTTGTGGAGTGGGATAACCATCGCAGTGCACCATTCAGCAACCACAAAGCCTGAGATGAGGCTATGATTGAACATGGTACTTAAGTGGGGTGCCAACTCATTCTGTAGTTTGTTTAGAATGCAGCCTGGGATGTTGTCTGGTCCCATGGATGCTGTGTTCTTGGCTTTGGAGAGTGTGGTTTTTACCTGTGCAGCCATGATTACAGGAACATTGCATTATTCTGGTACAGAGATGGGCTCTTTAGGGGTGAGAGGCGGGTAAAGTTAGCACTGAACCTATCTGCCAAGATGTTGGCAATATCAGTTGGGTTTGTATATTTAGTGCCATTGTGCTGTAACTCAGAGCAGATCTGAATGTTGCCATTGAGATTCCTGACATAGCTATAGAATGCTTTGTGGTTGTCTTTAGAATCAGTGGCAATTTTGTTTTCGTAACTAGCTTTGGAGGATTTTATCAGGGATCGCAGCTTCTTACTGAGGCTGACCAGGGAGCTCCTCCACTCATGGGATTTTACTCTGTTTTGCAACAGTTTCTTCCTACTGTTGTACAGTTTGTTTATGGCAGTGGACCACCAGATTAGCTTCCTTTTTTTAGAGGATAGTGTCTTGGTTCTGTTTGGGATAGCACGATCCATGCACTCATGTAAGTGCTTATAAAGTGCAATTGTGTAAGATTCAGTAGTCGTAAATGTATTCATGCAGTAGGTTACATGCACTTCTTCAGACAAGATATTATGGAACTTACTGTGAGTATAAATACACTCACAGGTATAAACAATTAATTAATCAACTACATTCAGCCCTAAACAATCAACTGCTTAGTCTCACTATCTCATTTAAAAACAGAAACCAACACTAAAATACCATACAAACGTGAGACACACGTAGTCATTTAAATACATTGTCATATATACAACATATACTAAATATGTATGTATATATATTTTTAAATTTATAATAATGTTGTTGATATTAATAGAAAAATACATATTCAACTGCTTAACTTATAAACTCAGCGAGTGGTCGAAAAACAAATATCTGGGGAAATAAAGAAAAATACATAGATACCCCCAAATATAATATATCATTAAAAATACAAAGAAATAAAAATAAAAATGTTAGATTATTTAATTACTGAATTATTTAATAAAAAAGCCCTTGCTAGGTGAAGTTATTTGAGACAAAAGTGATGCATCTTTAATGGTTCTACGTATTAAATAAATAAACAA
Organism: Protopterus annectens; assembly: GCF_019279795.1. Classification (NCBI taxonomy): domain Eukaryota; kingdom Metazoa; phylum Chordata; order Ceratodontiformes; family Protopteridae; genus Protopterus; species Protopterus annectens. The sequence continues at coordinate 243,841,980 of NC_056750.1, forward strand.
TTTATTAAATAATTCAGTAATTAAATAATCTAACATTTTTATTTTTATTTTTATTTCTTTGTATTTATTCTATTTGTATTCTCCTTGTTTAGCCTGGTGAGTGGGACATCAGTCTGCCTGACTATAGAGTCACCTATGACTAGTGTATTGGGTATGTTGTTTTACCTTATTGGCTGTGGTTGAGTGGCACACTGAGTCTGCGGGCTATGTGTCATTTGGGTTGTGTTGGGGGGTGGATGTTGCTTGAATTTCTGCTTTGGAGGTCTCTGTTGCTTGAGCAGATTATTATTGAGAGCCTCCGCAAATGTTTTTGTGTTTCTATGTGTGGATTTTGGTGGTGTAGATTTAGTGAGACTATGTGATGAGTGTGGTGTGGTGCAAGTGTTTACCTTCTTCTCTTGACTGTCAAGTTAAGTCTTGATTGGAGAGAGCTTTACCTCCAGTTTGGCTAGATAAGTGCATCTCTCACAGGTTGTAGAGTTGGGTGGTAGGAGGAGAGGGTTTTCTGTGTACATGAGGCAATTTCTACATTTCCCCAAGATGCCCAGATTCATCAGATAGACAGGAGAGAACACTGGGAGCTGACCCTTGGACAAGCCTGAATAAAAAACTATTTTCCTCTAGATCAGTGAGGAAAGTGAGTACAAGAGCTGTTTTTCGCTAAGCAAGTGAGGAAAGTAAGTACCAAAACTGTTTTCCTCTAGGTAATGAGGAAGGTTGAGTGCTGTAGTAATTAGTAGGTTATTTAGTGCTTACAAGTTCTGAACAAGTGCTGATCATGGATAAGCAAATTCAAGTGCTAAAACTAAGAATCTGTATCTGGACTAAACTAATTATAGGAATGGGGAAAACAAGTGCAAATGCGGGCTTTTAAATCAGAAAGTTGAGAGAGATGGAAAAACTGCCAAAACGGCCAATAACTACAATTTCTGGGCTAGAACCACTCCTTATGTGGTAGAAAGGTTACCTAGAGCTTACCACTCCCACTGATAAGCTAGAAGACTTCTCCAACACATAAAGCTTGGGGAGGGGGCTCAGAAGCTTACATACAGTCCTGGATACAGCAAATCCGAATCTGGACTACACATATATATATATATATATATATATATATATATATATATATATATATATATATATATATACAGAAAAGTAGCTAAAACAGCAGTCAAAACAATTCAAATGCAGTTCAAGCTAGCACACTTGAGTATGTAGCAATGTTAGACCAAACAGTTTAAAATATGCAATTAAATTAAAAATTACTAAAAGCAAGTTCAGAAGGAGTCAGTTAGGTAGAATGAGGTAAAGAGATGGGACTGGGGGGAGTGCCCAGATCAAATCTACAGTGGGGGCGGGCAACTGCAAAAGCCTCCAAATTTAAACAACATGGAAATGGGGAGGGTGGGTATGGAAAAAACAACACCTTCAGCAAAGATCTGAAAAACTATACAGTGAAGCAAAAATAACAGTGCACAACTCTGAAGTCAGCCAGCAATGATATAAAATTAGTCAAACAACAATTACCAGTAGACAACTCTAAAGTGCCAGAAAAATATACTCAGCTCTGTATATCTCCAGATAGTTTGAAGAGCACTCTGTCAGGACACAGGAAGGCTTCAGCAATGATAGACATCTTAAAATAGGGATAATCGTGAAGCCCTTTTAATTGCTCTTGATATTGAAAAAGCCTTTGACACTAAAATGGGATTATCTCTTTAAAGCTCTAGAAATCTTTGATCCCCCCCCTTATTGCATACCTTTGATAAAGAATGTATATAAAAATAATCTTGCTTATGTGAAACTAGGCCCTTTTACCTCAGAATCCATTAAAGTCTCCAACGGTACCAAGAAAGGTTGCCCTATGTCTCCCATTTTATTTGCTCTAGCAATAGAACCATTTGCTTCTGTAATACATCACCTTTCAAAAATAAAACTATTGATATATATGGTCAATTTAATTCCAAAATCATGCTCTTCACAGATGACATCCTTCTAACTCTGAGTGTTTCAGAAGATTCTCTTCAGGAATTAGATTTACAAGCTAAAAAATTATATTACAACTCAGGTCTACGTATAAGTGATGAAAAATCTAATTATATGTTTTTGAACAAAAAACATAACACTCATTTAATTTCAAACCACATAATAGGAGAACAGGTTGTCTCTATAAATTATCTAGGAATTACGTTATGTGATAATATCATTGCAACCTTGTCCACAAACTAAAAAAAAAATTAACCACTTTAAAATTACTTACAGAAAAATAGAACAAATTATACCTAAAAATTGAAGATAGATTGCAATTAATAAAGATGGTATTACTTCCAAAAATAAATTACATAGCACAAGCCATTCCTATGTTACCATGTAAAACATTATTACAAAGCATTAATAAAACTCTTAAGAAAAGAAAAAAAATACTAAGTAATCAGAAGCCAAAAAGAACAGACCAACCACCTTGTGAACCACAATTTATTCTAATAAGTTGAGCTCTTTCTTCCCCACTAAAGGGACTTCCTCAGAAAAGTGTAAAACAAACACCCAGCTCTTTTTATACTCCACCCTAATTAAACAATTAAGTCACTAATTATTAAAACTATCAAAAAATACATCAAGTAATACATTTAAAAGTGCATTTTAAACAGACAAAACACATTCACAAATTGTAGTTATAAACTTTACCATGAAACGTCATTATTTTTATACATAACTAATATATATATATATATATATATATATATATATATAAAAAAAATATATATATATATATATATATATATATATATATATACAATGTTGGATTAACCAACATAATTAATATGTTCCCTCATTACCCCAAAATATTACTCAACTTTAAAATATTAAAAATAGTAATCACTTCATTTATTCCAGGGTAATGAGAAGCATTTAAAATAGTAAAGAAGATTTTTTTATATGAGGTGGATTTCATATTGCAGATGTTTAGGCAAAGGGGTTACCCGAATAACATGCTGTCAGCTATATCCACAGAGGTTAAAAATAAGTGGGATATGGAAATGTGTAAGCCCATTCTGGATTATGCAATCAATGTTTATTCAAGTGGAGCAGTTTCAATGGTGGGCCACACAAATAATATCAATATATGTATGAGTTTAATAATAACATACAACAGTGAAGCCAGTATTATAACAGATATCATTCAAAGAAATTGGGAGATAATACAATTTGATGAGAATATTGCACAGAAGGTGGGTAGAACTCCCAAAATAGTATATAGGAAAGACAGATCTTTCAAGAACATTTTAGAAAGGAGGGTTGAGAAGGTAACAGTTAACAGAGCCATGGGTAATTTCAAGTGCAATAGTTGTATGCACTGTTCATTCATTTTGGAAACAGGGAAAGATTTTAAGTTAAATGAAAGAACAATATGTATAAATGGACATTTTAACTGTAATTCCACCAGTGTAACATATATGGCTAAATGTCACGACTGCCCCGTATTTTATACTGGGAAAACCTGTAGGAAATTTAAAGTGAGAATAGGTGAATATCTAGGTGACATAAGGAATAATAGAATCACAAGTCCATTGTACAGACATATACATACAAATGCAGGACATAAGTTTAAATTTATGGTGGTGCAACAGCTGCAAAAAGATGTGCAGGGAAGAATATTAGATGTGCATCTATATATTATGGAATTTAAATGGCAATTATTTTTAAATGCTTCCCATTACCCTGGAATAAATGAAATGATTACTATTTCTAGTATTTTAAAGTTGCATAATATTTTGGGGTAATGAGGGACATATAAATTATGTTGGTTAATCCTTTTATATATTAGTTATATATAAAAATAATGACGTTTCATGGTAACGTTTTTAATTACAATTTGTGAATGTGTTTTGTCTGTTTTAGAGGCACTTTTAAATGCATTACTTGATGTATTTTTTGATAGTTTTAATAATTAGTGACTTAATTGTTTAAGTAGGGCAGAGTATAAAAAGAGCTGGGTGCTTGTTTTACACTGTTCTGAGGAAGTCCCTTTAGTGGGGAAGAAAGCACTCATCTTATTGGAATAAATTGTGGTGCACAAGGTGATTGGTCTGTTCTTTTTGGCTTTTGATTAATACAACTCTTTTAAACTTTCTCTGGTTTCCTAAAAAGAATAGGATAGACTTCTCTCATCATATTAGACCTTGGGAATTGGGAGGAATCAAGTTCCTGGATTTAGAAACATATATCAAAGCTTCTATTTTCAAAATAGTTAACTGGATAGATCTTAACTTTCTTCTGCTTGGAAATCACTACATATTTCCATTTTTTTAAACAAGAATAAATTAGTAAAAAATCGCCTGCCAAATGATCAAATTAATAAATTTTGGTATATACTAAGTGTTAATCTACAATTTAACATGCTGAATCCCACCAATTCAAACCATATAAGTTACATTTATAATTTATTTAGATCTTTTATAAATTCCAGTATAGACATAAAATTATGGTGGGAGCTGCCAATTCCCTTCAAAATTACAAAACAATTTTCCAGCAAAATTCATAAAAATATTTTTAACAATTGGGAATTAAAAAATTTTACTTACTGGCAAAACTGTATTAGGAACCTGTCAGTGCTAAATATACAACAAATAAAAAATACATTTGATATTCCAAATACAGATTGGCTTCTACTTCAAAGCATTTTATCTTATGCTCAAGAATTATGCAGAATAATTAAAAATTCATCCTTTAAAGCTGAACCTAAACTAATATTCTATATTAAAGAAATGATTTTTAATAACTATAATTGGACAAATTTAGCATCAACGTTATATAAAATTTTAATAAACTATAAATTTAACCCAAAACAAAATTTCTGGAATTTTATCACTAAAGGTCACTTAATTTGTCAACTGAAAGTAAAATTAATTTACTGTACTCTACCAAACTAACCTCTAATTTACAAGTTTGGAAGATTTTCACTTGGAAATTTTTCCACAGAGCCTTTTATATTCCCAGCAAGATTGCTAAAATGAATTCTCCTAAACACATGGTATATTGAAGATGTTCACTAAGTTGTGAAGCTGATTGCCTCACATAATTTATGATTGTAATAAAATCAAAAAATATTGGGAGGAGATTAGTAATTTCCTTCAAGCTATTTTTATAGATTCATTTGCATTAACTAAATGTCTTATGTTTCTGAATGTCAATGAAACAAATGAAGTGAGTAAAGCTATTTTACATCTCCTCTAGACTATACTAGCAGTTGCTAGAAAGTGCATTACAAGAAAATGTAAACCCTCTTCAGAACCCAACATTGGAGAATTTTGGATTTTACTGGAAGAAACAGCACGTCTGGAAATAAAAGTCAAAGAAACAAGAATTTTCCCTAAAAATGGACTAACAACACTTGGAAGAAAATTCTCTCTCTTATCGAAACACTAAAGCTTTCCATAACTTCTTTGACCTAGAAGAGAGTGAATTAGAAATGCTTGTCAATATGCAACTAAACCTCTCTAATGGATTGTTCTTGCTTTATATAGGCCATATGTAAATATTGTATATAGTATGTTATATTAAGTTATTCACTAGTTAAATGTATTATATTTATTGTTAATTCTGGAAATTAATAAAATTGTTTGAACAAAAAAAAAAGATGAGGCATAGTATCAATTGACATGACATTTACAATGGAAGCAAGTCCTGACCTTTGTTCTGTGTAATTTGCAGTTAGATGCGTGGATGGCTGTGTTACTGGCAACAGGGAAGATGATCTTTCCTTGTACAGTATATAATAAAAATGAACACTGCACTTCTTTACTTCTCTTTATTTTATGAACACCATTCCCATATCTATGCTTCTCTAACAAGACTGCTATATCTTTTGCCTTGCAGTTGATATAGGTTTCAATGAGTAATCTACTTCCTTAGAATTGCAGACACAATGTAATCGGAGGCAGAAACTGTTGTCAAAAACAATGGCTATAAATGTTAGGAATGTTACTGTCCTAAGTCAGTTAAAGTTGTCACAAACTTCCTTGTAAATCCCATTTCCCTGACACCCTGTTGGTAAGTGTACATCAAAGAGGACTGACTTTGAAAACCTGGTTTATATTACAGTTAGACTAATCACTCATACTTGTTAGCACTTAGCAGGTAACACTTATCAGTACTCATCCTTTCAGAGGGTGTATGCATGCAATCATGCAGGTCATATCGCTCAGCCTGTCAGTATAAAAAATGTGGACAGAACCTAAAATAATGAGGAGGCAAAGCCCAAAAATAGGGGCTTTTGTAAACTTAAAAGGTTGTTAGAATAACTAAATGTGTTGGCTTGCATTTTTCTGAAGGATATAAAGTCTGAAATTCAAATGTATGCCATTATTTAATTACTTTAATCCACAGTGATTTGCCAAAAAACACATTTTTATGAGAAACAGACCAAAAATATGAGACAAAAATCTGGACAGCCTGCAAAATTCTAAACAGCTGAGAGGTGTTGGAGCTGGTTTGGGCTTGTTTGAACCAGGCTTTGCTGAGGTGCATCATTTCTGGGACATGTTACAAAATTCCTGAGCCTCCAAGACCAATCTAAGTGCTTTTTCATTTATTTTCACGTATTTTATTGCATTTGCACTTACCTATCATTTTTATCTGTGCCGTAAAGCTGGTTTATTGCATTTGCACTGTTTTAAAGCAACTTACAGATTAGCCAGATGTTGCTACTGTTTAACTGTATTTCATTGCTATTTACTACAATTCATTACTGTTTAACTGCATTTTACTGTATTTTATTACTGTTTAACTTTATTTTTTCCTGGTGTGAGTTCATTACTGTTTAACTGCATTTTTTCATACTGTGAGTTTTGTTTTTGTCTGTAAGTGGTTAATTTGTGCTTTTCTGTGAGTTTTACTGTGTTCTTAACCCTTAAATTGCATAACATAGTTTGGATCCAGGTTTGCTGAATCCAGAGCTGTTTATTTTTGCCTTCTGTGTTTCTGGCAGCCATCTTGTGTTTGCCTTCTTTGTTTCTGGCAGCCATCTTGTGTTTGCCTTCTTTGTTTCTGGCAGACATCTTGTGTTGATAGAGGCCTATCTTCTTTGCTATTGAGAGTAGCAGGACTGCCTAAACCTTGTCTGGAAGAAGCAGATTGGTAAAGAGACCAGGGGATATCAGGATTGGCTAGATTTCTGTGTTCTGTGTTACTAGAATCTATTTTTGTGGTATTTAAACCCTGTGTTTGAGCTGGTTTAGGCTTGTTTGAACCAGGCTCTGCTGAGGGGCATCACCTTGGGGATGTTTTACAAAATTCCTCATGCTCTAAGACCAATCTAAGTGATTTTCATTTTTTTTCATTTATTTTATTGCATTTGCACTTGCCTATCATTTTTATCTATGCCTTATAGCTAATTTATCACATCTGCACTATTTTAAAGCAATTCACTGATCAACTGCATTTCATTCCTGTTTAACTGTATTTTACTGCATTTCATTACTGTTTCCACCCTTTACCCCTTAGCTCTGACTGGCTTCTCTTCTTCAGATTCTGACAATTATGGATGGACAATTTCCTGCAGTTTCTCCTGCCAATCTGGTTGATATGTGCATCTTGAGACTGTGTAGCAACTGCCTCATGTATACAGACAACCCTCTACTACCACCACCTAGGAACACAATTTTGTGAGAGATGCAGTTACATTAAGAACCTAGAGAGTCTATGCTCTCTCCCTCACAAACCAGTATATCTGGCACTGAGAAGGTTGTCAACACAAACACCACACCTCAAATACCACCCACACCCACATATTCAGAGGGCCTCAACAAAAACATACCTGAACAAAAGAGACCTCCGAGGAAAAACACATGTGAACTCCACAGCCCACCACACCACACACCTGTGTTTCACAGCCACTAAGGCCTAACCATAAACCCAACATATTAGTCATAGGACACTCCATTATGAGACACACAGATGTGCCCCTCAACAGGCTAGAAAAGGAGGAAGTCAAGGTTAGTTGTTTGTCAGGTGCCAGAATCCGCCATATCACACATGCACTCAAGTGTCCCAACAACAGGTACTGTTATGACTCTGTCATAGTCCGCATTGGCATGAATGACTTGAGACGTACCTCCCTGGAGTATATGAAGAGAGACATGATAAAGCTCGCTGAATATGTGTCCCAGGCAGGTATGTCCCTAGCCTTAAGCAGCATTCTACCATCACCCAAAATGATGCCTCAATACAAACAGAAAATTATTAATTTTTACAACTGGCTTAATTTCTGGTGTCATTCCAAGGGGATCCAGTACCTGACAGCCTGGGAAGACATGATTGACAGACCATGATGCTTTGCCACAGATGGCGTGCATCTGTCACCCTTGGGTTTCAGGTTTCTGGCAAAGCTCTTGCCTCCCCCATAGTGCTTTTTTTAGGAAATGCCATGAGGTCAAAACTATCGACATGAAAATTTCATCAAAATGCAAATTAAAGGTCATGCTGCTAAAGACTGGGAGTCAAAACATGAAACTGTACTCATTGCAAGCAGTCTTAACCCCGTAAAATGCTGACATTTATGCATTCACAGAATCCTGGTTCAAAGCTGTGGAGAGCACCCCAGCCATACCAGGTTACTCATCCTATCATACATTCAGACCCCAAACCATGGGCAGCAAAGCAAAAGGAGGTGGAGTTTCAATACATATTAAAGACCTACACATCTCCAGGCTGGTCAAAAGGTATGGTGCACAGCAGACACTCCAGGTGCAGTTAACCACTGACAAAACACCTGTTCAAATCACAGCTAGCTACAGGCCCCTAACTTTGACTCAAGATGCCCACTCCACTTATCTAGAACTCTTCAAATCTATCAAGGATTCAACCAATCATGGGTGACTTTAACTATCCAACCATAGACTGGAAGAACTACTCATGCCAAAACACAAATGCCCAGAAATTCCTTGACTTCATCAATGCAAATGCCTTGGACCAGCTGGTCAACACCCCCACAAAAGGTGATAATATCATCTTGGACTCGGTATTAACCAACATGAGTAACCACTGCAGTATCCCTACAGTGTCATCCTCCCTGGTAAGATCCGACCACAAAGCAGTCACTTTCAAAGTCACCCCCCCCCCCACGCTAGGGTCAAACAAAATAAATTCTCCAAATGTGATTACTACTTCCTGAGGGAAGGTATAAACAGCTGCACAGTCCCTCCCCCCTCCATAGTAACTGGCACAATTGTCCAAACCTACACCAAAGTACTATACACGTATTTATATAGCTGCATGAAATCAAGAATACCAGACAGGACAAAATCATCCTCCTCAAGGAATAGTAAACCTGTCTGGTATACATCTGCAATAAATAAACTCTATAATAAAATGAAAAAAATTGCTGTCCAGGACCAAGAAGGAGCAGGTGTGTAACTGGAAGCAATTTATCCTTAGCCTGAACAAGCAAATAAGAGCACTAGTGAAATCCTCCAAAGCAAACTCCAAGTCCAAACTGGCTGTATCTACTAAAGACAATCATAAAGCCTTCTTCACATATGTCCACAATCTCAAAGGAAGCACTCAAATCTGCTCAGAACTTGTGGTCAAGGACATCACATACACAAACACCATAGATATAGCCAACCTGGCTGGCAGACAGGTAGAGTGAAAACTTCATCTGTCTGTTCCCCCATCAGTAAATCAGGACATCCCCAGCACCTGCCTCCCTTCCCTTATCTCTAGGGAGCAAGTCATCACTGCCCTCTCAAAGGCAAAAGAATAGCAGCTTCCATGGGACCCGATAACATCCCAGGCTACATCCTAAATTAACTCAGGCAGGAACTTGCACCACCATTAGGCACCCTATTCAACCAAAGCTTGAGTACTGGCCTTGTCCCAGCCAAGTGGAGGACAGCTTCTGTTATCCCTTTGCACAAAGGTGGACCATCCACTGATCCAGGAAATTATAGACCCATCAGCCTAACTAGTCTGATCTGCAGGGGCATGGAATGGATTTGTGAAGGCTGCTAGCCTAGCTAGATAGAATTTTGTAGATAATTCTGTCATTTGTAAATATTAATATAAGCCACAGACTTGTTCTCTTAAATTGTGTTAAATGTTGAATGTCAAAAATGTAACAACAGTGCACTCTGCTAGAAGAAAGCTGATAAGTCAAGCATTGTATGACTGTGTGATCTTAAACTCAGAGCTGTGATGTCTGGACCAGCAGATTCTTTGTATTGTTTTGAGACCAGAGTTAATTGCTAGAGTTTACATATATAATGTCTTTAATTGCTGTGGTTTCCTGATCAGGTGCAAGATCAAAGATATGTTAAACTCTAAGTTTCTCTTAGCCTGGGAACCAGAGAAGAATGATGTAATCTAAAATGGAGTCAGCTGTGATGTATTATCAATTTAAAAGACTGTCTCAGAGAGAGAGAGAGAGGATTTTGGATTTTGTCTAAAGCTGACAACTCGCCAGTTCTGTGCTTTGGCACTATATGTAGGTTTATATAGAACTGTGATTGCTCTTAGGAAAAGATAGAAAATAGTAAGTTTAGCCTAGCTGTTTTCTATATTTATGTCAGAACTATTCTAAAGTATGATGTTAAGCATTTTCTTGTGATGTCTGAACTCTTGACTAGTACTGTGTAGTAAGTATTGTCTTGTGTTTTTATTATTTATTATTAAATATTTTTAAACCTTTCAACTGTGCTTGTTTTGTGTAGAGATAATTTAAGCTCTAGAGTACATTGCAGATATATAGTGATACTGTACAAAGCCACTCCGATAAGCCTTAAAAGTTGTGGTCACACTTACTAACTGGATAATAATATTGCACAGTAATAATTGGACACCGTTTGGTAAGGGCCTTTTTAGTAACTGATATTAGGGGTTCTGGTGGCAGTGGATTAGTACCTTATAGCCTGGGCAGAAGGAACATACCTAGTGAACCTGTGCCAGCCTTCCCCAGGAGTGTCTGTGTGTTTGTATATAAATCATATCTCAAAGTGTGTGTGTGCGTGTGTGTGTGTGTGTGTGTGTGTGTGTGTGTGTGTGTGTGTGTGTGTGTGTGTGTGTGTGTGTGTGTATGTATCAGCTACCTGGGCAGGGACACAAAGTACCAGTTGGACAGAGGGAGTGCTGGGAGGACTTGGCTTGGATCCCTGGCTAAGGACTCCACTCTATAGCTGTGCCAGTGGGGACACCTATTAGGGATCTGGAGAGAAAGAGAGAAACCAGCCCCAGACTGACTGATCTCTGTGCTCTTAAGGGAAATTGTACTTTACTGTATGTGTATTTGGTATCTTTCCCAATGTGGACACCCCTCACTGATGTTAGTGGTGAGGATTGAAGCTCCTTGATTACTGGGCCAGTGCACAGGCATCACATATTAATTGGTTGACAGTGGTGGGATATCCACATCACATATTAATGGGTTAGCAGTGGTGGGATATCCACACCACATATTAATTGGTTGGCAGTTGTCTTGTGGTGTGGATAGTGAATTCCTGTAGCTTGTGTACAGTGATCACTGAAGGTGTTTTTGTACTCTAAATCAACCATGCAGTGAATATTCAGAGTTCAGATCACAATTGTTTTATTTCTTTTGTAAGCTTAGTTAGTCAGGGAGAGCAGGCAAGCATGTCAGCAGAGGAGTATGGCAAGCTGACAATGAGCCACTTGGCTGAGATGTGCCAGGCTAAGGGACTGGTGCATGTAAACCTGACTAAGGCAGTCATGACTGCAGCTTTGCTCACAGCTGCATCAGAAAACAGCAATCAGGAGGGTGATCAGACTGGCCGTGGAGATGTACAACATGGAATGGACAGCTCAACCTTTCTGCAGAAGACTTACAAATCCATCTGGAGCTAAAGAGACTTGAGTTGGAGGCCAGGCATTTGGAAACAGAAGCAGCAGAGAGACTGAGATGTCTACAGCTGAGGAGAATGAGAAACGGCTACATCTGGAAGCTGAGGAAAAGGAGAGGCAGAAGAAGCATGAAAAGGAGATAATGACTCTTCGCCAGAGTCATGGAGGTAATAAGGAAGGGAGTAGCTGGACCCCAGAAGCACAAAAGGTCAGAAATTTCTTCCACGGTTTACAGAGGGGGATAATTTTGATAGTTTCATTCATATGTTTGAGAGGGTTATGTTTGAGAGGGTATGTAAACAGTATGATGTTGACCAAAGGCTATGGGTATGGCTCCTGAGCCCCTTACTCCATGGTAAAGCTGCAACTTTTTTGTCCAAAATGTCTGACCATGATTTCTTAAATTATACTGCTGTTAAGAATTGTCTGTTAGAATTTTTTAAGCTAACACCTGAAGCTTATAGGAAAAAAGCAGATTAAACTGTGTGTGAATATGTTGCTGAACTGAGTACTTATTTTCACAGTTGGGTGGAGTGGATGTCAGGTCACCATTTCTGAAGGGCTGGCAGACCTTTTGGTGAAGGAATAAGCCCTTAGCACTTTGCCTGAGAACATGAAGATCTGGTTAGCTGATAGACAATGTGCTACTTCAGATGAGTGGGGAAGAAGGGAGACCTACACCTAAGCAGGCAGGGTATCCCTGCACAGGAAAGGGAACCCCAGTACTGCTCATCTGTCTAAAGGAATCCATGGTAGGAAGCCCAGACTGCCCCAACAGAATCTGCCAGTAGTTGGGGAACCCACTAGTCCAGGTACACTTCCAGGACCTAAGGTTAAATGTTTTGAATGCAACCAGTGTGGTCATGTGGCATATAGATGTCCACAGAGGGAAGGAGGGAACAAACAGTGAGGGAGCCAGTAAGTAGGAAAGACAAAATGTCAATAGTAGGTTGTCTTGAGACAACAAGGGTACCAAACTACTACAAGAGGTTATATCCTATTGTACTGAATGGCAAAGAGGCCATTGCTAAAACAGACACAGCCTCTGACATAACCATTGTGAAGCCTGCAATGGTTACAGAGGAGCACTACTTGCCTGGGCAGTCTACTCTAGTCAGAGCTTTAGGAGGGACCCCATTCCAAATACCTTTGGCTAGGGTTCACCTTGACTGGGAGGATGGAAAAGGAAACCAACAAGTAGGTGTGTTTGAGGATATCCCTGCAGATGTCCTAATAGGGAATGATTTTGATAAGTGTGCTCATGCAGTTATACACAGTCAGGCTTGGAGACACGCATGTGGGTCTGATACCCTGGGAGAGACCCAGTCAGACCGCATACTTGCAGCCAGGACTGGTGAGGTAGTTACTTGAGGGAGGGAGCTACTCTGTAGCAGTGAGACTGGAGGCAAGCCACTGCTGCTTGTGAGCACTGATGTTCCCTTGGATAGAGTGACTGCAAAGGTAGAGGTGAGTAGTAGTACCCGGGCTGACAGTGAAGCACCACTGTCAGAGGATGCCAGACTTCCTGTGGAAGGGGAGCTGCGAAGAGTTACAAAAAGAGAGTTGAAACAGGCTCAGCTCTCAGACCCTACAGTACAAGGCCTGAGGCAGGTAGCTAGTGAGGCACCTGATTCTCAAGGGAAGGTGGAATCTGTATACTGGGACAAAGGGTTACTGTATAGACAGTGGACCCCTGAGGGAGGGCTGGAAGGTGAGAGGATACAGCAGTTGGTAATACCTAGAGCCTACCATCTGGCACTTCTAGCCATAGCCCATAATATTCCGTTTGCAGGCCATATGGGCATAAAACATACAAAGAGATGTATTATGCAGAACTTTTATTGGCCTGGAATTTCCAGAGATGTAACAGGGTACTGCAGGACCTGTGAGCAGTGCCAAAAGGTAGGCAAGGCAGGAGAAAAGGTGAGAGCTCCTTTGATGCCTTTGCCTGTGATTGAAGAGCCATTTCAGAGGGTAGCTATGGATATTGTGGGGCCTCTGAGTACCCCAAGTTCAACAGGGAAAAAGTATATCCTAGTGGTAGTAGATTATGCTACAAAATAACCTGAGGCAGTGGCTTTACCCTCCATTGAGGTGGAAAAAGTCACAAATGCTTTGCTAGAGATTTTCAGTAGGGTAGGTTTCCCAAAAGAAATACTGACTGACGGAAGTGCCAATTTCATATCAGACCTGCTGGCTTCTCAGTGGAAGTTCTGTGAGGTGAAGCACCTGAAGATCACCCCCTACCATCCCCAGAGTAATGGTCTTGATCGTAGAGTTTAATCTCTCAGCAAGTCTATGCTACGGGCATTTGCAGACCAGTTTAAGAGGGAGTGGGACAAATATTTGCCCTGTCTGTTTGCTTAGAGAGAGGTTCTCCAGAAATCCACAGGTTTTTCACCCTTTGAGTTGCTGTATGGGCATAGGGTGAGGGGATCTCTAGATTTAATTCATGATGAGTGGGAAGGTGAGTGTGAATCTCACAAGGAGTCTGTTGTGGCATATGTGCTAAACCTCAGGACAAGGCTCAGGAAACTCATGGGCTTGGCCCAGGAGAACCTGGCAGAAGCCCAACAACAAAAAAGGTATGGTATGACAGGAATGCTCGAGCTAGAGAGAGTATGCTGTAGGGAAGCAGGTAATGGTTCTCATTCCTGTCAGACACAACCAGCTGCAAGAACTTGTGAGGGACAATACAAGGTGGTAAGAAAGGTAAGTGATGTTAACTACATGGTGGAACTGCTAGGCAGGAGGCAGGGGCACAAATTGTACCATGTTAACATGATGAAACCTTACCATGATAGGGAGGCCCTTGTGCTGAATATTTGCAGTGGATTGCAGGAGGAGTCTGAGGGAGATCTGGTGACTGATCTCCTCAGTGAGGCTCGGACTGACACCTCAGTGGAAGGGGTAGTAATGTCCCAGCCGCCATCTCCTGCCCAGGTTCGAGAAATCCAAGCAGTGTTACAGGAGTTTGGCGACATGTTCCCTGGGAAATCAGGGTGCACCCACCTGGTGCAGCAACAGGTGGATACAGGACCCAAAAGGCCTATTAGGCAGGCCCCTTATAGTGTGCCTGAGAAAGTCAAACAGACTCTGAGGGAGGAGATACAGGAAATGTTGGAACTATGGGTAATTCAAGAGTCCGACAGTCCCTGGGCCTCCCCAGTGGTGCTGGTGCCAAAGAAGGATGGCAGCACCAATGTACTCTAGAGCTTAAATTATCTATACACAAAACAGCCACAGTTGAAAGGTTGAAACATATTTAATAATAAATAATAAAAACACAAGACAATGCTTCTTACTACACAGTACTAGTCAAAAGTTCAGACATCACTGGAACATGCTTAAAATAGTACTGCAGAATAGTTCTGACATAAATATAGAAAACAGCTATGCTAAACGTATTAGTTTCTATCTTTTCCTAAGAGCAATCACAGTTCTAAATAAACTTACATATGGAGCAATTAACTTTGGTCTCAAAACAATAGAAAGAATCTGCTGATCCAGACATCGTGGCTCAGAGTTTGAGATCAGTCACACAATGCTGGACTTATCAGCTTTCTTCCAGCAGAGTGCATTGTTGTTACATTTTTGACATTCAACATTTAACACAATTTTCTTACATTTAAGAGAACACGCCTGTGGCTTACATTAATATTTACAAATGACAACATTATCTACAAAATTCTATCTAGCTAGGTTGGCAGCCTTCACATAGATTATCATGGACCTCATTAACAAGGACATTGGCAACCTCCAAACACTTGATCCCACACAGTTTGGTTTTGTCAAGGTGTGGGCATGCCTCTTAAATTTGGTTGACTTCTTTGAGACAGTCACCAAAGCCTTGAAAGAGTGGAAGATGGCACACACCTCTTACCTTGACCTGGCCAAAGCCTTCAATACTATTCCCTTCTCGGGTATTATAGATAAATTCTCTCAACTAGGCATCAATCTGTATGTTACCAGATGGGTGTCAAACTGACTCACTGATAGAACCCACCTAATCAAAATAGGGGAAACCACCTAAAGCAGTAGACCCGTAATGATTGGCATACCCCAGGGATCAGTCTTGGGGTATCTGTTGTTTGTGATATACTTTTCTGAGGTGCAAGCCAAAACCAGTGAGCTATGGCTGACCAAGTTTGCAGATGACAGCAAGCTGGGCACTGTCATCAATTCCCCTAGTAATGTGGGCATCCTCCAAGATGGTCTCACCCAAACAAATGACTGGTGTCAGAAACATGGCCTCAAACTGAATGGCAAAAAATGCATCATCATCCCCTTTGGGGAGAGTGATATCCCCACAAATTATCACATTAATATCAAGGACCTAAGCACACAATCAGTCGGGATGGACTTGGGCACCCAAGTTGATAGCAACCTGCCTTCTGACCACCATATTGACTCCACTGTACGGGAAGCTTTCTACATGGCCCACCTCATTAAGAAGGGTATCTCATCCAGGGACAAGGTCATAACACCCCTATATTCTTCCCTTATGAGACCCATTATTGAACATGCAGCAGCTATAGAGACCACAGAGGTTCTTCACCAGGAGAATCCAGGGCCTCAAACATCTACCCTATGCAGATAGGCTAAAAGCCCTGTCCCTCCACTCTGTCTCATACAGACTCCTCAGAGGTGACCTCTGTCTGGCATAAAAAGCAATCTCAGAACCCACCTTGATGGGACTGCTGCATATCCACAAGTCTAGCTCCACTTGAGTAACTCACATGCACAACCTTCAACCTGGTCTGTGACATCCATAGGACCTGTTGGCCGGACAGATTTGTGTCCCAGAGACTCCCCCTTTTGTGGAATAGACTCCCTCTCCACATCAAGCAGAGTACCTCATTATCACTTTTTAAGTGAAAACTGGATGGGGAACAAAAAATACACCCCTGGGATTCCACCTGTGTCCCTGCTGGACAGGGGCATCGGGTGCTGACTTGTCAGAACATGGGCTAAGTTCTTGGCTAGGCTTGTAAGGGCCTCAGGGTCAATAGTCTAGTAACTTCCTATGATTCTATGTGTGGTGTAGATCCTTACTCCATGTTTACATTCCCTCCACTTAGTGCATTTGTGAATGCTAATGAGTTCACACCTCATGTGCATACTCACAGTGCTGTGCTGAAAGGGCTGAATCTGCACTATATAAAGATAATTGTGTAGGTAAGGAACTTGTATCATAGTAGGGGAAACTCTTTGGATCTAGAGAGCTCAGTGCTGCTCCTTGCTTTGAAAACTTGCTGCTTTCACATCTGATTTGCTGCAAAGGTAGGTTGCTCTTATCAACAAGTAGATTAATTTTAACTTTACTTAAGCATTGCATTTCGCCAATACAAGTACTGCTTTATTGTCTGCATTATTCTCAGTAACACTTGGCATACGCATGCATTCTACAGTTATTTCTTGACCCTACAAAAATGTTCTACATAGTACTGACAGTTTAATCGAAATTTCAGTCTTGAAAGCTAACCTCTTTGTTTAGAGGACTGTTGCATTACTCATTATCAAGGTAATGGGTTTTTGCATCATTAGCACAGACAATTATGTTAAGACTCTGATGTCTACCTGACTGTGCTCCATGGAAGTGGATATCTCACCAAAAACTTAACCATTTCTACTTGAAAGGTGTTCATTATTTTTTTAATGTTGTAAAGGAGTACAGAGTGACAAATGTTTGATCTTCTATGAATTTATTATTTTTTTTCTTTTCCATGGGGGGTAGGAAATCTGTATTAAGTTCTGTGTTCTCATATGAAACCTTCCTTTTTCATATATTTTGTGTATGATGGATGGATACAGTCAGACAGTTTTTGTGTTTAACAATTAGGTTACTTTTTTTCTTTTGGATTTAGGGATGGGAGGAGGAAGAGGGAATCCTTATTAAGGTGTGTGAACTCTTATATAGCCTTCATTTTTCATGTAGTCTGTGTATAATGTATGGACATATTCACAGATTTTTAAGAGGCTTAACAATTAATTTTTTTTACTTAGGTATTTTAATTTCCTATTATGTTTCCTCTCATACAGAACTATGGAACTCAAGACATCCCATAAACCACCATACACTGATGCTGAGAATGATGTGGTCATTCAGGCCCCATGTTACCATAGGTCATTCCTTTTAGAGAGAGACAGAGTGAGAAGTCCTTCCATGACCATATCTGGGAGTAGGTGGTGAATAATGTGAATGCAGTGGGAAGCCATGGATATACATATTCCAAAATAAGACAGAGGTCCAGTGATAGGATTACAGTGGAGAGATGGGTAGCTGCAATTGTCTGTGAATGTATAACTATAGGGGGTGGTCCTCCAACCCTGCCACCACTGACTGAAACAAAAGAGTTTCAGCCCACTGTTATAAATCCAGACAGCTCCACACAGGGTTCATACAGAATCCTTGATGTTGGGGCTGTGGGGGAGGACAGCCCAAGTGTGCCTACTGCAGAACTTCCAGCTATGCTATATAATTAAATAATTGTTATTATATACCTATATACATGTTTGTGTGTATGAATACACACATATATATATATATATATATATATATATATATATATATATATGTGAGTGTGAGTGTGTGTGTGTGTGTGTGTATATGTGTATATATATATATATATATATATATATATATATATATATATATATATATATATATATATAGTTCCCCTTCACAAGATCGAATGGATGGAAGCTCGAAATTCCTAACCTCGAGACCAGAATCTCGAACTTCCATTCACTCAAAATTGTGAATGGGAGCCTTAGGTTTAAACAAATAAAAAGTTAGCTTATCTTATTGCAGGGGGCCAGGTCCCCCTGTACCCTAACAGTTTAAATGTGAATGTTCCATAAACACACTATAGCGGAGGAATGGAAAATCTTCCGTTTTGCACTTACACATATAGCACGGAATGGGAGATTTCCCTTTCCTTCACTATAGTGTGATCTCAGAGTAGGTATATTTAAGTAGAGGGGTGTGGGGGGTGCAGGTGGGCACAGCCCCCCTGCGAAAACATTTGAAAGGTGTTATTTTTTTTTTTGTCCCTTTCGTATGTTTGAGTTTCTCTAAATTCGAGATTCTAGTTTCGAGTTTATGACTTTCGAGTTTAGAGACATTCGATCATATGAAGGGGAACTAGATATATATACTTCATCAGAAAACAATACATTAAACAGTAAAAAAACTTTCACTTTAAAAATATCTGTAAACCAATAGAAAGTACATCTTGATCCCACATTTAAGTGACATCACAAACTCAACTATTAAAGCCATCTTCTTCTTCTTTCGGCAGCTCCCGTTAGGGGTCGCCACAGTGGATCATCCATTTCCATTTCTTCCTGTCCTCTGCATCTTGCTCTTGTCACACCAACCACCTGCATGTCCTCTCTCACCACATCCATAAACCTTATCTTAGGCCCTCCTCTTTTTCTGCTACCTGGCAGCTTCATCCTTAGCATCTTTTTCCCAATATACTCTGCATCCCTCCTCAGCACATGTCCAAACCAACGTAATCTTGCCTCTCTGGATTTGTCTCCAAACCTTCCAACCTGGGCTGACCCTCTAATATACTTATTCCTAATCCTGTCCACCCTTGTCACACCCAGTGCAAATCTTAACATCTTTAACTCTGCCACATCCATCTCTGACTCCTGCCTTTTTGTCAATGCCACTGTCTCCAACCCATATAACATAACTGGTCTCACTACCCTCTTGTAGACCTTCCCTTTCACTCTTACTGGTACTCGTCTGTCACAAATCACTCCTGACACTCTTCTCCACCCACTCCATCCTGCCTGTACTCTCTTCTTCACCTCTCTTCCACACTCACCATTACTCTGAACTGTTGATCACAAGTATTTAAAGTCATCCACCTTCGCCACCTCTACTGCCTGCATCCTCTCTATTCCTCTAGGGTCCCTCTCATTCACACACATATATTCTGTCTTGGTCCTGCTGACCTTCATTCCTCTTCTCTCAAGAGCATATCTCCACCTTTCCAGGGTCTCCTCCACCTGTTCCCTACTCTCACTACAGATCACAACGTCAGCTATACATTTCTGTTAAAAACTTATTTGTTCAAGTGAACCCTGTGTTTTTTTAAGAAACACAATGTTAACCACATCATTCAACCCTGGGGCTTTGTTAGAGTTTAACCAGATCTGCCACAGTGCTTCTTTTTGTTCCAACTCTGTCTTAAAATCCCCACCCCTTGTATGATATGTTCCCTGTTCCAGAACTGAAAACAGGATCTTATTGTAGTTAAGACACTTCAAGGTGTGTTTAAAAAAAACATTTCTGCTATTCTTTTTTATGCTATAGTAGTGCTCTTTGATCCTGGCACAGAGAACCTGGGTGGTCATCCTGATGTAAAATGCAGTACAATTAGAACGTAACCCAATGTACACCACACTTTTTGTTTTGCAGTTAAAATGGCCTGACACTGGAATAGTGTGTGGCAAATGGAGCAAATTTACAAAAGGTCCTTCTAATATGTACCTACAAATGATACAACTTCCACATTTGTACATCCCAAATGGTTTGTTTGTGTGTAAAATAGTCCTAGTCTCTGTTTTCCCCCTCTCAAATAATAGTTTTAAATTATAGTGATTTTTATACACAAAATGGGGGTGGGGGCCAACCATCGCAAAAAGGTCCTGATTACCATCTAAAATGTTCCAATTGTCATGTATAATACCTATTATCAATCCACTATCCAAAGTCATGTTCAAATTGCAAAATATTTCTTTGTTGGACTTACTCAAAACTTTAGAGCCATTATAAGGAACATGTAATATGGACGGGTAGAGTGTCATTCAGTTGTCCATGACATACTTAGATGTACTTCATAATTTGTCTTCATGGTAAGCTCTTTCCAAAAAAGTGAACAAATAAAATTTATTTCATTAATAAAATCACTGTCTTCACTAGTCATTCGACTGGCCCTGATATACTGGCCTTTGGGTATGTTGTATTTCATAAATTTCAGATGCAGGTAACTGTTGGTAAAAGGTTTTAC